>NC_139710.1:2289956-2528456 GCF_964188405.1 Protomyctophum parallelum | reverse complement strand
GGCCTATATAGTTACAGAACCATAAGGGTCCATTTGGTTCCAAACTATCATTTAGGTGGGGACCCCCTGGAACTACCTCAAGGACCACTGGGGGTCCCCGGACCCCACTTTGGGAACCACTGGTGTAAACAGAGCTTTTCTTGATTGATTGACTGAAGTATTAACAGTGTGCAGAATTACATAATATACATTTATATTATATTATTAATAGTATTAACAGTTTGCAGAATTACATACATTTCAAGCACAACTCAACACAAAGACTGTTAACTGAGTGGACGACACCATAAAGCATTACACTGGTTTACAAGAGGGTCCACCATGTTCAATTCATCTGAGGGGTTGTTTTTCTTTTCTCCTGTATACTATTTAAATAGGCCTGAGACAAAATGCTGCCATTTGTCCCAAAGTGACTACAAATAAATGCTACTATTTGTCCCAAAGTGACTACAAATAAATGCTGCTATTTGTTTTGTTTTGTTTAAAAAAAAAGCTGTATTCCCTGTTAGAACACTGTATATACTTTACACATTTTCAACTGTTTTTATTGTATTTTGACAACGGCAATAATGTACAGTAAACCTATGTTTTCTCATTGCCAATAAAGCTCATTTGAATTTGAATTTGAGTGTGTCCCATAGGAAAAAAATGTGAAATTTAAAATGACCACTACTTTTGGTACAGGTCTGTAACTCTGAGAGTGTAACACATGAACCAAATGGACCCTTACAGGTCTGTAACTCTGAGAGTGTAACACATGAACCAAATGGACCCTTACAGGTCTGTAACTCTGAGAGTGTAACACATGAACCAAATGGACCCTTACAGGTCTGTAACTCTGAGAGTGTAACACATGAACCAAATGGACCCTTACGGGTCTGTAACTCTGAGAGTGTACATGGAACCAAATGGACCCTTATGGGTCTGTAACTCTGAGAGTGTACACATGGAACCAAATGGACCCTTATGGGTCTGTAACTCTGAGAGTGTAACACATGGAACCAAATGGACCCTTATGGGTCTGTAACTCTGAGTGTACAAATGGAACCCAAACGGCTGCGGGATTTTTGAATTCAGGACATTTACTTGTATATATGCATATTTTCTATATTCTATATATATATTATTCTATATTCTATATAATATATAGAATATAGGATATAGAAGATAGGCCGTATACATTACAAGTCAAATAGAATAATATTATTATTCTATTTTCTATTCTCAATGCATTACAATCATTTATTTTCTTGCTTATGAACGAGGCATAATTGAATGTGGAACAGTGAGCAGTGTTGTTTTTGGCAGCAAATTTATATTTTAGTTTTAGTCATAGTCTTTGGACTGAAACTTCATTTAGTATTAGTCATAGTCTTTTAGTCACATTGTAGTGACCTGGAACGTCTTAGTCTAGTTTTATGCGACTAAATGTCATAAGATTTTACTCGACTAAATCTACAGTTGACTAAAATGTGTTTTGGCGGGGCCTTGATGCCGTCGTAATGGCTGATTTTACACTTTTTTACACGACATTGTCAGTGTATTTAGTCTTAGTAGCTTAGTTTTCATTTAGTTTCCATTCGTTTTTGTCAGTGAAAATAGGTAGTCGACGAACAATTTTCGTCTTAGTTTTAATCGACGAAAACAACATTGACAGTGAGTGTCAAGAAGAAAATAAGAACAAATACAAATACTGAATACGTTGTGCATACATTGGGCAATATCATATTTGGATTATATTGATTTTGGGGGGGAAAACCCATCAGAATCTCATCAAAATACATAGCCTATACATTAAGTCTGCATCATGTCCTTGAATTGTTTTATCGGCTACACTATGCAACTCTTTCAAAAGCTATAATATCTAATTAAATATAAAATTGGAAAAATGTACATGTAGCCTTATAAGTTGTAATAAGGCTATTAGAAGAAAATACCTTAATTGATTGATATTAATATGAATTAAAATAAATATCGCCTACAATAGGCCTATCAAAATGGTCATCAGTCATTAGTCAGCCTTTTTATTGAATGATAAAAGGCGAGGTTAAACCAGCTATATTAATTAATTGACATAATTCATTAACGTGTGGTGTTTAATTGACTTTAAACAACCTGCATCCTTTCACTGATGCTAATGATGATGATCTGTTGTCTGTCTCACACACACACACACACACACACAGAGAGAGAGAGAGAGAGAGAGAGAGAGAGACGGACAGAGACGGACAGAGAGAGAGAGAGAGAGAGACGGACAGAGAGAGAGATAATTCAAGACAGCGCAGGGTGTGTGAGAGAGAGAGAGAGAGAGAGAGAGAGAGAGAGAGAGAGAGAGAGAATTCAAGACAGCGCAGGGTGTGTGTGTGTGTGTGTGTGAGAGAGAGAGAGAGAGAGAGAGAGAGAGCGCGAGAGAGAGAGAGAGAGAGAGAGAGAGAGAGAGAATTCAAGACTGCGCAGGGTGAGCCGGACTCTCTCTCCTTCCTTCCTGTAATCCGCATGCATGCATGCCCGTGCCGCGTGCACGCACACACAAATAAATGGGAATAGACCGGGCCGGCGTTACATTTTACAAAAGTTGCTTTTCTTCTTCCCTCGCCAAAGTTGTGTGTAGTCTGTAGTGTATAGTGTGTGGTTTTGACCGTGCGTGCGTGCGTGCGAATGTGTGTGCGTGCGATGGATGCAGGTTGACGAGACGCGCGCGTGCACAACGTCTCTCTCTCCTCAAAAGCTCAAACCTTTTCTTTTTTTACCCTTTTTTCCCTCCTTTTAATTATTTCATTTCTCGGAGCTGCTGAGGCGGAGTTGGAGGAGCGAAGGAGAGAGAGCAACTTTTACAAGACACGATCTAGGTCTCTCTCTCTCTCTCTCTCTCTCCATACATACCTCTCATCAGCATTAACTACTAATGTTGGTGCTCCCCAGGGTTGTGTGAGCTCATCTGTACTTTTCACCCTCTATACTGACAGCTGTCGTATGAGGAATGCCTGTCTGAATGTCGCACTGACACACCAGACCAATACATTCTAAAATACTCAGATGATACAGTTTTGATTTCTCTCCTAGATAGTTCCAGTGATCCTGGACTGCACCAACACAGAGTAAACTAGAAAAAGTGCCCTTCTGGGCACAGGTCTCCACCAGGTTATCCACAGATCCGTAAAGGTCCGTAGAGGTAAAAACACTTTTCGGCCAGTTATAGCGCCACCTTGAGGCTGAGTTGAAATTGTTCATGTGGCATTTTGTCCTCGGCCTAGTGGGAATGTGGGTGCACAATTTCACGCGATGTGTTCATGATTTGCAGCAATTTGTTTGAAACTGAGCACTCCTGTGAACTTTGGAAGCCAATCTTAATCAATCAGGATGGAGTCTGAGAAATCTGAAAGACCGGTTTGGTTGAATGGCTCTAGAGAGACTGTGTACCAATTTGCGTGATGTTTGGACAAAATCTGTAGGTGTGCTGTGCAAAAACCTGTTTTGCACAAAGCGGCCTCCTGGTGGCGCTATAACAGGCCGTTCTGGAAAGTTTGGGGCAGAGGTTCATCGTTGGCATCCAGGGAGTGTGTGTGCAAAATTTGGCATCGACCGGGTTAACGGTGGCCGAGATTAGCTGCTCACGGACGGACGGACACACACACACACACGGACGGACGGACGGACGGACGGACGGACGGACGGACACACGGACGGAGTGCAAAACATACTCTCCCCCCATGCCTTCGGCCTGGTGGAGACAATAAGGTGGTTGAATGGAGTGATAACAACGCTCTCATCATTAACACAAAAAAGACAGAAGAGATTGTTTTTGGTACACCACCAGAGATACACAGATCCCCCATTACTATTCATGGTGAACCGATCAACCAGGTAATCGTACAAATACCTAGGAGTAGTAATAGACCATCTTTTGTCATGGAAAGATCAGATTGATTCAGTGTGTAAGAAAACAAAGCAAAGAATCTACTTCCTTCGCCGTCTAAGATCCTTCGGTGCTAGTAGACGGATTCTTCTTTTGTTTTTCACTTCTGTTATTATGAGTGTTCTTCAGTACTGTAGTACCACCTTGTATGGATGTTTGTCTGCAGCCCTAAAGTCACAACTGCTGCAACAACTGAACATTTGTTCAAAGATTGTTGGACAACAACTTCAGAAACTTTATACATCCACATATGATAACAGCATCCTAAGGTTAGCAAGGAATATCACCTCTAATACTAAGCATGTGTTGTATGGAGAATATAGGTACCTTCAGGAAGGAGATATGGTGTATACCAGCATACAATAAGGTCAGACTAAAGAGGTCCTTTGTCTACCAGTCGACCTTGAGGCTTAATCAGGAGATGTAGTTGCCACAGGATAATCTAAGCGGTGGATATTGCTCATGTCTCTATGTATGTAAATTGTCTTGTTATTTGTGTTTTGTATTTGTGTTTCTGCATACTTGGCTGCTGTGTCGCAAGACAAATTTCAGTGTGAACTGACAATAAAGTACTATATCATATCATATCATATCACCGTGTGTATTCCTGCTCTGTGTGTGTGTGTGTTTTTTCTCCTCCTAAAAGCAGAACTAAACTAAATGGAACTCTTTGATGTTTTGCGAGGGATATTATTATTATCTCGTTGTTTTGTCGCCGTTTTTTTGTTGTTGGCGTTGTCTGAGAGGCGAACAGAACCCGAACCGAAGCAGACCGAGCCTCCAGGACAGACGGAGAGAGGAGAGGAGAGAGTCTTACTGGGTGAGTTCTGTGGCCATGTGGTCTTACAATAATGTTTACTGTTCTCTGCTTACTGTTAAACTAGGCGGCTGTTTGGAGATCGGTGCAAAATGTGACATTATGTGACCAATAACGCAGTACATTCACAATATTCACTATTCTCAATATCTTAATATATATATAAAAAATAATAAAAAATATATATTATTTTTTATTTTCCTAACCGATTGTGTTGATCGGTGCAAATACCAATGCAGTGCATTCACAATATTCACTATATTCTCAATATCTTTAAAAAAAAAAAGATGTTTCTGACTTTTTCTAAGCGATTTTGTAACGCAGCTGTCTGTCCCGTTAAAATGAGATTTATTGTATAACGTGTTATTGTAACTGTGGAAGCATAGATGGATATATGGGGTGACTTGTTTTATTTATAATAGGGCGGAATGAATTCAATGCCTATAATAATAAAACATCTCCACGCCAAATTATAGTTTGAAATTGTTATTTCAAACTGACGTTGACTGTGGAATGCTGAGAATGTGAGAATCCTCCATGTGCAACCTGATCTGGGAGATGCTCTGAGCTGCAATCCTTCTGCACACTGGATTTACTTAAGCTCTTCAAGGGGAAATGTGTTATATATGTTATATATTATAATGTTATATGTTATATATGTTATATGAGCTGCAGTCCTTCTGCACACTGGATTTACTTAAGCTCTTCAAGGGGAAATATGTTATATATAGTTCCACACTCACTCCAGAGGGCCACTATAGTTCCACACTCACTCCAGAGAGGCCAATATAGTTCCACACTCACTCCAGAGGACTACTATAGTTCCACACTCACTCCAGAGGGCCACTATAGTTCCACACTCACTCCAGAGGGCCACTATAGTTCCACACTCACTCCAGAGAGGCCACTATAGTTCCACACTCACTCCAGAGGGCCACTATAGTTCCACACTCACTCACTCCAGAGGGCCACTATAGTTCCACACTCACTCCAGAGGGCCACTATAGTTCCACACTCACTCCAGAGGGCCACTATAGTTCCACACTCACTCCAGAGGGCCGCTATAGTTCCACACTCACTCCAGAGGGCCACTATAGTTCCACACTCACTCCAGAGGGCCACTATAGTTCCACACTCACTCCAGAGGGCCGCTATAGTTTCACACTCACTCCAGAGGGCCACTATAGTTCCACACTCACTCCAGAGGGCCACTATATTTCCACACTCACTCCAGAGGGCCAAGTTGCATATTACTGTCGTAGCAAAAATAGCCGATCTACAAGCTTTTTGTCTCCACCAGGCCGAAGGCATGGGGAGAGAGTATGTTTTGCACTTGTGTCGGTCCGTCTGTGAACAGCTAATCTCTGGCACCGTTAACCCGGTCGATGCCAAATTTTCCCTGCATGCCAACGATGAACCTCTGCCCCAAAATGTCCAGAACGGCCTGTTATAGCGCCACCAGGAGGCCGCTTTGTGCAAAACAAGTTTTTGGACATCATGCAAATTGGTACACAGTCCCTCTAGAGCCATTCAACGAAACAGGTCTTTCAGATTTCTCAGACTACATCCTGATTGGCTAAGATTGGCTTCCAAAGTCCAAATCGCTCAGTTTCAAACAAAATGCTGCAAATCATGAACACATCGTGTGATTCCCGTGAATTTTTTACGCAAATCGGTAGGCCTACACATGCTCTCCATAGTCATGTGATCAATATGGGTTTGTTTGATTTCTCATAATCCACCCTCATTGGCTACGATTGGCTTCTAAACTTTTCAGGAGTAGCCCGCTTTGTACCCGTTTTGTACAAATCGCGACAACTATACTCAACGCAGCGTCCGATTGCGGTTAAACTGTGCATGCATATTCCCACTAGGCTGAGGAAGAAATGCCACTTGCCCCAGATATTATTATTAGTATAGGAGATCCCCCCCAGAGCAGTGTTGTCCATGGTGAGCAAGTTGACCTGGTGACCAGCTACAAATACTTGGGCACTGCATTTGATAGCAAGCTGAAATTCGATGTAAACTGTGATTTGCTGTTTAAGAAAGGCCAACAACACCTCTTTTGTTTGAGGAGGCTCGCCAAATTTCAGGTTGACAAATCTCTAATGAAACTGTTCTACAGTGCATTTATTGAGTCAATTATCTCCTTCTCCATCATTTTCTGGTACGGAAACCTGAACATAAAGGGAAAATTGTGAACACAACAGATTGTGAGAACGGCCTCAAAAATAGCTGGAGTAAATTTTAGTAGCCTGGATCATGTCTTACCTCTCAAACCCCAGGGGGGTTAAGGGGGTAAATCCTCTTAAACCCCAGGCAGGGGGGTAAAGGGGGTAAATCTGCAACATCGGAGTTGGAACCGGAGACCAATTGGGTCTCCATTGACCCACTGAGCGCTGTTCAGAGGTGGACAGCCGCTGCCCCCGCCGGTACACATATTTTCTATGTGTACCATGTTTTGCTTTTTTACTGTGTTTTATGTGATTCATGGGTCTGCCTGTTATGCTTTGCTCTACACCAAATGGCCCTTCGGGGACAGACAAATAAATTAACCTGAACCTGAACCTAATCCAAAAAAAATTGAGCGACAGTTCATTGTCACGTTTTTTTTTTTAAGTCCGAATTTGTGACTTTTGTTCCGGTAAGGGGGTTCGTACTTTGTCTCCACCATCAGTTGTCTTCAGAGGAGGAGGCTGCTCTGTTGGAGGATTCCAGACGAGATGGCAAGTGTAAGTAAGGGCCGCTTGGACACCAAGGGACTTCCAGACGAGATGGCAGGTGTAAGTAGGGGCCGCGTGGACAACCAGGGGACTTCCAGCACGGAAGGGGACCTTCCGGGCGTGCCTGAGGTAGTGTGGTAGGGTCAGCCTAACTAGCCCATCTCCTACAGGCAGGGTCACCCTACACACCTGATCACATCTGAACCTCTCCCACCCTGTACCGCTGTCGTTCCAGGATACCAGCCATTATTTTCCTTTAAAAGAAAAAAAAAAATACAAAAAGGATTAAAAAACAAGTAAACGGCCCAGGCCGTAGCGTAACGGTCTGGGCACCGGACTGGTAATCCAGTCGCAGTGTGCCGCGGGTTCGACTCCCGGACCCGACACGGCCTTTACTGCATGTCATCCCCCCATCTCTCTCCCGTTTCCTGTCAGCCTACTGTCTGTCCCTTCAAAAAAAATCAATAAAAGGCGTAAGCCGCAAAAAAAAAAAAAAAAAAAAACAAGTAAACTTCTTTCTTCTTTTTTTTTGTTGCTTTTTCTGTTTTTATATGGAGTTAACGTTACTCTTAGTCTAATAGAACACTGCAGGGGGGTTCCAGGGGGGTTCCGTGAAACAGTTTTTCACGGTGTCCAATGGGAAAATAAAACTACCTTAAAGACATCAGTTGGAGCGTTGTCATATTTCTGCTGGCTAGGAGTCGCTATAATGACCTAACTTCCTGCTGTTCCTCAGAGAACTAACTGTGAGTGTGTGTGTGTGTGTGTGTGTGTACAGCAGGGATGGGCAATTCTTTTTCCCAAGGGGCCAAATGAGAAACAGAAAATATTTTGGAGGGCCGGGCCAAAAGGCTCAACTGAATTATGCATAATATCAATTTTATTTTATTTCCATATAAAAAGCAGTAAATGGCATTGTTTTGCAAAGCAATGGTAAACTAAATGTGAAACAGTTGACTCAAATTATAGGCAGTGATTATATTGTTGAGACTTGGCAGCCTGGCAGGCATTGATGTGTGCACGTTCTGCCAGAATTTACTTTGTTTCAACAATGTCGACTCGTGTGCCGAAAACAGACGATCCACAAGCTCACGGCACATCGCCTGAGCGTTCTGAACTTCAGAAGCATGACACATTCGGGGCGCAACACCGCCTTAGGGCCGATTCATACTCCTATTTTACCGCTGTTTCGGCACTGTAGTGCAGAAATGATTTCAGCTCGTCAGAAACTTTCAGTAGCACTGAAGAGCCGACTTTAGGACGGTTTCAGATGGGGGTCGGTGGCCAATTACATATGTTTGTGGGGTCCTTGACATTAAAATGTTTGAGAACGACTGACATAGAAACATGGGTTTTTCAGAAATAGAAATCACATTTATTATTGAGGGTTAAATGCCTTGCTCAAGGGAACCTATTTGGTAATTGCTGAGGGAGTGTACGGCATTTCTCATTTACCTTCCTAACCAGGACTTTCCCAGCCAGGACTTTCCCAGCCAGTATGGGTTTTGAACCACAGACCTTCCCCAACTTGGTGTCACTTATGGTATATCATCATGTCACTAGATCTCCAAGCCCACAGCACATTTTGCACATATTCTTAGATTTAACAAATACATTATAGGCCCTTTATACATTGTAATGAAATGTATCAGGCCCGTCTGCCTGATAAAGTAAAATGCATCTACTCATACTGTTTATTATAAATATGCACTTATCGATGGCAATATTCTATCTAGATGTTATGACCTTCTTGATTGATGATTCTTCTACACCAAAACAGCTGAGCTTGCTTAGCAAATTTGGATCCATAAGAACAAATTCCATAGACATTGGGATTGAGACATTGAGACACTTTAAACTGTACATATTGTGTAAATGGTAAATGGTGCATTTCTATAGCGCCTTTATCCAAGGTGCTTTACATAGATTGTGCATTACATTCACACATTCATACACCGATTGCGACGGAAGCCATGCAAGGTACCAACCAGCACATCGGGAGCAATTTGGGGTTCAGTGTCTTGCCCAAGAACACTTCGACATGTAGACAGGAGGAGGAGCCGGGATTCGAACCGCCGACCCAGGATCATTGGACGACCTGCTCTACCTGCTGAGCACCAGTCACGAAAATAATAACATTTAAGTCGACATCAGCCTACTTTCTGTTCTGCTGTGCTTGCCAGTTGTTAATTACTGTACATGTGTTTGACAAAAGCTTATGAAAGTACACCCAGGTGTAAAGTGCTTGTGAAAACAAACACTGTTGAGAGTTAAGAGGGTCCACTTCTCTGTTTGCTTACTTCTGTTAGCATCCATTAGTGGGATATCACAGTATATCCAATAGCTTTGTATGTCTATAGCTTTGAGTGTAAAGGGTTTGATGTGGTCAGATCAACATATGGGATGTCAGAACAAGTGAGCTCCATACAGTATATGGAGATCGGTAGCGGGGACATTCTCTTGAGTGTACAGGGTTTAATGAGGGCCCAGGTAGGGCCGGGCCTTCATTTTCGGGCCTGTTTAGAACCTTAGTTTTCACCGGCTGCCGGGTGCGGCTGTACTACTAACTTTGGGGCAGGCCCGTCTATAGAGTTTGTAATTTGAATGGACAGGTATAAGTCAAAAGGGAGACATCAAAGAGGAAGGGATGGATGGGGAAGGATCAACATATGGATATATGTCAGAACATGTTCTGACATATATCCATATATGGAGATCCAGGGGCCTCCTGTCGCATTTACTATGACATCAGGTTCCTAACAGATTTCTAACAGCAACCTTCGGTTGCAATGACCCTAATGTTACCCTAGTGTTAACTGATCTGAATTACTTCAATGGAATGTAATATAATGGATTGTATACTTTTACTGTCTTCAAATGTTTTAATAAGACTGTACATGTTTTTATTGTGTTGTGTTGTGAATACAAGATAGGTGGGCACATCACCTTTTTTGGGACGACTGGAACCTGGACTAGCACCCTCTGTGATTGACCATTATAAACCTAATGTTAACCTTCTATGATTTAACTGCGTAGCACTCCCTGTGAGTGACAATTGCAATACAAATAAAATATGAATCAACAAATTACCTCTTATAGTGCAGTGACTTATTATGTACGTGTATAATGGATTGTATTTGTAATGCATTTTAAGAGTGACTACTAGGGTTTAGTAGGCTACCCTTCACTCAAGGGGCTGGGTGTAACTATAGGGGGTAACCCCACCCACTCCTCTCAAAACCCCACCCACTCCTCCTCCATAACCCCACCCACTCCTCCTAGGAGAAGCCCCGCCCCGATCTGCGGGCTGCAGTCAGGGGCTTCTCGGTTAAACGCGTAAGGCTGTCATTACTCTGAGTAACCACTAGAGGGAAGTGTTGACCTAAAAGTGACAGTCATTAACAGTTTGTAGAAAGCACAGTTCAACACACGCTCTGATAAAACCCAGAAAAGCATTATTAAAGACTTGTTTACATTGAGGTCCATATGCATCAGAACATTTAATGACAATACAAATATAGAAACTGGATTTCTAGTTTTCAAAAGGAGTAGAGTCATTTCCTGGAGGAAAAGTACCACACTACAAGAACAAGCCAATTTAAAAACAGTCTTATTACTTAAAATTCAGTCTGGTCTTCGTGGTAAAACATTTAATACAATTTAAATTTGCATACAGTAATTTAATTACAATATTCAACATTCATGTTTGGTGGCATGGCTCTGTTCTGGGAGATTGTCAGCATAAATATTAAGCCAGGTCATTCTCGACCTTGGGGTGAAAACCTGATGTTTTAAGTATGGCTCGACTCCATTTCTACCTGCTCAGGGATATCCTGACACGGACCCTCCCCTCGGAGCTAAAGCATTAACTCGCCTATTAGTTTGTATTGTTGCTCATTTCAGAACGCGCCCAATATTACTGACATGCATATGGTAGAAAAATGTAAATTGATAAAACATGTTTAATGTGCAGCTGAACGGTCCAATATTAGACTGACCAAACACACATATATGTAAATAGAAAACATGTAGAAGCTGAACTCGTCCCTCAAAGTAAACACAACACAGAGAACTCTAAAGAAAAATACCTCGTTACGTTGACCGCTATTGTTGTTATTATTATTATTATTACCTGTTTGGCATAGGCGGAGCTTGAACTTGACGCCTGGGGGTGCGACTGCTTTTGACCAGTTTTTTGTTTTGTTTTTACCTTTATTTTATTATTTTATTTTATTAGTTTTTACAATGCCCTAACCCCTAAAATGAGTTATTTAGGTATAGTACAGCAGCTCACACTACAGCCATACAGCGAGTCATCATATCATGATAAGAGAGATGATTACAAACTACAGTCAGAAGCCAGAAGTTAAGTTTTTTTCTTCTTTTTTTTTGCCAGGGGGGGGGGGGGGTGTAGTGCCCCCCCCCCCCCTGCACCCGCCCAAGCTCCGCCCATGAGTTTTCTTTGTATTTTATTACTATTAGTCATAGTGAAATGAAGCCTGGCTGAAAATGAAACTGCAGTCGGTAGTGCTGTCTCAGTGTCTCCTCACAGCTAGAAGGTCCTGCGTTGGGTTCTTGCTGGGTACACTGTGGGCACTGGGGGCGTGTCCTCTCCTCCAATAGCACCCAGCTGCCGTCTGCAGACGAGTCGTGGTCCGTGAGTGGCGCTGCTCCGTGAGGGAGGTGACGAGGGAGCGTGAGGGCGGCAGTGAGGGAGCGGTGGTCGGTGAGGGACCGGAAACTTCACTTTGGTCCATTATTTCTCCACTTTACTAATACCAATTGGTGTTCTGTTTTATATCATTTTAAATGTTGATTAGTCACCTTTACAACGAGGTACAGCTTGTCAGGACCACGCGTTCGTGGAATGAGCAAAACGGCTAAACGTGAGGGTTGCAAAACATTTGCCCAAATGCACCACCAGCGGTCATTGGGGGGGTTCGAGGTGGTCCCCAGCTAAATGATGGAGAGTTGGTAACCAAATGGACCATTATAGAACTATTGTTATTTTGATCAACGTTTATATGAAATCCTTAGTTCACTCCTTAGCCTCATAATAATATAATAAATATATTAATTTATATTATTACCTCACTGGCTGCCCATAACTCAAAGGGGATGAGGAAAGGGACCATACAACTTCATAACAACCAGGACTGCAAAGAAACATAATAAACAAAAGCGATCAATAAACCTTAAAATGTTTTGTAATAAGGAACTCAAATGTTGACAAATACCTCAATGACATGACACCGAAATAATAAAACAAACCTTGCATTGCGACACGCTCTGTAACAAGCGACTGCTCCCGTCTCAACACTGAAGTGCAACTGACAGACGGAAGCGCCATGATTGTTCTGTGAGGCGCCTAGTCTACGCCCTATATGTTGACGTAACGGAAATGACTGCGTCACATAAGTGAACTTGAAGCCTGGTCATTATAACGAATGTAGGGGAGACGGGGGTAATGTGAGACACTTTTTACATTTGCTCCCCTGTAGGCGAGCTAAAATGATATATCAGTCAAATTTACATATTTCCCATTCATTTGGGATGTTTCCTAAAAATGGAAATGATTAGAATGAATCCAAGACAAAGGGCAGTGAACATATGATTGTTTTAAAAAAAGTGGTCAGGTGTCTCACTTTACCCCAGGGCTGGGGTAAAGTGAGACAGACCATCAAAATCAATGGGGTAAAGTGAACCACTTATTCTTTTCACTTTAAAACTACCATAAAAACACTTGTTTTAGCAGTTAGAACACTGACAGCTAGCTTGACAACCACACATTCCAAAACTAATGTCAGACTAGTAACAGAATCATGGGAATTGGTCATTAACTACATTTTCTTTCTAAACACTTGAAAGTAAGTCTGAACAGAATCAAAGACAACATTCTGTAATTCAAAATGTTTTAATTAACATTCAAATGATTAGAACACAACACACACGCACACAATTCACATCTCTACAAAAAGCAACACTTGCTAAAAGAGATAAACGTTTCTCTCGGTCGAAGTTTCCCCCCATTTAACCCATTAAGACCGGGAATGTATCTGTGTCACTTTAGCATAGTAGACAGCAATTGGGTTCGGAACACTTGACCCTTAGAGCAGGCTAGTAGGGGCTCAGCACCATCAGAACCAGCTAGAACAGCTACAGCTACAACTAGGTCTACTCTACATTCCAGCCAAGGTTACAGTTTGTAAATACATCAACGATGTGATTATAATCCATTTCTAATGGATGAAGCCTTGGCCTGGAAGAGAGGTTATCAGGTGGTCTCCAAACGTCTTAGAGTGTTTCAACCCTCAACAACTACACTCTCCAGTTGGCGGGTCAGCAGTGATTTGGCCAAGTCACTGCCCCTCTCCTCCAGGCCCCCAGCTATAGACAAATCTGTGGAGGGGCGCCCCGGGCACAGCCATCACCGAGGTGAAACCAGCTATAGCATTGGCCACACCCGGCCAACAGGGAACGCAGTGACCTGCTGGCCAGTTGCAGCAAACCAGTGCTGACCACACCCCAGCGACCAGCTCGCCCAGGGAACCCCCCGAAGATCCGCCCACTGTCCTTTCTGTCATGCCTGAACCAACAGGAGGCTCCCTCGGCCTTGTGTGTTCTTGGGGGACTACAGGCACTGAGGTCTCTAGGACTATGGTTTGCCTCATGCCTAGGGTTCTCCTACATCTCACCAGACTGTTCGTCTGTGCGGTGTGCATGTGTCCATCCTTGTCCAGTGTCCACACTTAGCCTTACTCTGGTGTATTTGAGTCAAAGAAGCCTTCTCTGAGTCGGTGTCACTGGCATTGTTGTTGTCGTTGAATCTGTCCTATCGAGTCTCCCTTCCTCCCCTCCTCTCGGGAGACTCTGGGGGTATTGCTTATTTGTACGTTCTGTAGCTTGCTTGGTGCCCTCTTGCGAGTGCTGCGACAGGGGTTGCTGGCCCCTGTTACCCCGCCAGTCTTTCCTGGAGGTCAGCTGTCTCTCCAGCGTCACTGACCTTCCTCGTTTTCCTTTATAGCAAATGTGGGTCTCTCCCATGCTTTCGTGTTTCCCAGGATTCTTCTGATAATTTGTGCAATTGTGCATATATTTCTGGTGAATTATCTTCTTTTCTGCCTTGCTCTCAGCGGCTGCCTTCTCCATCTCTACAAGGGCGGTTCCACCCCAGGTTGTCTTTCTGGTGTATCTTGGCATTTTCTACAATGTTTATGACATAGAAAATAAAACATATGCAATGTAATATTAGATTAAAATATGTTTAAAACTGAACTTAACTTGTGACTCATGGTGGGGTAATGTGAGACAGTGTCTCGCTTTACCCCAGAGCATTTGTCTCACTTTACCCCACACCCACATTTTGGTAAACAGGACCTCTTTTAGCAATACAGGCTAATCTTCAGCTAGCAGCAATCTCATGGATGTATATGATGGTAGTTCATCAACGTGTATGATTTAAGTTTTTCTACCTGAATTAATTTGCTTTGACACAACAGCTGATTATGTTGACGACAAGAAAATTTACTTTTACATGCAAAAAACATATTTTTGTGAAAAAAACATGCTTACCACAGCACAATAAGGTCCTCTCCTCCATGGCAGGTAGGAAATGGGAGGGGCTTCAACATATAATGGTCACATGACACAAATGTCTTGTGGTCATGTGAGGGTGTCAGGGTGTCAGGGTGTCTCACATTACCCAGTGTCTCACATTACCCCCGTCTCCCCTACATAGTAAATAGATAATAGAATGCATAGTAAATAAATAATATAGAAACGTAGTAAATAGATAATATAGAAAATATGGCAGCCAAAGGCACTTTAACTAGCAAATCAAATATAGCCGTTAATACAAACCTCACCAAACACTTGCTGCTATTGGTATTGATACCTGGCAAGATGCACCATTTCAGAGACATCACAAACTAAGTTTTACTTACAGAATATATACCTATACAGTCCCCTGAAACACAGTCTTTTGAATTATTTTGAAAATCTTAGGATCTTAGGATCACAAACAAACAAATATTTTCCACACTCAGTATTAAAGGTTTTAAACATCATGGGGAATTCAAATGCACTTTAAAAATGATACAAAGTGTCATAACAACAAGCATCAAATCACTATCCTATTTCTATATACAGCTTTTTGTCCTCACACGTCTCAATATTTGCCATGGACAATGAAAGGAGAAATTAGGTCAAATGTCCACCAAATATGGCGTAAATTTGTGGCAACACGAACATTAAATATTGACAATAAAAAGAAAATGTACGTCATATGTAGACGAGGAAATCGGCTAACCAATCACATAAATTCTGTTGTTCATGACATGTATAATGATAAGAGCGCCCATCAACTTCACATGGGTGTGATTTTTTTAGAGTTCAGACTGTCCTTTACAGCTCAAATGCAGAAAGTGTGTGTGTGTGTGTGTGTGTGTGTGTGCGCGCTCGCGCGTGTGCATGTGTTGGGGGGTGGGGGTGAAGAAAGGTAGAAATAACAGAGGATCTTTTAAATTTGGTCAGTTAAGCAAATTACTATGAAAATATTGGCAGCTTGGATCTGAGTTAAAGAAACTGTCACGTTATCAGGCTGTTGTATACTTTTATTATGTAGTCTTGTCCTAGTGTTTCCTGTTTTGTTTTCCCTAGTTACTGTTCTGCCTGTCTTGTCTCACCTCCCTGTGATTACTAGTTTTCTCCACCTGTGTCCTGTTAGTCTCCCAGCCAATCCCAGTGTTGATTGTTGTTCTGTTGCACCTGTGTCTAGTCTTTATAAACCTCCCTGTGTTCAGTGTTCCCTTGTCAGATTATAAGTTATTGTTACGTTGTGTTCCTGCCTGTATACCTGTGAGCTGTTAATAAATACTGGACTTTAAATTTTTATCCCACGATTTTGTAACCCAGTTTTTCTTTTCACCCAGTGCCAATTATCTAATGTAATCCTGGGCGCTACACTTCCTTCCCCTATCGCCAACCCCCGTCTCGGGTATGGGCACTGATGATGGACGCGGAGGAGGGAACACGCCGCCAGTGCCCACAGCGTAGGGGGAATCAAACCCAGGACCTTCTAGCTGTGAGGCGACAGCACTACCAACTGTGCCAGCGTGCCCCTTTGGACTTGATCTGCCTGCCTGCCGTTTTCTGCTTCTGGGTCCTCACCTGACACGCACCGTGACAGAAACTGATTAGAAAAAACGTACTGAAGTAAAAGGTGGTCTTCAAGTTCCTCCTTTTGAAAGGAGACGGATTCTTGGATTGGTCACAGTAGGAAAGCTTCACTCTCCAGCATGGATGCACCGATGAGTTTTTAATGTTCTATACTGAGGTAAAAAACTATCCACATTTATAACACCCAAAAGGCTTCTCTCCTCTGTGAATTCTCTTGTGGGTCACAAGTTTATTCAGTTGAGTGAAGCTTTTTCCACATTGGTCACAGCTGTAAGGCCTCTCTCCAGTGTCAATTATCTTGTGTTTCACAAGGTGATTCAGTTGAGTGAAGCTTTTCCCACATTGGTCACAGCTGTAAGGCCTCTCTCCAGTGTGAATTCTCTTGTGTGTCTTCAGGGTAGACTTTTGAGTGAACGTTGTCCCACATTGGTCACAGCTGTAAGGCCTCTCTCCAGTGTGCATTCTCTTGTGTGTCTTCAGGGTAGACATTACAGCGAAGCTTTTCCCACATTGATCACAACCGTAAGGCCTCTCTCCAGTGTGAATTATCTTGTGTGTCTTCAGGGTAGACATTAAAGCAAAGCTTTTCCCACATTGGTCACAGCTGTAAGGCCTCTCTCCAGTGTGAATTCTCTTGTGGTTCTTCAGGGTAGACATTAAAGCAAAGCTTTTCCCACATTGGTCACAGCTGTAAGGCCTCTCTCCAGTGTGAATTCTCTTGTGTTTCTTCAGGGTAGACATTTCAGCAAAGCTTTTCCCACATTGATCACAGCTGTAAGGCCTCTCTCCAGTGTGAATTCTCTTGTGTGTCTTCAGGGTAGACATTTCAGCAAAGCTTTTCCCACATTGGTCACAGCTGTAAGGCCTCTCTCCTGTGTGAATTCTTTGGTGTTTCTTGAGGTGAGACACTGTGGTGAACTTTGACCCACATTGATCACAGCTGTAAGGACTCTCTCCAGTGTGAATTCTCTTGTGTGTCTTCAGGGCAGACCTTTGAGTGAACGTTGTCCCACATTGGTCACAGCTGTAAGGCCTCTCTCCAGTGTGAATTCTCTTGTGTGTCTTGAGTTGAGACATTGTGGCGAACGTTGTCCCACATTGGTCACAGCTGTAAGGCCTCTCTCCAGTGTGCATTCTCTTGTGTGTCTTCAGGGTAGACATTAAAGCAAAGCTTTTCCCACATTGGTCACAGCTGTAAGGCCTCTCTCCAGTGTGAATTATCTTGTGTTTCTTCAGGGTAGACATTAAAGCAAAGCTTTCCCCACATTGGTCACAGCTGTAAGGCCTCTCTCCAGTGTGAATTCTCTTGTGTGTCTTCAGGGCAGACCTTTGAGTGAACGTTGTCCCACATTGGTCACAGCTGTAAGGCCTCTCTCCAGTGTGCATTCTCTTGTGTGTCTTCAGGGTAGACATTAAAGCAAAGCTTTTCCCACATTGATCACAGCTGTAAGGCCTCTCTCCTGTGTGAATTCTTTGGTGTTTCTTGAGGTGAGACACTGTGGTGAACTTTGACCCACATTGATCACAGCTGTAAGGCCTCTCTCCAGTGTGAATTATTTGGTGGAGTTTGAGATTGTAAACTGAAGTGAAGCCTCTTCCACATTGGTCACAGCAGCGTCTTGGTTTAGGTAGGTCCTGGTCTGGACGGGTATCTGAGGTAGAAAACATAGATCTGATAAGAGCTGGATTCGTGCATCAATCTGCCTTCAAGTTCAGACCCAACTTTATACACTTCACACTACTGTATATATTTAGTTGACCAGGGTCAAGTCCTTTTTTCCCTCTACGGCAAGTCTCTCGGCCAAAAATAGTCGATCTACAAGCTCAAATCGTGTGAGCATTGTGAGCTTGTAGATCTGCTGTTAGTCAAATGTTCACCCGTAGATAAACATGGTGCGGACTGAAACGGACCCGTGGATAAATGAAACCCCAGTGATGTAAATAGGTGTTCAATGTAATGGGTCCCGGGACCCAGAGGTGGTCTTTTAGATGGGTCCCAGGGACATTTTATGAGTCCTACTATAATTACATTACTGAGTACAGTATTGCATCCCAGGACCCCCGGAGGGTGACATGATTGAGTCTTTTTGCGAATGCAGTGAGCACTAACTATGAGACCCAGCAGATCATGTCTGTGTGTCTGTCCCGCTGTGACACCACCCGCCCGCCACCAGAGGGCGCAGCTGTAGCACACACACACACACACACACACACACACACACACACACACACACACACACACCCACACACACACACACACACACACAGAAAACTTAAAAAAATTACTAACTAAAAAGAAAAAAAAAGTACGTAATTTATTCTAATTGTTGTTATTGCAATTTACGAGCTGCGTTCGCTTTATCTATAACTAAAAACAGGTGGTCACGTCATGTCAAAGTTGGGTCAAAGTCAAAGTCGTACACGTTAGTCACACACGTTACCGCAGTGACATTTGTTCTCCACATTTGACCCATCTCTTGGAGCGGTGAGCCGCAGCGTGCACCGTGCTCGGGAATCATTAGTTGATTTGACCCCCCAATCCAACCCTTTGATGCTGAGTGCCAAGCAGGGAGGCATTGGGTCACATTTTTTACAGTCTTTGGTATGACCCGGCCGGGGATCGAACCCCCGACCTCACAGTTTCAGGGCTCTAACCACAAGGCCACTGTCTGGTTACCCATACCGTACATAGGTATTATGACATGACCACAGGTGTTTTCAGTTTTAGATAAATGCACGTGAATGAACCTGCACTAAATAATGTCTGAAATGGGACAGCGGAAAACCGGACCCGGTCCGAAATAAACAGAGGATAATTCAAATGTATTAGACCCGGTCTGACCGTCTGGTCTCGACCGGACCCGATGCCAAAATAACCTTGGTATTCAGATTAGCAATTATGTTTGTCAGTCACTCACACCGCCCCGAGAGTTTAATCACAGAGGAGCTGCGTTGTGTTGCAGACAGACTGAGAACATTTTGACTTTATATAAACCGTATTACTGCCCTTCCCACAGATAATGACATGCTCTACACAGATGATGTTCCAACTTGCATCTTCCCACTGGATTTTGGATGCGTTTCACCTTGCTAAAACTCTGTTTGGGGCGGACCCATGCTACCCTCTAATCTGCGTGGCAATTCGTAACGTGGTGCTAGACTTCACTTTCAAACATGTTTGTAACTTCAAACTCCATTTGAACCATGATAGATTAATTGAAAACACACGTCATTGGTTCAAGTGAAGTTCTAATGATTATAAAAAAATTAAATAAATCACACCTGTGTGAACTGAGCGGTGCAACTATGCTGTTATTGTTATAGGTAGTGTACTGAACATAGCGCTAGCCACATTATCAGACGCACGCTCATGCTTCCGCGGTGCTTCACAAGGAACGTGGGGAAAGTTTTGCCCTCCCTTGAGCACATACGCTCCAGAGCCGGAAAGGGCGTCTTCCTTTATATGTCATATATATAGTATCAGTAGGACTACTCTGTGACGTTAGTGGCTCTCAACCTTTTCAGGCCACGACGCCACACAATCATATTTGAACTGTGTCTTCATTTCACACATCTTATATTTAATAGTGTATGAGTTAGTGTTTGTAAACAATTGTAAGTATTGTTTTGTTAAATGTTAAATGTTTGTCTGTGTCGGACCCCAGGAAGACTAGCTTTTGTCAAGGAAAAAGCTAATGGGGATCCTTATAAACAATAAACAATAAACCAACTGAAGCAATCAAAATGTAGGCTATTACTATTCTGAAATATCATCATGTTGTGATAAATGACGGATCGGGATAGAGTAGACCGACATACTCGCTGATACAGTGTAAAGTATTAGGTCATTTACGTCCTTTATTTACTGTGTGTACTGTGAATATATTGTTCTCTTATATTCAAGGTGTTACGGTAGACCACTGTCTATATCCGGGCACTTTCAGCGCATTCATTCAGTGTTCAGTGTGTTGTATTTCCTGCATGTGAGCAGCACAAAATAAACATCCGAGATGAGAAGCAATGTCTACCGACTACTTTGTTAACCTACCTACGCAGGGAGCCGCTGACAGTGTTGGGCAAGTTACTTTGAAAGCGTAGCTTGTAAAGCTACAAGTAGCTCACCATGGCAGTAGCTTGATCAAGCTACATAGCTACCCCTGGAGAGATGTAGCTTGTAAAGCTACAGCTACATGGAAAAAGTAGCTCAAAGTAGCTCAGCTACTTTTTATTTTTCAGCGTTAAATTGAGAACATGCGGGAGACCCCTCCTCCCCTCTGGGAGACCCCTCCTCCCCTCTGGGAGACCCCTCCTCCCCTCTGGGAGACCCCTCCTCCCCCTGCTCCCCTCTGGAAGACCCCTCCCACCCTGCTCCCCTCTGGGAGACCCCTCCCAGCCTGCTCCCCTCTGGGAGACCCCTCCCACCCTGCTCCCCTCTGGGAGACCCCTCCCACCCTGCTCCCCTCTGGGAGACCCCTCCCACCCTGCTCCCCTCTGGGAGACCCCTCCTCCCCCTGCTCCCCTCTGGGAGACCCCTCCTCACCCTGCTCCCCTCTGGGAGACCCCTCCTCCCACCCTGCTCCCCTCTGGGAGACCCCTCCTCCCCTCTGGGAGACCCCTCCTCACCCTGCTCCCCTCTGGGAGACCCCTCCTCCCCCTGCTCCCCTCTGGGAGACCCCCCCACCCTGCTCCCCTCTGGGAGACCCCTCCTCCCCTCTGGGAGACCCCCCCACCCTGCTCCCCTCTGGGAGACCCCTCCCACCCTGCTCCCCTCTGGGAGACCCCTCCTCCCCCTGCTCCCCTCTGGGAGAACCCCCACCCTGCTCCCCTCTGGGAGACCCCTCCTCACCCTGCTCCCCTCTGGGAGACCCCCCCACCCTGCTCCCCTCTGGGAGACCCCTCCTCACCCTGCTCCCCTCTGGGAGACCCCTCCTCACCCTGCTCCCCTCTGGGAGACCCCTCCTCACCCTGCTCCCCTCTGGGAGACCCCCCCACCCTGCTCCCCTCTGGGAGACCCCTCCTCACCCTGCTCCCCTCTGGGAGACCCCCCCACCCTGCTCCCCTCTGGGAGACCCCTCCTCCCCCTGCTCCCCTCTGGGAGACCCCCCCACCCTGCTCCCCTCTGGGAGACCCCCCCACCCTGCTCCCCTCTGGGAGACCCCTGCTCCCCCCTGGGAGACCCCTCCCACCCTGTGATACCAGGGCCAATCAGAGGCCAATTAGAGGCAGCTGTCAAGTGCTGATATGCCCTCAAAGCAATCAGAAAAAGGAACAGTCCTTGATTTTTCAAAGGGGGTTCTAGTACAAGAATTAACACAGCAACCAATGGTCAAAATTAATATATTTATTTCATGTTATTGCCCAAAATTGTAGCTTGTAACTTGAGTAGCTAAGCTACAAAAAATGACCCAAAAGGTAGCTGAGCTACTTGACGAGGTACACAAATATGAATGTAGCTAAAATACCACAAGCTACAGCAAAATGTAGCTCAGCTACGTAGCTCAGCTACATGTAGCTTAATACTCCCCAACACTGGCCGCTGAGCATATATGACGATGCTCTACAGGTTATGGGCCCAGCTAAAGGAAACGAAGTGAGTAGTTATATACCGTCAGAAGACTAGAACGCGGGGCAAAAAGCACGCGGAAGCTAAGAGTAGTTTGGCAAGTCAAAGTCGGAGCTACGTTAGCAACATGGCTAGTCGAGGGACGGACGGTACGTCGAATCATCTCATATTCGATGGGAATGAAGAAAAATATGGACTTTGGGAGACCAGGTTTTTGGGACGTTTGCACACTATGAAGCTAAAAGAGACAATTCTGAATGAACCAACCGATGTCACCCCAGCGGGGTTGGCAGCCGACGAGAAGAAAAACGCCGACTGTTATGCAGAATTGATCCGGCTCATAGATGACAAAAGCCTGTCACTGATTATGCATGAGGCATCAGACCAAGGCAGAGAAGCTTTGAAAATCCTGAGAGAACATTATGCCGGGAAGGGGAAGCCCCGTATAATAGGCTTGTATACCTCACTGACAAGGCTTCACATGGCAAGTGGGGAAGGCATAACAGACTATATGATAAGAGCGGAGGCCATCATCACAGCCCTGAGAAATGGAGGTGAAGTTCTGAGCGACGGATTGACCGTAGCCATGATCCTGAACGGTCTACCGGAGTCATATAAGCCCCTAGCCATTCATGTGACTCAGAATGAGGATCAAGTCACACTCACAGACTTCAAGAGAAGACTGAGAAATTATGAACAAACCGAAAAGATGAACGCAGCAGAGTCGACAGACAACGTGATGAAAACACACGTGAGACAAGGCCGGGGACCCACAAAGGGTGAAGAATGCAGCTTGGTGTGTTACAAGTGCGGCACCAAAGGCCACAGAGCGAAAGACTGCCGCAAAAAGACGTGGTGCAGCAACTGCAAAAGTAACACACATCAAGACTCCACATGCCGGCGAAAAGAGCAACAGGATCGTCGTGATGGTGTCCGGAAGGTGTCTGAAGAGAAGAGCGCTTCAGATTTCTTCTTCAAAGCGGGAGGCGTGGACGGCGGGGACCGACCAGCACTGAGATGGCAGCCACCGGACGGTGTCCAGATGAGAGGCCTCATGGTGGACGCTGGAGCAACATCTCACATCATCAACGACATCAGAAAATTCAAGAACTTCGACGACACGTTCCAGGCTGGAAAGCATTCAGTGGAGCTGGCCGACGGGACCAGATGCAACGGCATCGCACAGCAAAGGGGAGATGCCGTGGTGAGCCTGTTTGATGACACTGGACAACAGGTTACTGCAACGCTCAGTGGAGCGTTGTATATGCCTTCTTATCCTCAAGACATCTTCTCCGTCGCAACAGCCACAGCCAAAGGATCAACTGTTGTCTTCAAGAAAGGTGAAAATGTCATGATAAGTAATGAGGGTACAAGGTTTGACATCCATGAGTACGGTAAATTGTACTACCTTCACACGGCTGATGAAAATGTTGATAAATGTAATGGTTGTCATGATATGCAAACTTGGCATGAGATTATGGGCCATTGTAACTATGAAGATGTGCATAAATTACAAGAAGTGGTAGAGGGTATGCAGATAAAAGGCAAAGCCATAAGGCCACCACTATGTGAAATATGTACGCAGGGTAAATTTACTCAGACGAGAAATAGAGACCCAGATAGGAGGGCAGAGGAACCCCTACAGCTAGTACATACTGACCTAGCTGGTCCTATACAAACAGAGTCCATTAATGGATATAAATATGCACAGTCGTTTACAGACGACTACTCCAGCGCTGTATTTGTATACTTCCTAAAAGCCAAAAGCGATACAATACAGGCTACTGAAAGATTCCTAGCTGACATCGCACCATATGGGAAAATAAAATGTTTGCGATCAGACAACGGAAGTGAGTTCACAAGCAGTGGCTTTCAGTCACTATTAACTAGGAACCAAATAAGACATGAAACGTCAGCGCCTTACTCTCCTCACCAGAACGGTACTGCCGAAAGAGGCTGGCGAACACTGTACGAGATGGGCAGATGTATGCTGCTAGAAAGCAATCTACCAAATAAATTATGGAATTATGCTATCCAGACAGCTGCCCATGTTAGGAATAGGTGCTATAACAGACGCACTAAACAAACCCCATTCCAGATGTTGACGGGCAGAAAACCAAATGTGGCAAAAATGCAAAAATTTGGGTGTGATTGTTTCACATACAGACAAGAAAAACGAAAGCTTGACTCAAAATGTGACCAAGGTGTCTTCGTAGGCTACGACAAAAATAGCCCAGCCTACCTGGTGTATTACCCAAACACAGGGAGGGTTCAGAAACACCGGTTGGTGAAGTTTATGACTAAGACAGCTCAGGAAAAAGAAACCCAAACGCAAGAGTCACACACTGAGGAGGTACACCTTTGGGAGAGCAGCAATGAAAATGTACATGAGCAAAGTGTGCAGGGTCAAGATGGGGCTGAGGTTGAAAGTGCTGAAACAGCGGCTAGAAGGTACCCATCTAGGATCAGGAAAAAGCCAGGTTACCTAGATGATTACGTGACTACTTGTGTAGATTTCTGTTATAGAGCTGTTTTTGATGTCCCTCAAACCTATCAGGAGGCTATAACCTCAGTTAAATCAAAGCAGTGGAAAAATGCTATGGATGAGGAAATAAAATCCCTAGAGGAAAACAAAACATTTGCTTTCACTACTTTGCCACCAGGCAAAAAGCCAGTGGGGGGCAGATGGGTCTATGCTATGAAAAATAACATTGATGGGTCAGATAGATTCAAAGCGAGATTTGTGGCAAAGGGGTATAGTCAGAAAAAGGGTACTGACTATGAAGAGACATTTTCTCCCACAGCCGACATGACCAGTGTAAGGGTGGTCATGCAAAAAGCGGTACAAGAGAATCTCATTCTACACCAAATGGATGTGAAGACAGCATATTTGCATGCGCCAATAGACTGTGAAATATACGTTGAGCAACCAGAGGGTTACGAAAAAATGTCTCATACAGGAGAAGAGCTGGTATGTAGATTGCAGAAATCACTGTATGGTTTAAAACAGTCAGGCAGGAACTGGAACACAGTCTTACATGCATGCTTAACCAATGATGATTTTGTACAAAATTCTGCTGACCACTGTGTATATTCAAGGGAAAAACATGGTGACAAGGTCATTATTATCATATGGGTGGATGATCTGATAATAGCAGCAAGTAACGAAAAGATACTTAAAGGTGTAAAGGAGATGCTTACTGCTAGATTCAAAATGAAGGACTTAGGCAAACTGAGAAACTTCCTGGGTATTGACTTTAATCAGACAGAAGGTTGTGTCAAAATGTCACAGGGAAGATACGTAAACAAAATACTGGAAAGGTTTGACATGTTAAACTGTAAACCGAGGGAAACCCCCTGTGAGCCAAAGCTAGAATACACTAACAATGCTGTAAAAATGGAAGATCCCAAAAGGTACAGGGAGGCAGTAGGCAGTTTCATCTACCTATCTACTTGCACTCGACCTGACTTAAGCTTTGTAGTGAGTAAGCTGTCTCAACACTTCTCTGAGCCAACTGAAGAGCATTGGCTCACAGTGAAACATGTACTCAGGTACCTAAAAGGAACAACAGAGAAAGAGTTATGTTTCAGAAAAAATCACAAAGAAGGTCTAGGCCTACGGGTATATACTGATGCTGATTGGGCAGCTGATGTGACTGACAGGCGCAGCACAACAGGTTACTGTGTTAGTCTCAGTGAAAATACCGCTCTGATCTCATGGAAAACAAGAAAACAGGCAACAGTGGCTCTTTCTACATGTGAGGCAGAATACATGTCCCTAGCTTCAGCTATGCAAGAATGTCTCTATTTAGAACAGCTACTTAAAGGCATTGACAAATATGACTATGCAAAGACAAAAGTCTATGAGGATAATCAAGGTGCTCTAGCTCTAGCTAAGAACCCTGTCAACAGACAGAGATGCAAGCACATTGACATAAGGTATCATTTCATAAGGGAAATTGTAAATGGAGGAAATGTGATTTTGGAGTATTGTCCTACAGATAAAATGATTGCAGATGTATTGACAAAACCTGTAACCAAGCTAAAGTTAAAGAATTTTGCCAGAGACATGTTTGGTACTCCAAGTGAGTGATAATATCACACTGTTAAGTTCTGAATGTTATTATTTTTCTTCATTTATTTATTTTTGTGAACCCAGTAAGCAAAGAACGAGTGGGGGTGTAAAGTATTAGGTCATTTACGTCCTTTATTTACTGTGTGTACTGTGAATATATTGTTCTCTTATATTCAAGGTGTTACGGTAGACCACTGTCTATATCCGGGCACTTTCAGCGCATTCATTCAGTGTTCAGTGTGTTGTATTTCCTGCATGTGACTGTGAGCAGCACAAAATAAACATCCGAGATGAGAAGCAATGTCTACCGACTACTTTGTTAACCTACCTACGCAGGGAGCCGCTGAGCATATATGACGATGCTCTACATACAGATGAAAGCATTTTAGGCTGATACCGGGACAACTCTACCAATAAACAGTGATCAATAGTTTTATCCATAGCTTTAATAGGAGAGTTGGTCCTCCACTTTCTCATGTCAAGGACCCCCAAGTGTAAACCCTGAACACAGTGTGCTAGCCCAGGCGAAAAACAAATATATTTAGTATACTTTTTTAAAGTATACTAAATGTACTTATTTGTACTTGAAACTATTTGAATTTAAATTGTGCTATTTTGAAACTACTTAAGTTGTACTTTTTATACTTAAGTTGCACTTAAGATGTGCTAAAACATATCTTAAATATATTTTTTCTATACTTTTTAACCCTTTTGTGACCAAAAAAATAGTGTTAAATTGAAAATATACTTCCAGTATCCCAAGTATACTTTTGAAAAGCATACTTATATTATATTTATAGTGTATTTTCGAATATATCGAGTGTATATCAAGTATTAAATAAATGCATTTAAAATATACTACCAATGTGTTAATATAATGACATTATGAACTAATGTGCTTAAAATATACTTTGTTATCTCGAATACACTATCAGATCTACTTAAACATATCTTAAATATATTTTTTCTATACTTTTTAACCCTTTTGTGACAAAAAATAGTGTTAAATTGAAAATATACTTCCAGTATCCCAAGTATACTTTTTCCGATGAGTGAAAAGCATACTTATATTATATTTATAGTGTATTTTTATTGTGTATTATAAGTGTATATCAAGTATTAAATAAATACATTTAAAATATAGTACCAATGTGTTAATATAATAACATTACAAACTAATGCGCTTAAAATATATTTGATAGTATACTTGAAACTAATACAAGTATACTTCAAATTAATGACTTTTTTACTCCAAATAAAATTGAAGCATTATATATAATATATATGCAAATATATGCAAATTTATACTTTTCCAAAGTATATATATATTATATATATACTTCGGAAAAGTATACATTTGCATATATAACTCTTAATTGGAGCAACCATGTTACTATACATATGAATGGGAAAAGGGGAGAGAGACTGACTAAACCAACAGACATTTAGATTCATGGTTTTACTAACAAATCACATAAAACAACATAAATCACCAAATAACTCCACAACAAAACCCTAAACACAATTACCCATAACATAACTCCAGTATACATTCTAATATTCAAATAATAACACAAATAAGAACAATAACACACGGTCCTTGGCGCCCCAGTGTATGCTGGGAAATGGACTTCCTCTAGCCACTCCCATTTCACCTGGCAGTATTTATAGCACATTAGTACTTAATATACTTAAACTTAATATACTGAAAGTTTAGACTTGTATTGTATTTATAATGTATTAAAAATACAATCTACAAATATATTTACTTAAAATATGCTAAGAGTGCATTTAAAAATACAATCTACAAATATATTTTTAATTATTATATTAAAGTACATCTTACAATAAATGCATGTTCAGGAGAACTCGCTATGAATATATTGCTAATGGACTTAAACTATAATAATCACAAATGTATTTTTAATTATTATATTAAAGTACATCTTACAATAAATGCATGTTCAGGAGAACTTGCTATGAATATATTGCTAATGGACTTAAAATATAATAATCACCAATGTATTTTTAATTATTATATTTAAAGTACATCTTACAATAAATGCATGTTCAGGAGAACTTGCTATGAATATATTGCTAATGGACTTAAACTATAATAATCACAAATGTATTTTTAATTATTATATTAAAGTACATCTTACAATAAATGCATGTTCAGGAGAACTTGCTATGAATATATTGCTAATGGACTTAAAATATAATAATCACAAATGTATTTTTTATTATTATAATTAAAGTACATCTTACAATAAATGCATGTTCAGGAGAACTTGCTATGAATATATTGCTAATGGACTTAAAATATAATAATCACCAATGTATTTTTAATTATTATATTTAAAGTACATCTTACAATAAATGCATGTTCAGTAGAACTTGCTATGAATATATTGATAAAGTGCTTAAAATATAATAATCACAAATGTATTTTTTATTATTATAATTAAAGTACATCTTACAATAAATGCATGTTCAGTAGAACTTGCTATGAATATATTGATAAAGTGCTTAAAATATAATAATCACAAATGTATTTTTAATTATTATATTAAAGTACATCTTACAATAAATGCATATTCAGGAGAACTTGCTATGAATATATTGCTAATGGACTTAAAATATAATAATCACAAATGTATTTTTTATTATTATAATTAAAGTACATCTTACAATAAATGCATGTTCAGGAGAACTTGCTATGAATATATTGCTAATGGACTTAAAATATAATAATCACCAATGTATTTTTAATTATTATATTTAAAGTACATCTTACAATAAATGCATGTTCAGTAGAACTTGCTATGAATATATTGATAAAGTGCTTAAAATATAATAATCACAAATGTATTTTTAATTATTATAATTAAAGTACATCTTACAATAAATGCATGTTCAGGAGAACTTGTTGTGAATATATTGATAAAGTACTTAAAATATAATCATCACAAATGTATTTGTGATTATATGTATTTAAGTACTATTTGAAATATATTTCTCATTTAGTAAACTTATCACAAATGTGCTAAATCACAAATTAATTTATGTTCACTTATATTATATTTAACAAAAATGTACTATTAATATGATTAGAGACACTACAAGCATATATTTAACATACTTTCTGTGCTAAAAGTGTACTTAAGTATGGAATAAATATATTTATTTTTCGCCTGGGAGTACAGTAGGAACCCCAGAAGAGAATTGTGTTAAAGTTTACACATGACATCCAAGGACGGTGTTGTGCAGTAATCCACCACACAGCTTTGTCGCTTACCAAAAAGAACAGATCTACAGTACATGCTAATAACTTTAACAGTGAAACATAGTTAAATGTTTACAGGTATGGAGTAGCCTATGTGATTAGCTCCGTTCATTTTACACACACACACACACACACACACACACACAACAGCGTTTTCATTTTCAAACGAGCAATATGTCATACTCCAGCATCACTCATAAAGTCTTACCATGTTGTCTGTGCATGGTCAGAGAGTTTAAAACACGCTAAAAGAGCAGGCTACTTCACTTATGTCTTAACGCTGCAATGGAGACTCAGAGAGACTATCTGCAGGCTGCAGAAAGGGGGCTGACCAGAGAGAGACAAAGGAAAGAACTGCGCCCCTCTTTCTCCATTTCTCCCTCCTCCTTCTCCCTCCTGTCCACTCTGTGTGTGATACCTCCCCAAAGCCCCTTCCTCTCCCCTTCTGTCCTGTAACCATGTTCAAGTATAACTTACAATAAACTCATGTTAAACCTTGCTGGGCTGTCTGAATTGTCCTATTCCCCCGACCGTGGCATTCCGACCACTAACCAGACACTACAATAGCTTCCAGCATCATTCATAAAGTCTTACCTTGTTGTCTGTGCATGGTCAGAGTTTATCGGGCGTCCACCAACTTCTAAAAGTAGTACCACTACAACACTGCATAGGCGGCTATACCGATATCAAAGCAACAACAAAGCCCGTTTAAAGTAAACTGGTCACAACTTTTAAAACGAGGTAATGATCTGGTCCACTCACTGCACTGGTAAATCTGCATAGTGGGGAACACATTTCAGGCTGATCGAAGAGAATCAGGTTTCAGCCATAGACTAGACCGTAAGCATTGTTTGAACTTGTGAGTCAACACCGCCCCCCTCTGGCGGAGTCATGTTAGAACCCATTTGCCAGAGTTAACTTCTGAGACAAGTACTACAGTATAAAATCATTTAGTTTTTTTGCTTCAATCAAGTACAGTAGCAAAACAGTATAGATATTGTGAAATGTGTGTTAAAGTGTGTGATTTATAAACAAAACTCCAATATTACAAACAGTGCTACATTACGCCGTGAGTGAAAAGAGCTGAAAACCACAATATAAAGGAAAGGAAAGGTACTATGTTTACCCAGGGTAACTGGACTAAGGAAAGGAAAGGTACTATGTTTACCCAGGGTAACTGGACTAAGGAAAGGAAAGGTACTATATGTTTACCCAGGGTAACTGGACTAAGGAAAGGAAAGGTACTATGTTTACCCAGGGTAACTGGACTAAGGAAAGGAAAGGTACTATGTTTTTTACCCAGGGTAACTGGACTAAGGAAAGGAAAGGTACTATGTTTACCCAGGGTAACTGGACTAAGGAAAGGAAAGGTACTATGTTTACCCAGGGTAACTGGACTAAGGAAAGGAAAGGTACTATGTTTACCCATGGTAACTGGACTAAGGAAAGGAAAGTTACTATGTTTACCCAGGGTAACTGGACTAAGGAAAATAAAGGTACTATGTTTACCTAGGGTAACTGGACTAAGGAAAGGAAAGGTACTATATGTTTACCCAGGGTAACTGGACTAAGGAAAGGAAAGGTACTATGTTTATTGTTTACCCAGGGTAACTGGACTAAGGAAAGGAAAGGTACTATGTTTACCCAGGGTAACTGGACTAAGGAAAGGAAAGGTACTATGTTTTTTTACCCAGGGTAACTGGACTAAGGAAAGGAAAGGTACTATGTTTACCCAGGGTAACTGGACTAAGGAAAGGAAAGGAAAGGTACTATGTTTACCCAGGGTAACTGGACTAAGGAAAGGAAAGGTACCATGTTTACCCAGGGTAACTGGACTAAGGAAAGGAAAGTTACTATGTTTACCCAGGGTAACTGGACTAAGGAAAGGAAAGGTACTATGTTTACCCAGGGTAACTGGACTAAGGAAAGGAAAGGTACTATGTTTACCCAGGGTAACTGGACTAAGGAAAGGAAAGGTACTATGTTTACCCAGGGTAACTGGACTAAGCTCAAGAACCTGTTTACATTCCGTGCTCAGCCCAGAGAAACCAATGTGTAATAAAAGAAAACCTATTTCATTCAGTTCAGATACAGTACATAGGCTAAACAAAGTGCAACATACACAAATACCCTTAGTTTATATCATTACATTATACATTTATTAGTTAATATGCACAACATTTTGCAATGCTGGTTCCACTGTACAGTATGTGGACCATGGTGACGTTGATCAATTCTTGATAAAAAAACACAAGGTGCCCTTTTTTCACTTGAGCACCTGCCCCTCTAAATGGCTGTGCACGCCACTGCACCGTATATGTATGGGTACATGTCACTGTTACCATACAGCATTACACTTGTTTACAACAGGGTCCACCATTTTCAATTCATCAGAACATTTAGAGACGTACACATATTCACTTCTATATAAAACACAGGAAATCATGTAAGGAGGTAAAAAGGCAAAGGAAACATACAGTAAGGGGGAAAGGGGACGGGGGGGGGGTATTCAGATTTTACGGGGGGCAGTTTTGAATTACAGCCGTCCGTAAGTGCCTTTTGAGAGCGGTTTTGAAGGAGTCAAGGGATTCGCATGTCCTAATGGCTGTTGGTAGGGTGTTCCACATTTTGGTGGCATGGGAGCGAAAATAATTTAGTTCCTTGTTTGTGCCGAATCTGGGTTGAAAATGGTTTGTTGAACTCCCTCTGGTGTTTCCCAACTTCCCAGTTAATAAAAATGACATACTTATGCTGGAATAATGCAGAGCAAATAGCAAGCAAACAGTGTTTTTATCGTACATCTCATGTCAGATCATACGGAACCTTAATAAGTCAAATCATTTGGTACAAACAGATGAACTTTTGCTTCATTCAAATCAACAGACATCATTCAGGACTGAGTTAAGGCCAAGATACACAGACAGCAATCTATGCAATCTATCAATGATATTATGTTAATAGACAAAGATCAATCAAGCAGATGTACAGTAAACAAGATATTTTAAGATATTCTTAACATTTATGATCAATTGCGTCTGTCAGCCTATTACATTATCCTCATGCATTTGATTTGGGTCATCATTGCCCACTACCCATCACTGCTCAAGACAATACTAAACAAACTCCTTTCCCTGTAAATATTGCCCATATAAGATTAGTACAACGGGCAGCATGAAGCCATTTAAAATGTGGGTACATTAATACATTTTGAGGCAATAGAAATGGGCATTTTAACTTGCAAATCAAATATAGCCGTTAATACAAACCTCACCAAACACTTGCTGCTATTGGTATTGATACCTGACAAGATGCACCATTTCAGAGACATCACAAACTATAAGTTTTACTTACAGAATATATACCTATACAGTCCCCTGAAACACTATTTTCCACACTCATTTCTCTTTTGGTCAAGTGACGTGAAATTAAGCTACTTTGCAGTGTGTGTCCCTTTATAGAGTATAAGTTTTAACAACACAAATCTAAATGCACTTTAAGAATGATACAAAGTGTCATAACAACAAGCATCAAATCACTATCCTATTTCTATATACAGCTTTTGTCCTCACACGTCTCAATATTTGCCATGGACAATGAAAGGAGAAATTAGGTCAAATGTCCACCAAATATGGCGTAAATTTGTGGCAACACGAACATTAAATATTGACAATGAAAGGATAATTTACGTCATATGTAGACGAGGAAATCGGCTAACCAATCACATCAATTCTGTTGTTCATGAGATGTATAATGATAAGAGCGCCCATCAACTTCACATGGGTGTGATTTTTTTAGAGTTCAGACTGTCCTTTACAGCTCAAATGCAGAAAGTGTGTGTGTGCGCGAGCATGTGTTGGGGAGTGGGGGTGAAGAAAGGTAGAAATAACAGAGGATCTTTTCAATTTGGTCAGTTAAGCAAATTACTATGAAAATATTGGCAGCTTGGATCTGAGTTAAAGAAACTGATTAGAAAAAACGTACTGAAGTAAAAGGTGGTCTTCAAGTTCCTCCTTTTGAATGGAGACGGATTCTTGGATTGGTCACAGTAGGAAGGCTTCACTCTCCAGCATGGATGCACCGATGAGTTTTTAATGTTCTATACTGAGTAAAAAACTTTCCACATTTATCACACCCAAAAGGCTTCTCTCCTCTGTGAATTCTTTTGTGGGTCACAAGGTTATTCAGTTGTGTGAAGCTTTTCCCACATTGGTCACAGCTGTAAGGCCTCTCTCCAGTGTGAATTCTCTTGTGTTTCTCTAGGGTAGACATTTGAGTGAACTTTGACCCACATTGGTCACAGCTGTAAGGCCTCTCTCCAGTGTGCATTCTCTTGTGTGTCTTGAGGTGACACATTTTAGTGAACTTTGTCCCACATTGGTCACAGCTGTAAGGCCTCTCTCCAGTGTGCATTCTCTTGTGTGTCTTTAGGTCAGACATGTTAGCAAAGCTTTTCCCACATTGATCACAGCTGTAAGGCCTCTCTCCAGTGTGCATTCTCTTGTGTGTCTTCAGGTTAGACATTAAAGCAAAGCTTTTCCCACATTGATCACAGCTGTAAGGCCTCTCTCCAGTGTGAATTCTCTTGTGTTTCTTCAGGGTAGACATTTCAGCAAAGCTTTTCCCACATTGATCACAGCTGTAAGGCCTCTCTCCAGTGTGAATTATCTTGTGTGTCTTCAGGGTAGACATTAAAGCAAAGCTTTTCCCACATTGATCACAGCTGTAAGGCCTCTCTCCAGTGTGAATTCTCTTGTGTGTCACAAGGTTATTCAGTCGTGTGAAGCTTTTCCCACATTGGTCACAGCTGTAAGGCCTCTCTCCAGTGTGCATTCTCTTGTGTGTCTTTAGGTCAGACATGTTAGCAAAGCTTTTCCCACATTGATCACAGCTGTAAGGCCTCTCTCCAGTGTGCATTCTCTTGTGTGTCTTCAGGGTAGACATTAAAGCAAAGCTTTTCCCACATTGGTCACAGCTGTAAGGCCTCTCTCCAGTGTGCATTCTCTTGTGTTTCTTCAGGGTAGACATGTCAGCAAAGCTTTTCCCACATTGGTCACAGCTGTAAGGCCTCTCTCCAGTGTGAATTATCTTGTGGTTCACAAGGTGATTCAGTTGACTGAAGCTTTTCCCACATTGGTCACAGCTGTAAGGCCTCTCTCCAGTGTGCATTCTCTTGTGTGTCTTCAGGTTAGACATTAAAGCAAAGCTTTTCCCACATTGATCACAGCTGTAAGGCCTCTCTCCAGTGTGAATTCTCTTGTGTTTCTTCAGGGTAGACATTTCAGCAAAGCTTTTCCCACATTGATCACAGCTGTAAGGCCTCTCTCCAGTGTGAATTATCTTGTGTGTCTTCAGGGTAGACATTAAAGCAAAGCTTTTCCCACATTGATCACAGCTGTAAGGCCTCTCTCCAGTGTGAATTCTCTTGTGTGTCACAAGGTTATTCAGTCGTGTGAAGCTTTTCCCACATTGGTCACAGCTGTAAGGCCTCTCTCCAGTGTGCATTCTCTTGTGTGTCTTTAGGTCAGACATGTTAGCAAAGCTTTTCCCACATTGATCACAGCTGTAAGGCCTCTCTCCAGTGTGCATTCTCTTGTGTGTCTTCAGGGTAGACATTAAAGCAAAGCTTTTCCCACATTGGTCACAGCTGTAAGGCCTCTCTCCAGTGTGCATTCTCTTGTGTTTCTTCAGGGTAGACATGTCAGCAAAGCTTTTCCCACATTGGTCACAGCTGTAAGGCCTCTCTCCAGTGTGAATTATCTTGTGGTTCACAAGGTGATTCAGTTGACTGAAGCTTTTCCCACATTGGTCACAGCTGTAAGGCCTCTCTCCAGTGTGCATTCTCTTGTGTTTCTCCAGAGTGAACATTACAGCAAAGCTTTTCCCACATTGGTCACAGCTGTAAGGCCTCTCTCCAGTGTGCATTCTCTTGTGTGTCTGCAGGTTAGACATTTGAGTGAACTTTGTCCCACATTGATCACAGCTGTAAGGCCTCTCTCCAGTGTGAATTATCTTGTGTGTCTTGAGGTGAGACATTGTGACGAACTTTGTCCCACATTGGTCACAGCTGTAAGGCCTCTCTCCAGTGTGAATTCTCTTGTGTGTCTTCAGGTGAGACATTACAGCAAAGCTTTTCCCACATTGGTCACAGCTGTAAGGCCTCTCTCCAGTGTGCATTCTCTTGTGTTTCTTCAGGGTAGACATTACAGCAAAGCTTTTCCCACATTGATCACAGCTGTAAGGCCTCTCTCCAGTGTGAATTCTCTTGTGTTTCTTCAGGTCAGACATGTCAGCAAAGCTTTTCCCACATTGATCACAGCTGTAAGGCCTCTCTCCAGTGTGAATTCTCTTGTGTGTCTTGAGGTGAGACATTTGAGTGAACGTTGTCCCACATTGATCACAACTGTAAGGCCTCTCTCCAGTGTGCATTCTCTTGTGTGTCTGCAGGTTAGACATTTGAGTGAACTTTGTCCCACATTGATCACAGCTGTAAGGCCTCTCTCCAGTGTGAATTATCTTGTGTGTCTTGAGGTGAGACAGTCGAGTGAACTTTGACCCACATTGATCACAGCTGTAAGGCCTCTCTCCAGTGTGAATTCTTTGGTGGAGTTTGAGATTGTAAACTGAAGTGAAGCCTCTTCCACATTGGTCACAGCAGCGTCTTGGTTTAGGTAGGTCCTGGTCTGGACGGGTATCTGAGGTAGAAAACATAGATCTGATAAGAGCTGGATTCGTGCATCAATCTGCCTTCAAGTTCAGACCCAACTTTATACACTTCACACTACTGTATATATTTAGTTGACCAGGGTCAACTCCTTTTTCCCTCTACGGCAAGTCTCTTGGCCAAAAATAGTCGATCTACAAGCTCAAACCGTGCGAGCATTGTGAGCTTGTAGATCTGCTGTTAGTCAAATGTTCACCCGTAGATAAACATGGTGCGGACCGAAACGGACCCGTGGATAAATGAAACCCCAGTGATGTAAATAGGTGTTCAATGTAATGGTTCCCGGGACCCAGAGGTGGTCTTTTAGATGGGTCCCAGGGACATTTTATGAGTCCTACTATAATTACATTACTGAGTAGAGTATTGCATCCCAGGACCCCCGGAGGGTGACATGATTGAGTCTTTTCTCAATTTAGTGAGTCTAAGGATGCAGGCTATTTGCATCACTGAAACTCACATGTTTAATTTATCTAAAACTAAAAACAGATGGTCATGTCATGTCAAAGTTGGGTCAAAGTCAAAGTCGTTTTCAGTTTTAGATAAATGAACGTGAATGAACCTGCACTAAATAATGTCTGAAATGGGACAGCGGAAAACCGGACCCGGTCCGAAATAAACAGAGGATAATTCAAATGTATTAGACCCGGTCTGACCGTCTGGTCTCGACCGGACCCGATGCCAAAATAACCTTGGTATTCAGATTAGCAATTATGTTTGTCAGTCACTCGCACCGCCCCGAGAGTTTAATCACAGAGGAGCTGCGTTGTGTTGCAGACAGACTGAGAACATTTTCGACTTTATATAAACCGTATTACTGCCTATTCCCACAGATAATGACATGCTCTACACAGATGATGTTCCAACTTGCATCTTCCCACTGGATTTTGGATGCGTTTCACCTTGCTAAAACTCTGTTTGGGGCGGACCCATGCTACCCTCTAATCTGCGTGGCAATTCGTAACGTGGTGCTAGACTTCACTTTCAAACATGTTTGTAACTTCAAACTCCATTTGAACCATGATAGATTCATTGAAAACACACGTCATTGGTTCAAGTGAAGTTCTAATGATTATAAAAAAATAAAATAAATCACACCTGTGTGAACTGAGCGGTGCAACTATGCTGTTATTTAGTGTTGTAGTCCTCGAGACATGGTCTCGTCTCGAGACCGGTCTCGAGACCACATTTTCGTGGTCTCGGTCTTGTCTCGTTCTCGCGCTTCTCGCCTTTTTTGTCTTGTGGTCTCGTCTCGGTCTCGCCCCTCATTTGTCTTGGTCTTGACTTGGTCTCGGACCAATTGTCTCGGGTCTCTTACCCCACCGAGACCACTCGAGACGAGATGCAAAACGTTCTATTATATCAACCCGATCGCAAGGACTGACATTAATTAATTAAAGACTGCTGTTTACGGAGAACAGCGCTGCATGACGTTCATATAGGTCCAAAGAAGAGCACATGTTTATGTTATTATGATTGATTTGATTAATTCTATAATGAAATTATATCAGCCTCAGGCAATGGGCATAAATAAATAAAGTGTCGGCCGGCGGAGAGTTACGCAATAGGCCTACGCATGCAGCGCCCGGCATATACTATAGCCTGGCATTTTCATTTCAATATTGTCTTAAACATATTTCTACCAACAGTGCAAGACTGCAAGCTTTTTTTTTTAATAAAGTGTGTTGTGTTGTAACTTGTAACTTGTAGCCTGTAGTCGTTTAATAAACGAGGTTGAGCGGTGATCTGAATACTGATCTGAAAATAGCAAATCTACAACTCACAACGCGTTGCACTGCAGCGCGACCGCGACATATGTATGAAGCCTCGTCTGTCGCCTCGGTTTAGTTTAATCATGAGAAGAGTAAAGAACCACCACCTACCTGACGTTACATCTATACCTAAAGTAAAATCGATCCATCGTCCACCTTATGTGATCCTTTGTTGTATAACGTGCATGCATGCCTCATTGTTGGTTCACTACCGATTTATTTACTAAAAGGCTCAAACAGCAGCAACCAAAACCAACTAATAAACTATTGTTTTAATTTGAAGGTGAGCCATAGCTTTACTGTGATATGGCTACACATCGTCTTGATGATGCCATTGGGTTCCAACTCCAAGACGACCTGAGGCCAATTCTAAAAATGCCCTCTCAATCTGTAGTTAATAGTTATCAAACGTTTTTTGTGCCAAGGAATCAAGGCCATCCATAATTTGGCTGCAGAGTGCAGAGTGCAGACCCCCCCTGAAAATATTTTGAGACTGAGAGAGAGACAAAGGGAGGGAGGGAATGAGGACAGAAAGGAGGAATGTGTACTATGGCTCAGCATCTCAGACTCAGGTTTGAATTCAGCTAGGGCTTTTGTTTTGTCATGATGATCCTACTGCTCTGCGCAGCACGCACACACACACACACACACACACACACACACACACACACACACACACACACACACACACACACACACACACACACACACACACACACACACACACACACACACACACACACACACACACACACACAGATCACTAATTGCTATTTTTGAGAACCAGTTTCCAGTTCTAAACCAATGTTCTAAATGTTGTTTTTTTGTGGTTAACTTCAAATAAATTTTGTTTGAGAGGACAGTTGTTTTGATGCGTATTATTATGCTTGATATTTAAAATAAATACTTGAATGAATCATGCTGTGTAGACAAGTATACCTAATTTTGAGCTGTTCCAAAGTAAAATCTATTTGCAGTGTTTCAGATCAAGATTGTTATCTGTACCTATTACCTAATAATACTACCTATCAAATAAGAGGGAAAAATGGTCTTGGTCTTGACTCGGTCTTGCCTCGCGGCAGTCTTGGTCTCGGTCTCGACCCTCCTAGGTCTTGGTCTTGGTCTCGGCCCCCTAGGCTCGCATCGGTCTTGGTCTTGGTCTCGGTCTCGACCCTTCAGGTCTTGGTCTTGGTCTTGGTCTCGGCCCCCTAGGCTCGCATCGGTCTTGGTCTTGGTCTCGGTCTCGACCCTTCAGGTCTTGGTCTTGGTCTTGGTCTCGGCCCCATAGGCTCGCATCGGTCTTGGTCTCGACCCGCTTAGGTCTTGGTCTTGTCTTGGTCTCGCTTTAGGTGGTCTCGACTACAACTATGCTGTTATTGTTATAGGTACTGTACTGAACGTAGCGCTAGCCACATTATCAGACGCACGCTCATGCTTCCGCGGTGCTTCACAAGGAACGTCGGGAAAGTTTTGCCCTCCCTTGAGCACATACGCTCCAGAGCCGGAAAGGGCGTCTTCCTTTATATGTCATATATATAGTATCAGTAGGACTACTCTGTGACGTTAGTGGCTCTCAACCTTTTCAGGCCACGACGCCACACAATCATATTTGAACTGTGTCTTCATTTCACACATCTTATATTTAATAGTGTATGAGTTAGTGTTTGTAAACAATTGTAAGTATTGTTTTGTTAAATGTTAAATGTTTGTCTGTGTCGGACCCCAGGAAGACTAGCTTTTGTCAAGGAAAAAGCTAATGGGGATCCTTATAAACAATAAACAATAAACCAACTGAAGCAATCAAAATGTATTACTATTCTGAAATATCATCATGTTGTGATAAATGACGGATCGGGATAGAGTAGACCGACATACTCGCTGATAAAGATGAAAGCATTTTAGGCTGACAACTCTACCAATAAACAGTGATCAATAGTTTTATCCATAGCTTTAATAGGAGAGTTGGTCCTCCACTTTCTCATGTCAAGGACCCCCAAGTGTAAACCCTGAACACAGTGTGCTAGTACAGTAAACCCTGAACACAGTGTGCTAGTACAGTAAACCCTGAACAGTGTGCTAGTACAGTAGGAACCCCAGAAGAGAATGTTGTGTTAAAATGGCAGGTCTGCTGCAACTCTGTTCTTTCAAAACGACAGCTTAAAAACCTTTATTCTATTTGCCTTTCATGGATATGTTTAAAAAACCACCTGGAACCCCCTCAATTGGGACCACTGGTTGAGAACCGTACTGTTCTACATCTATGATTACTTATTAATAAAACATAAATTTTACTTATGAAGAAAATGTATTGGGGAACCCTGCTATAGAGTTTGTTCAGTTAAATGAACAGGGGTCTCCTCTTCCCTCCAGCTCTGTAACAGAAAATACATTTCCAGGTACCGATATCAAAGCAACAACAAAGCCCGTTTAAAGTAAACTGGTCACAACTTTTAAAACGAGGTAATGATCTGGTCCACTCACTGCACTGGTAAATCTGCATAGTGGGGAACACATTTCAGGCTGATGGAAGAGAATCAGGTTTCAGCCATAGACTAGACCGTAAGCATTGTTTGAACTTGTGAATCAACACCGCCCCCCTCTGGCGGAGTCATGTTAGAACCCATTTGCCAGAGTTAACTTCTGAGACAAGTACTACAGTATAAAATCATTTTTTTTTATTAAATTATGTCTCCTTCAATCAAGTACAGTAGCAAAAGAGTGTAGATATTGTGAAAATGTGTGTTAAAGTGTGTGCTTTATAAACAAAACAATATTACAAAACAATATTACAATTGTGGTATCTGGTCTGATTAGAATGCCACCGTCGGTGAATGAAGCAGTCAGACAGGTTTCCGCAAGGTATAACATGGATTCAGTTATTGCAAGAAGTTTAACATAAGTTTCAGACAAACAAAAAGGAGAAGAGGGGTAGATGTTAGTGTGTCAGTGTCAATGTCAGTGTGTGTGTGTCAGAGTGTGTGTGTGTGTGTGTGTGTGTGTGTGTACGTCTCTTCCATTTAGACCCTAATGATACCCAGATGTTACTTCCTGGGCTCTCTAGGCCTCTGACCTGTATGACCCAAACCTTCGTATTGGCTCTTATTAGCCCTCAGCCACATGAAGCCCAAGCTTCACTACTAAACATGAAATATAAGACTACATCTAACCCACAACTCCTTATATCGCAATGTGAAATACATGACATAACATGTCATGTTGTGGACAGGGCCGGATCTACCATATGGGCACTTTGGGCACGTGCCCTTGGGCACCAGGGGCCCCTCAAAAAAAAAAAAAAAAAGGTTTTTTTTTTTTTTTAGTTCCACAGATAATTTCCCTGCTAATCCGAATGAAATAAATGGTGTCTAAAAAGATTAGTGTTTTATTGTTGGTGAGAAGGGCAGCTGAAAAGTGCAATTGTGTCTAAAGCAGCAACAATGCGCTAGATTGGATGTCACTCTGGGTGGGGGGGGGGGGGGATGGTAGGCGACCAGAAATAGGCCAATATAACGTCATAAAACTGGCCCAAAACGGCTACAAAACAGCAAAAAATGTTGGTGCGCGTGAAGGGGGGCCCTTCGAGCTTCAGTGCCCAGGGGCCCTCAGAGGTGTTAATCCGGCCCTGGTTGTGGATGTAAGTACATGGTGTTTCTCTATGTATTTTTATGACTTGATATGAGACCATAGAACATAGACATAGAGACCATAGAACATAGACATAGAGACCATAGAACATAGACATAGAGACCATAGAACATAGACATAGAGACCATAGAACATAGACATAGAGACCATAGAACATAGACATAGAGACCATAGAACATAGACATAGAGACCATAGAACATCTGAAGACATAGTCAAAGCTTTGTACTCTCCATGAAGGGGGAGGGGTGGTGTGGTTTGTGAAGTGAGGGGGGCCTCTTTGTGTGTGTGGTGTAATGTGTGCGTGGCTATGTGTGTGTGTGGTGTAATGTGTGCGTCTATGTGCGTGCGTGTGCGTGTATGCGTGTGTGTACGTCTATGAAATATTCTACACAATATTACAAACAGTGCTACATTACACCGTGAGTGAAAAGAGCTGAAAACCACAATATTCCGTGCTCAGCCCAGAGAAACCAATGTGTAATAAAAGAAAACCTATTTCATTCAGTTCAGATACAGTACATATATAAAGTGCAACATACACAAATACCCTTTATATCATTTATCATTACATTATACATTTATTAGTTAATATGCACAACATTTTGCAATGCTGGTTCCAAGGTGAGACAGTGGTGTAATAAACACATTAAGACATTCTCTTCAGTTTGGTCGAAATATTTACCGACATACATGTCAATAATATTCATCATATTATCATCAATATGATAAACATAATATAAGTACAACACCCGATCCAGAGTTAACTTTGAACACACCAATAAATAATAGAATTTCCTGGCTTGTGGAGATTCAAAATCACACCCTTGTGAAGTGAGGGGCGCTAATATATTAAAGTCTAACTCATGTTGATTAGGTGATGTAATGGTGATGTAAAACAAACGGTGCCAACACAAACATTAAATGTCATTAAGAATAAAGAGACAATATGACATAATGAGTTACAAAATGACATAAGTTTTCCCTTCATTGTCAATGGCAAACATTGAACTAAAGACAAACATTAAACCTGTCCTCAAAAATACGTCGGCAAAGTTTTTTCACCCGACTTTACAAGACTTAACTGGGTCTTTCAAAGCGATCGGTGGGTGGATAATATTCTATGATTTTTCAAAGGTAAGTGAAAACGCTCTGAATCCTTGGCAAGGGCAGATTTTAACTTTAATGAGCCAACGGGACCCCCACTCTGACCATCAGGAGTTATCGGTATATGTCCTTGAATAGAGACACCTAACAATTAATAACACAGTTCAAGCTCCTTCCGTCCTGAAGCTAAGGACTAGAATTAAAGCATTTTAATATGGTTTTGCCTCAAATATATATATTTACACCATACTTATTTCATGGTGTTAAACAAGTTTTGTGCAGCACAGAAAAAGATATGAAGCACAAACTCTGCTTTATTTTAAGTACTAGTTTTCTTTGTATTTTATTACTATTAGTCATAGTGAAATGAAAGTGCTGTCTCAGTGTCTCCTCACAGCGTTGGGTTCTTGCTGGGTACACTGTGGGCACTGGGGGCGTGTCCTCTCCTCCAATAGCACCCAGCTGCAGTCTGCAGACGAGTCGTGGTCCGTGAGTGGCGGTGCTACGTGAGGGAGGTGATGAGGGAGCGTGAGGGCGGCAGTGAGGGAGCGGTGGTCGGTGAGGGACCGGAAACTTAACTTTGGTCCATGATTTCTCCACTTTAATAATACCAATTGGTGTTCTGTTTTATATCATTTTAATCGTTGATTAGTCAGCTTTACAACGAGGTACAGCTTGTCATGACCACCTGTCCGTGGAATAAGCAACAATGGTAAACGTAAACTGAAATTTGGTCCATGATTTCTCCACTTTAATAATACCAATTGGTGTTGTGTTTTATATCATTTTAATCGTTGATTAGTCACCTTTACAACGAGGTACAGCTTGTCAGGACCAGGCGTTCGTGGAATGAGCAACACTGCTAAACGTGAGGGGTGCAAAACATTTGCCCAAATGCACCACCAGCGGTCATTGGGGGGGTTCGAGGTGGTCCCCAGCTAAATGATGGAGAGTTGGTAACCAAATGGACCATTATAGAACTATTGTTATTTTAATCAACGTTTATATGAAATCCTTAGTTCACTCCTTAGCCTCATAATAATATAATAAATATATTAATTTATATTATTACCTAGATAGCCCATAACTCAAAGGGGATGAGGAAAGGGACCATACAACTTCATAACAACCAGGACTGCAAAGAAACATAATAAACAAAAACGATCAATAAACCTTATAATGTTTTGTAATAAGGAACTCAAATGTTGACAAATACCTCAATGACATGACACCGAAATAATAAAACAAACCTTGCATTGCGACACGCTCTGTAACAAGCGACTGCTCCCGTCTCAACACTGAAGTGCAACTGACAGACGGAAGCGCCATGATTGTTCTGTGAGGCGCCTAGTCTACGCCCTATATGTTGACGTAACGGAAATGACTGCGTCATATAAGTGAACTTGAAGCCTGGTCATTATAACGAATGTACATAGTAAATAGATAATAGAATGCATAGTAAATAGATAATATAGAAACGTAGTAAATAGATAATATAGAAAATATGGCAGCCAAAGGCACTTTAACTTGCAAATCAAATATAGCCGTTAATATTGGTATTGGTATTGATACCTGGCAAGATGCACCATTTCAGAGACATCACAAACTAAGTTTTACTTACAGAATATATACCTATACAGTCCCCTGAACACTCTCCTTGAATAGAGACACCTAACAATTAATAACACAGTTCAAGCTCCTTCCGTCCTGAAGCTAAGGACTAGAATTAAAGCATTTTAATATGGTTTTGCCTCAAATATATATATTTACACCATACTTATTTCATGGTGTTAAACAAGTTTTGTGCAGCACAGAAAAAGATATGAAGCACAAACTCTGCTTTATTTTAAGTACTAGTTTTCTTTGTATTTTATTACTATTAGTCATAGTGAAATGAAAGTGCTGTCTCAGTGTCTCCTCACAGCGTTGGGTTCTTGCTGGGTACACTGTGGGCACTGGGGGCGTGTCCTCTCCTCCAATAGCACCCAGCTGCAGTCTGCAGACGAGTCGTGGTCCGTGAGTGGCGGTGCTACGTGAGGGAGGTGATGAGGGAGCGTGAGGGCGGCAGTGAGGGAGCGGTGGTCGGTGAGGGACCGGAAACTTAACTTTGGTCCATGATTTCTCCACTTTAATAATACCAATTGGTGTTCTGTTTTATATCATTTTAATCGTTGATTAGTCAGCTTTACAACGAGGTACAGCTTGTCATGACCACCTGTCCGTGGAATAAGCAACAATGGTAAACGTAAACTGAAATTTGGTCCATGATTTCTCCACTTTAATAATACCAATTGGTGTTGTGTTTTATATCATTTTAATCGTTGATTAGTCACCTTTACAACGAGGTACAGCTTGTCAGGACCAGGCGTTCGTGGAATGAGCAACACTGCTAAACGTGAGGGGTGCAAAACATTTGCCCAAATGCACCACCAGCGGTCATTGGGGGGGTTCGAGGTGGTCCCCAGCTAAATGATGGAGAGTTGGTAACCAAATGGACCATTATAGAACTATTGTTATTTTAATCAACGTTTATATGAAATCCTTAGTTCACTCCTTAGCCTCATAATAATATAATAAATATATTAATTTATATTATTACCTAGATAGCCCATAACTCAAAGGGGATGAGGAAAGGGACCATACAACTTCATAACAACCAGGACTGCAAAGAAACATAATAAACAAAAACGATCAATAAACCTTATAATGTTTTGTAATAAGGAACTCAAATGTTGACAAATACCTCAATGACATGACACCGAAATAATAAAACAAACCTTGCATTGCGACACGCTCTGTAACAAGCGACTGCTCCCGTCTCAACACTGAAGTGCAACTGACAGACGGAAGCGCCATGATTGTTCTGTGAGGCGCCTAGTCTACGCCCTATATGTTGACGTAACGGAAATGACTGCGTCATATAAGTGAACTTGAAGCCTGGTCATTATAACGAATGTACATAGTAAATAGATAATAGAATGCATAGTAAATAGATAATATAGAAACGTAGTAAATAGATAATATAGAAAATATGGCAGCCAAAGGCACTTTAACTTGCAAATCAAATATAGCCGTTAATATTGGTATTGGTATTGATACCTGGCAAGATGCACCATTTCAGAGACATCACAAACTAAGTTTTACTTACAGAATATATACCTATACAGTCCCCTGAAACACTCAGAACTGTGAATGACTGTGAACGGTCTTTTGAATTATTTTGAAAATCTTAGGATCTTAGGATCACAAACAAAGACAAAGTGTCAGAGGAGTGAATGTAGAGGGCAAACAATTTCCTAAATTGTGCAAACAATATTTTCCACACTCATTTCTCTTTTGGTCAAGTGAAGTGAAATTAAGCTACAGTACTTTGCAGTGTGTGTCCCTTTATAGAGTATAAGTTTTAACAACACAAATCTAAATGCACTTTAAGAATGATACAAAGTGTCATAACAACAAGCATCAAATCACTATCCTATTTCTATATACAGCTTTTGTCCTCACACGTCTCAATATTTGCCATGGACAATGAAAGGAGAAATTAGGTCAAATGTCCACCAAATATGGCGTAAATTTGTGGCAACACGAGCATTAAATATTGACAATGAAAGGATAATTTACGTCATATGTAGACGAGGAAATCGGCTAACCAATCACATAAATTCTGTTGTTCATTAGATGTTTAATGATAAGAGCGCCCATCAACTTCACATGGGTGTGATTTTTTTAGAGTTCAGACTGTCCTTTACAGCTCAAATGCAGAAAGTGTGTGTGTGTGTGTGTGTGTGTGTGTGTGTGTGTGTGTGTGTGTGTGTGTGTGTGTGTGTGTGTGTGCGCGCGCGAGCGTGCATGTGTTGGGGAGTGGGGGTGAAGAAAGGTAGAAATAACAGAGGATCTTTTAAATTTGGTCAGTTAAGCAAATTACTATGAAAATATTGGCAGCTTGGATCTGAGTTAAAGAAACTGATTAGAAAAAACGTACTGAAGTAAAAGGTGGTCTTCAAGTTCCTCCTTTTGAATGGAGACGGATTCTTGGATTGGTCACAGAAGGAAAGCTTCACTCTCCAGCATGGATGCACCGATGAGTTTTTAATGTTCTATACTGAGTATAAAACTTTCCACATTTATCACACCCAAACGGCTTCTCTCCTCTGTGAATACTCTTGTGGGTCACAAGGCCATTCAGTTGTGTGAAGCTTTTCCCACATTGATCACAGCTGTAAGGCCTCTCTCCAGTGTGCATTCTCTTGTGGGTCACAAGGTGATTCAGTTGTGTGAAGCTTTTCCCACATTGATCACAGCTGTAAGGCCTCTCTCCAGTGTGAATTCTCTTGTGGGTCACAAGGTGATTCAGTTTTGTGAAGCTTTTCCCACATTGGTCACAGCCGTAAGGCCTCTCTCCAGTGTGCATTCTCTTGTGTTGCTTCAGGGTAGACATGTCAGCAAAGCTTTTCCCACATTGATCACAGCTGTAAGGCCTCTCTCCAGTGTGCATTCTCTTGTGTGTCTTCAGGTTAGACATGTCAGCGAAGCTTTTCCCACATTGATCACAGCTGTAAGGCCTCTCTCCAGTGTGCATTCTCTCGTGTTTCTTCAGGTTAGACAATACAGTGAAGCTTTTCCCACATTGATCACAACTGTAAGGCTTCTCTCCAGTGTGCATTCTCTCGTGTGTCTTCAGGTTAGACAATACAGCAAAGCTTTTCCCACATTGATCACAGCTGTAAGGCCTCTCTCCAGTGTGCATTGTCTTGTGTGTCTTCAGGGTAGACATTTCAGCAAAGCTTTTCCCACATTGGTCACAGCTGTAAGGCCTCTCTCCAGTGTGCAATCTCTTGTGTGTCATGAGGTGAGACGTTTGAGTGAATGTTGTCCCACATTGATCACAGCTGTAAGGCCTCTCTCCAGTGTGCATTCTCTTGTGTGTCTTCAGGTGAGACATTTGAGTGAACTTTGTCCCACATTGGTCACAGCTGTAAGGCCTCTCTCCACTGTGAATTCTCTTGTGTGTCTTCAGGGTAGACATTAAAGCAAAGCTTTTCCCACATTGATCACAGCTGTAAGGCCTCTCTCCAGTGTGCATTCTCTTGTGTGTCTTCAGGTTAGACATGTCAGCAAAGCTTTTCCCACAGTGATCACAGCTGTAAAGCCTCTCTCCAGTGTGAATTCTCTTGTGTGTCTTGAGTTGAGACATTGTGGTGAACATTGTCCCACATTGATCACAGCTGTAAGGCCTCTCTCCAGTGTGCATTCTCTTGTGTGTCTTCAGGTTAGACATGTCAGCAAAGCTTTTCCCACAGTGATCACAGCTGTAAGGCCTCTCTCCAGTGTGCATTCTCTTGTGTGTCTTCAGGGTAGACATTTGAGTGAATGTTGTCCCACATTGGTCACAGCTGTAAGGCCTCTCTCCAGTGTGCATTCTCTTGTGGGTCTTCAGGTTACACATGTCTGCAAAGCTTTTCCCACATTGGTCACAGCTGTAAGACCTCTCTCCAGTGTGAATTCTCTTGTGGGTCACAAGGTTATTCAGTTGTGTGAAGCTTTTCCCACATTGGTCACAGCTGTAAGGCCTCTCTCCAGTGTGAATTCTTTGGTGGATTTTGAGATTGTAAACTGAAGTGAAGCCTCTTCCACATTGGTCACAGCAGCGTCTTGGTTTAGGTAGGTCCTGGTCTGGACGGGTATCTGAGGTAGAAAACATAGATCTGATAAGAGCTGGATTCATGCATCAATCTGCCTTCAAGTTCAGACCCAACTTTATACACTTCACACTACTGTATATATTTAGTTGACCAGGGTCAACTCCTTTTTCCCTCTACGGCAAGTCTCTTGGCCAAAAATAGTCGATCTACAAGCTCAAATCGTGCGAGCATTGTGAGCTTGTAGATCTGCTGTTAGTCAAATGTTCACCCGTAGATAAACATGGTGCGGACCGAAACGGACCCGTGGATAAATGAAACCCCAGTGATGTAAATAGGTGTTCAATGTAATGGGTCCCGGGACCCAGAGGTGGTCTTTTAGATGGGTCCCAGGGACATTTTATGAGTCCTACTATAATTACATTACTGAGTACAGTATTGCATCCCAGGACCCCCGGAGGGTGACATGATTGAGTCTTTTCTCAATTTAGTGAGTCTAAGGATGCAGGCTATTTGCATCACTGAAACTCACATGTTTAATTTATCTAAAACTAAAAACAGGTGGTCATGTCATGTCAAAGTTGGGTCAAAGTCAAAGTCGTACACGTTAGTCACACACGTTACCGCAGTGACATTTGTTCTCCGCATTTGACCCATCTCTTGGAGCGGTGAGCCGCAGCGTGCGCCGCGCTCGGGAATCATTAGTTGATTTGACCCCCCAATCCAACCCTTTGATGCTGAGTGCCAAGCAGGGAGGCATTGGGTCACATTTTTACAGTCTTTGGTATGATCCCCTGACCTCTCAGTTTCAGGGCGGATACTCTAACCACAAGGCCACTGTCTGGTTACCCATACCTCGTTACCATCCTCGGGAGCTCTGGAAGCTACTAAACAACCAACTAGGCTGTGGTCAGAAACTAAAAACCAGGTTTACTAACATAAACATCAAATCGAATAACACCCTCATCACTGACAAGCTTGATGTAGCCAACCACTTGAACATCTTCTTTACAAACATTGCAACAATGCTGGTTAACAAACTGCCCTCCCACTCTGGGCGTTTTGGTGTAGAGGCTGAGCACATCAAAGCCTTCTACAAAAACCTAGGTGTTTGTAAAGATGATTTAAAAATGGCAATGGTAACAACTGAGGAGGTACTTAAAAAACTGAGTGATATGATATAATACTTTATTGTCAGTTCACACTGAAATTTGTCTTGCGACACAGCAGCCATGTATGCAGAACACATATACAAACACAAAGAACAAGACAATTTACATACATAAAGACATGAGCAATATCCACCGCTTAGATTATCCTGTGGCTACTACATCTCCTGATTAAGCCTCAAGGTCGACTGGTGGACAAAGGACCTCTTTAGTCTGACCTTATTGTATGCTGGTACACCATATCTCCTTCCTGAAGGTAGCAACCTATATTCTCCATACATCACATGCTTAGTATTAGAGGTGATATTCCTTGCTAACCTTAGGATGCTGTTATCATACGTGGATGTATAAAGTTTCTGAAGTTGTTGTCCAACAATCTTTGAACAAATGTTCAGTTGTTGCAGCAGTTGTGACTTTAGGGCTGCAGACAAACATCCGTACCAGGTGGTACTACAGTACTGAAGAACACTCATAATAACAGAAGTGAAAAACAAAAGAAGAATCCGTCTACTAGCACCGAAGGATCTTAGACGGCGAAGGAAGTAGATTCTTTGCTTTGTTTTCTTACACACTGAATCAATCTGATCTTTCCATGACAATAGATGGTCTATTACTACTCCTAGGTATTTGTACGAACATACCCTCCAACCCCACAGGCCATGACAATATACGCTCCAAATTTCTCAGAGACTCAGCCATTTCCATAGCTCCAGTCATCACCCACATAGTAAACCTCACCATCAAACAGGGACAGGTCCCCCAAGATTTTAAACTGGCCAAAGTAACCCCCCTGTACAAAAAAGGGAGTAAATTAGAACCCGGCAACTACCGCCCTATTTCTATTCTAAGCTCCATCTCGAAAGTGATGGAAAAAATAGTCTATGAACAGGTTGAAAAGTATCTTGCCACTAATAAATTGCTGTACGAGTTCCAATCTGGTTTCAGAACATCCCACTCCACTGACACATGCCTCCTCTATTTGAGCGATCACATCAAACACGAAGTGGATGCTGGAAAATACTGCGGCATGGTCATGCTGGACCTCCAAAAGGCTTTTGACACCGTGAACCACTCCATACTGGTTAACAAGCTTAAAGCTATTGGTTTTGATAGCACATCAGTGAGCTGGATGCAATCCTACCTGGAGGGGAGAGAACAGATGGTGGAGGTGAACGGAACACTGTCCCCCCGCCCCCTCCCAGTGAGCTGTGGCGTCCCACAAGGAAGCATACTAGGGCCTTTACTGTTCCTAATATATGTAAACGACATGACATCAGCTTGTGACTGCAACTTGTTCCTGTTCGCAGACGACTCAGCACTGCTGGTCTCGGACAGGAACAAAGTGCAGGTTGAAAAGACCCTCAGCTCTGAACTCGGTAGAATCTGCACCTGGCTCGCTGATTACAAACTATCCTTACACCTAGGAAAAACTGAATCCATTCTCTTCGGATCAAATAGTAATCTCAGCAAGGCAGATGGCTTCTTGGTTAGAGTGGGTGACAACATTATCACATGAAAAGATGAAATTACCTACCTAGGTTCCATCCTGGAGGCCAATCTTTCCAGTGATAAAATGGCCACCAACGTAATCAAAATAGTCAATCAAAGAACAAGATTCCTTTACAGGATCTCCTCACTGGTCAACAAAAACATCTTGAAGACCTTAACAGGAGCCCTCGTACAAGGTTTCTTTGACTATGCAGCCACCTCTTGGTACCACAGCACCTCAAAGGCCCTTAAAACAAGGCTCCAGACCTCCCAAAACTAACTGGTCAGGCTCCTACTTGGCCTCACCCCCCGAACCCACCTCACCCCTGCCCACTTTGACAGGCTGGGATGGCTTAGGGTCGACGACAGAGTACAGCATCTTGCAATGGGTCTGGTCCACAAGATTCGATACACCACTAAGATACCCATGTACCTGTCTAAATACTTCCTTAATGTAAACGAAGTCCACACCCACAACACCAGAGGGAGTGCAACAAACCATGTACAACCCAGATTCGGCACAAACAAGGGACTAAATTATTTTCGCTCCTATGCCACCAAAATGTGGAACGCCCTACCAACAGTCATTAAGACATGTGAATCCCTTGACTCCTTCAAAACCGCTCTCAAAGGGCACCTACGGATGGCTGCAATTCGAAACTGGCCTCTGTAAAATCTGAATCCCCCAAGTGCTCTACACAGATGATGTTCCAACTTGCATCTTCCCACTGGATTTTGGATGCGTTTCACCTTGCTAAAACTCTGTTTGGGGCGGACCCATGCTACCCTCTAATCTGCGTGGCAATTTGTAACGTGGTGCTAGACTTCACTTTCAAACATGTTTGTAACTTCAAACTCCATTTGAACCATGATAGATTAATTGAAAACACACGTCATTGGTTCAAGTGAAGTTCTAATGATTATAAAAAAATAAAAATAAATCACACCTGTGTGAACTGAGCGGTGCAACTATGCTGTTATAGGTAGCAGCGACGTAGAGTCTGTGGGGGCCACGGGGCCATGGCCCCCATGAAGAATCCTATGGCCCCTTTCGGCCCCCATGAAGATTTTCGTGGATATTTTATATTTACATTACAGATTTCCTGGGAATTATTGACCCTCTGTGACTCTGTTACAGTCAGAGCATACTATTTACACATCCTCTCCGCCTGGCTGTTTAGAGGTGTTAAAAGGGTTGGGTGCGACCGCCAAGTACTTAAATGCAAATTGGGTTTCTTTTGTTTTCACCTAGCCAGGGAGGTATAAATATGCCTACAGTACAGTGCCTGCACTTTTCATTCACAATGAAACCACCACGAAGGGTCGCTTCGTCCAGAGAAAGCTACAGTTCGCCAGTGATGCCAGCCTGTCGCCGCTTAAACCTACCGCCGACGGCGCCGAAGCAGCTAGTCCAACGGTTCTTTTAAGAGCCAATAATTCCTGCAGCAGTAACCAGCAGAGAGAGATACTGTTCGCCGCCACTGCCTGTCGCCGCTTAAACCCGCCGCTACTCCGAGTCCAACGGTTCTCTTAAGAGCCAATAATTCCTGCAGTAGTAACCAGCAGAGAGAGATACTGTCTACTTTCCATGATGTCGTGGAGATCCTGAAAGGTGACGGGGCCGACGCAACCACGACCAGATCTACGTTACCACAAGTCGTGAGACTGGTTCAAGTTCTACTGACTATTCCTGTCACATCAAGCAGCTCAGAAAGATCATTTTCAGGGCTGAAGAGACTTAAGACCTATCTGCGATCCACAATGCTGCAAGCAAGACTCAATCACCTTACTCTGTTACAAGAATTTAGTAAATAAATTGGACGTGTCTGACATAGCCAACGAGTTAATTGACCGCTGTGCGGTAAGGAGAAACACTTTCCTCGTGTGCTGAAATGTTGCTGAAACAATTTAAATCTTTACTATTGATCATTGAAAATGTTGAAACAATTTAATTATTTACGGTTGAACATTGCATGCTGAAATGTTGAAACAAGATGAATGAATCATGTGTTCTGAAATCGTACCGCTGTGTTTATTACCAATCTGTAAATAAAAGTAGGCCTACCAGGCAAAAAAAAAATGATTTTTTTTCCACCGCTGGGGGGGGGGGCTGCGGGGGGGCCCCCATGAGGATTATCATAACTCTTCGGCTCTGATAGGTAGTGTACTGAACATAGCGCTAGCCACATTATCAGACGCACGCTCATGCTTCCGCGGTGCTTCACAAGGAACGTGGGGAAAGTTTTGCCCTCCCTTGAGCACATACGCTCCAGAGCCGGAAAGGGCGTCTTCCTTTATATGTCATATATATAGTATCAGTAGGACTACTCTGTGACGTTAGTGGCTCTCAACCTTTTCAGGCCACGACGCCACACAATCATATTTGAACTGTGTCTTCATTTCACACATCTTATATTTAATAGTGTATGAGTTAGTGTTTGTAAACAATTGTAAGTATTGTTTTGTTAAATGTTAAATGTTTGTCTGTGTCGGACCCCAGGAAGACTAGCTTTTGTCAAGGAAAAAGCTAATGGGGATCCTTATAAACAATAAACAATAAACCAACTGAAGCAATCAAAATGTATTACTATTCTGAAATATCATCATGTTGTGATAAATGACGGATCGGGATAGAGTAGACCGACATACTCGCTGATACAGATGAAAGCATTTTAGGCTGATACCGGGACAACTCTACCAATAAACAGTGATCAATAGTTTTATCCATAGCTTTAATAGGAGAATTCCATACTAAAAGGCTTTCTTACCTTTCTTTGTAGTTGTTACGTCCCCATCAAAGAGGTCCAGGTGTCATTTTGTGCAAAAGCTCCTTATTGGCTATTTCCCCTACCATAAGCCCTAAATGAATTGCATTGAATTTAATGGGATGTATGGGGTGTTGTGCTAATTCGCTTATTTCCATCGCTCAAAATTATATATTTTTTTGTATATATCCTCTCTTCATAATGTAAATAATAACCCAAGCGGCACACTTTACTACTTATTTAGATGGAAATAAGCGAATTAGCACAACAACCCATACATCCCATTCAATTCAATGCAATTCATTGAGGGCTTATGGTAGGGGAAATAGCCAATAAGGAGCTTTTGCACAAAATAACACCTGGACCTCTTTGGTGGGGACGTAACAACTACAAAGAAAGGTAAGAAAGCCTTTTAGTATGGAATTCTCCTTTAATAGGAGAGTTGGTCCTCCACTTTCTCATGTCAAGGACCCCCAAGTGTAAACCCTGAACACAGTGTGCTAGTACAGTAAACCCTGAACACAGTGTGCTAGTACAGTAGGAACCCCAGAAGAGAATTGTGTTAAAGTTTACACATGACATCCAAGGTGTTGTGCAGTAATCCACCACACAGCTTTGTCGCTTACCAAAAAGAACAGATCTACAGTACATGCTAATAACTTTAACAGTGAAACATAGTTAAATGTTTACAGGTATGGTGTATGTGATTAGCTCCGTTCATTTTACACACACACACACACACACACACACACACACACACACACACACACACACACACACACACCAGCGTTTTCATTTTCAAACGAGCAATATGTCATACTCCAGCATCACTCATAAAGTCTTACCTTGTTGTCTGTGCATGGTCAGAGAGTTTAAAACACGCTAAAAGAGCAGGCTACTTCACTTATGTCTTAACGCTGCAATGGAGACTCAGAGAGACTATCTGCAGGCTGCAGAAAGGGGGCTGACCAGAGAGAGACAAAGGAAAGAACTGCGCCCCTCTTTCTCCATTTCTCCCTCCTCCTTCTCTCTCCTGTCCACTCTGTGTGTGATACCTCCCCAAAGCCCCTTCCTCTCCCCTTCTGTCCTGTAACCATGTTCAAGTATAACTTACAATAAACTCATGTTAAACCTTGCTGGGCTGTCTGAATTGTCCTATTCCCCCGACCGTGGCATTCCGAGTTCCGACCACTAACCAGACACTACAATAGCTTCCAGCATCATTCATAAAGTCTTACCTTGTTGTCTGTGCATGGTCAGAGTTTATCGGGCGTCCACCAACTTCTAAAAGTAGTACCACTACAACACTGCATAGGTATGGGAAGCCGTTTAGGCCATAAATGCATAGTCAACTCGCACATACATGTATACTTCTCTTGCACATACATATATATATTGGTACTTCACTTGCACATACATGCATATCTCACATACACATACATGCATACTTCACTTGCACATACATACATTTAGGTACTTCACTTGCACATACATACATACTTCATTCGCACATACATACATACTTCACTTGCACATACATACATACTTCATTCGCACATACATACATACTTCACTTGCACATACATACATACTTCATTCTATGGAGTTAGAACAGTCTCAAAAGGTTCACAGTAAATAACACAGATTTGTAACTCACAAGTTCAGATTTGCAACTCACGTGAGTGAATTTGTGTTTCACATTTGTGTTTTGTATCCACAAGTTCAGATTTGTGTTTTGTATCCGTGTTTCGTATCTGTGTTTCGCATCTGTGTTTTGTATTTGTGTTTTGTATTTCACTCATTCTTGAGATGAGGGACAAAAGTGGAAAAAACATGTCCCACACATAAGAGCCTTATTATTGTTAAAAATAAATTAATTTAATAAAAATAAAAGCACTTGCAAAGTTAAATGTAATACAGTTGTGTATTATTATGCCATTAATTTCATTATAATTGTTTTCATATGCCATCTGAATTAGTTAAAAGCAGGCACTGTACCCAAAAACGCCTGTATTTAGCCTGTCCCCAGCAAGTGGTCATAATTTCAAACTGCTAAAAAAGTGTCTAATACTGTCACAATCACATAAATATACATACTAAATTAAAGTAGATTGTCAACAACATAGCAAACAATATACACAATAATTTTAATTTATATTTTCAATTAGATATCTCATATCAAATGTGTGTCCCACGTCTCCCGTCAACTCCGTCAGGTTTTTTAAAAGTCTTAAATTAATCAGAAAATATTGTCGACAGATTTAGCCTGAAGACTCCTTTTCCAAGTCCCGTTTGTATTTGTTGCAACTGTGGAGCACCTGGTCTGAAAAGCATTCAATTGTTTGATATTTTAAACAAACAATGTTGATATCAGGGTGGTCACAGCTTTTACATGTCAACTCCGTCAGGACATTATTATGATCTTTGTTAAGAATTCCAAAATAATGTTTATTATAAAAGTTTAGGGTTAGGTTTAGCTAACAAATGAAGCAAAAACAAAATGGCTACATTGTACTACAGAGGGTTAAGATGAAAACAAATGACATTTTGTCAACTCCGTCAGACGTCAACTCCGTCAGGTTTTGTGTCTGACGGAGTTGACATGTATCTGACGGAGTTGACAAAAGTGTTCCTAAAACAATAAAATTATAGTTTTTGAATAATGGGACGTATTCTAATTTGGCACACAGTTAGAGCATGCCTTAAGGAACATTTTTGGCTATAGGGCCATCACAGATTTGTCTCGTGGTGACCATGGCAGCCATTTTCCAAAATTGCCGCCACCTGATGTTATTTTACAATAACTCAAGTTCTACACCACCTAGGATCTTGATTCTGGTGACTAAGACTACATTTTCAAGGATGAGGGATACATTGGTACTATTTAGATTTGTCCTGTGACCATGGCAGCCATTGTTTTTCAAAATGGCCGCCACCTGCTGTTATTTTACAATAACCCAAGTTTTAGACCACATAGGATCTTGATTCTGCCGACTAATAATACATTTTAAAAGATGAGGAATACAGTGGTACTATTTAGATTTGTCCTGTGACCATGGCAGCCATTGTTTTTCAAAGTGACCACCAACCTGCTGTTATTTTACCAATAACTCAAGTTTTAGACCACCAAGGATCTTGATTCTGGCGACTAATCATTACATTTTCAAGGATGAACTTTCTCTGGGAGGGGTCAGGGCTTATTTCAGGTGCAGGTTGAGTTGCTACTGACAGGACATTAAAAGGAGGTGGGCTTTCTGGCCTTTGACTTGTCTCTTTCAGGTACAGACGCACAGTTTGACTTCACTGGCCACTGCAGTGTGGCGTTGTATCTTGGTGGCCTCCTGCCAGTGTTTCTCCATCCTTCTCATGAGCTCTGTGTTCTGGGGCTCTGTTATAGTCAACTTACATTGTCTTGGCTGGAGATTGCTTTCCTGCAGGGTCCAGCCCAGTCTTGTGCAGATGGCTACTGGCCCACCTGGAGGCCCCAACCTCACTTGTTTGGTTGGTGTGATTAGGTGGGGTGGTCTTCCCCAATCAGGATGAAGGGTTTGACCCTTTCAAACGGCAGTCTGGCCAAGTGTCTGTATTTAGTTGTGAGGCTAGATACAGGATACGATTGCTCACCCAGCCCCAGGTGACTTGAGGTGAAGGCTCCTTTGATTTGGTAACATTGCTTTGGTTGACATGCTGGGGACACAGAACGACACTGATGCCTTCAGTGTCTGCACATCCTGCCTGATAGTCCTGAAGGCAGATCTTCTGTCTTCAGTCTTTCGCTCACTGTTCACTGCTCACTGTTCACCTCAAGCAGGTCTTCAAGGTGTTTGCCTTTGCACAGGCTATATGGCTAGGACTCATGCTTCAACCACTCAGAGAACTCCAACAGGGTGTTGGTTGCTCCTGGGCCGCAGAGCATTGTGCGGCAGAATTCAGCTCTCATCCCTGGTGGCAGCTTGTTGAGGAGTCGTGCAACATGTGAGCCGCATCTAAGTTCTGTGTCTCCCTCTGGGCCTAGGGTAGACACTTGCTATTTTCCGTAACACTAATTGGTGGGGCTGTCCAAACTTGTTGTTTAGGTGTCAATCGGGTCTCTGTTTGTGAAGTCGGGTCTAGGTGGTCTAGAAGATGAGTTATTTAGTCAGGGGATATTAATACAATCTGGTAATAAATTCCTTATCAAGAATTTTCTTCACCAATGTGTTTGGAAGGGTGTCTACTAACATATCCCACATTGCTTTATATTCAACCACCCTAGGGGACCTTTTGACAGCTGCTGAAAGTTGGGGTACCATCAACAACCTATATAAGGCAAAATGTTCATTATGCTTTAAGTAGCATGTGACATGTCAAACTAGGGAGTTTTCATGATTCTGAATGCATTCCAAGCATTAGCTATGCACGAAGAACACTCCTTGGGCTGAAAACGGCCATAGCCATCATCACAAAATGAGGTCGGGACATTTGGGCAAGTGGATATATGGCCGAATTTAGCCCAAGGGGTTTGACCCCTAGTTTGGCCATAGACTCCCTAGTTTTGCCATAGCCACTTGGTATGGTACCCAACTTTCAGCAGCTGTCAACAATGCCTCTAGGGTGGTTCAATAGAAACCAATGTGGGATATGTTAGTAGACACCTTTACAAACACATTGGTGAAAAAATTCTTGGTAAGAAATGTATTCACAGATTTGACATTATTCTGATAATAGGCCTATTCCCTGACTAAATTGGTAAAATAATAGCAGGTCCACCATTTTTTTAAATGGCTGCCATTGTCACGGGATAAATCTAAATAGATAAAACTGTATTCCTCCTCATTGAAAATGTAGGATTAGTCATCAGAATCAAGATCCTAGGTGGTGTAGAACTTGAGTTATTGTAAGATAACAGCAGGTGGCTGCCATTTTGAAAATGGCTGCCATGGTCACAGGGCCAATATAAATAGTACCACTGTATTCCTCATCCTTGAAAATGTGGGATTAGTCACCAGAATCAAGATCCTAGGTGATCTAGAACCTAAATCAGTTAAACTTGTCAACTCCGTCAGATGTTCGTCAACTCCGTCAGATGTTCGTCCCGTGATGTTTTTGTTAATTTCCAAAGAAATAGAAAATGTGATGTTAAATATTTTGTGCATATGTATTGAAACACCAACTGAAATGATACGTAATGATGATTTTTTTTTTTTTTTACATGGTTTTCATGTTATAATATTGAAAATAGAGGTTGAAATGACGGATTTGAGAAATTGGATATTTCATAATAGTGTGATATTGGAAAAAAACAATATTAAAATAATTGTATTACTTAACTTGATTACTGAAAGCCATTATAAGAGAACTGAGGACTTTATATTATTGTTGAAATTATCAAATTCAATTAAAAGGTATTTTAGTGTGTCTGACGGAGTTGACATGAATCGGGTATTAAGTGCATAAATGTCCCATTTTAGAAAGAAATGTTATGCGAAAAACCTGTTCCTTCTCAATATTGGTAGTTGAGACCTGTGTCTACAAATACATCCATTTGATTTGAATGTATCTTAAAAAAAAAAAAATCCAGTTTGAAAAAAGTTTTGTCCCTTATCTCAAGAATGGGTGACTTGTGTTTTGTATCTGTAATTCGCATCTGTGTTTTGTATCTGTGTTTCGCATCTGTGTTTTGTATTTGCGTTTTGTATCTGTAATTTGCATCTGTGTTTTGTATCCGTGTTTCGCATCTGTGTTTTAAACACAAATAAAAAACACAGATGTGAAACACGGATACAAAACACAGATGCAGATTACAGATACAAAACACAAATACAAAACACAAATACAAAACACAGATGCGAAACACGGATACAAAACACAAATCTGAACTTGTGGATACAAAACACAAATGTGAACCTGTGAGTTCACTCACGTGAGTTGCAAATCTGAACTTGTGAGTTACAAATCTGTGAGACTTTTGAGACTGTTTTTGAGACTCTTCTGACGTTGGGCGTTAACGAACGTCATCATTGGCTGAGGGAATCTGTCAATCATTCTGATTGACAGATTCCTCTGCCAATCAGATCGGTCCGCCTTCAGCCAATCCTATGGCTCCTTACATTGTAAGGGGGGGGGGGGGGGGGGGGGGCTCCTTTTGCAAGACCCCCCAGTAACTCTGTCATTTCTCAACCGTTTTGGACGGGGGTGGGCTCGTTGGAATCATGTCGACCCCCTGGGGGTGTCTTTGGGGGTCTCAAAGATCGGGGACCCCCAGGGACCCCCTGGGACCCCCCGGGACCCCCAAATGGTAACTGTCATTTCTCAACCGTTTTGAACATGGGTGGGCTCATTTGAATTGTGTCGCCCCCCCTGGGGGCGTCTTTGGGGGTCTCAAGGTTCGGGACCCCCAGGGACCCCCCGGGACCCCCAAATGGTAACTGTCATTTCTCAACCGTTTTGAACGGGGGTGGGCTCATTTGAATTGTGTCGCCCCCCTGGGGGCGTCTTTGGGGGTCTCAAGGTTCGGGACCCCCCGGGACCCCCAAATGGTAACTGTCATTTCTCAACCGTTTTGAACGGGGGTGGGCTCATTTGAATTGTGTCGGCCCCCTGGGGGCGTCTTTGGGGGTCTCAAGGTTCGGGGACCCCCAGGGACCCCCCGGGACCCTCAAATGGTAACTGTCATTTCTCAACCATTTTGGACGGGGATGGGCTCATTAGAATCATGTTGCCCCCCTGGGGGCGTCTTTGGGGGTCTCAAGGTTCGGGGACCCCCAGGGACCCCCGGGACCCCCAAATGGTAACTGTCATTTCTCAACGGTTTTGGATGGGGGTGGGCTCATTTGAATCGTGTCGCCCCCCTGGGGGCGTCTTTGGGGGTCTCAAGGTTCAGGGACCCCCAGGGACCCCCAAATGGTAACTCTGTCATTTCTCTACCGTTTTGGACGGGGGTGGGCTCATTTGAATCGTGTCGCCCCCCTGGGGGCGTCTTTGGGGGTCTCAAGGTTCGGGACCCCCCGGGACCCCCAAATGGTAACTGTCATTTCTCAACCGTTTTGAACGGGGGTGGGCTCATTTGAATTGTGTCGCCCCCCTGGGGGCGTCTTTGGGGGTCTCAAGGTTCGGGGACCCCCAGGGACCCCCAGGGACCCCCAAATGGTAACTGTCATTTCTCAACCGTTTTGGACGGGGGTGGGCTCATTTGAATCCTGTCGCCCCCCTGGGGGCGTCTTTGGGGGTCTCAAGGTTCAGGGACCCCCAGGGACCCCCAAATGGTAACTCTGTCATTTCTCTACCGTTTTGTTAGAGTTGTACTTGAAATGTACTGTAATTCTGCAAACTTAATAAACCAATCAATCAATCATGACTTGAAAAAGAAGTGTGCAAATGCACAGAGACTTTTGTGGCTGGTATATCTGCTGTTAATGGTGTGTTTCGTCTATTTTTGTGTTTACAGTCAAATGTACCTGCTTTGCACTACTGCATGCTTCAATGAGGAATGCTAACAACCGAACCATGCTAGTTAGCTCACACATCGTACGGACTGGTCTAGTTTATTGTAACCACAGTTTACATTAGTGTATGTGTTTATTTCTATTTTTATATAAAAGCAACAAAATACATTTTCGTTGTGGCTTGAGTGTTTATTGCACAGTAATTGAGTAATTGCACAGTTTTGTCGGGTAACGGCGAGCCTTGTCAGAGGGAAATAGCTTGGTTAAATGTCCATATCAAGTGATATCTGAAAAGTGTGTGTGAGAGAGAGAGAGCTATAGTAAGAAGAATATGCAGATCAATATAAATGGTTCTCTCTGTCTCCCTCCCATCAATAAAGATCTATCATGAAAATGTCAAGAGTTACCATGTGGGGTCCCCGAACTTTGAGACCCTCAAAGACACCCCCAGGCGGTCGACATGATTCCAACGAGCCCACCCCCGTCCAAAACGGTTGAGAAATGACAGAGTTACCATTTGGGGGTCCCCAAACCTTGAGACCCCCAAAGACGCCCCCAGGGGGGCGACACGATTCTAATGAGCCCATCCCCGTCCAAAACGGTTGAGAAATGACAGTTACCATTTGAGGGTCCCGGGGGTCCCTGGGGGTCCCCGAACCTTGAGACTCCCAAAGACGCCCCCAGGGGGGCGACACAATTCAAATGAGCCCACCCCCGTTCAAAACGGTTGAGAAATGACAGTTACCATTTGGGGGTCCCGGGGGGTGCCTGGGGGTCCCGAACCTTGAGACCCCCAAAGATGCCCCCAGGGGGGCGACACAATTCAAATGAGCCCACCCCCGTTCAAAACGGTTGAGAAATGACAGTTACCATTTGGGGGTCCCGGGGGGTCCCTGGGGGTCCCGAACCTTGAGACCCCCAAAGACGCCCCCAGGGGGGGCGACACAATTCAAATGAGCCCACCCATGTTCAAAACGGTTGAGAAATGACAGTTACCATTTGGGGGTCCCGGGGGGTCCCTGGGGGTCCCCGATCTTTGAGACCCCCAAAGACACCCCCAGGGGGTCGACATGATTCCAACGAGCCCACCCCCGTCCAAAACGGTTGAGAAATGACAGAGTTACTGGGGGGTCTTGCAAAAGGAGCCCCCCCCCCCCCCTTACAATGTAAGGAGCCATAGGATTGGCTGAAGGCGGACCGATCTGATTGGCAGAGGAATCTGTCAATCAGAATGATTGACAGATTCCCTCAGCCAATGATGACGTTCGTTAACGCCCAACGTCAGAAGAGTCTCAAAAACAGTCTCAAAAGTCTCACAGATTTGTAACTCACAAGTTCAGATTTGCAACTCACGTGAGTGAACTCACAGGTTCACATTTGTGTTTTGTATCCACAAGTTCAGATTTGTGTTTTGTATCCGTGTTTCGCATCTGTGTTTTGTATTTGTGTTTTGTATTTGTGTTTTGTATCTGTAATCTGCATCTGTGTTTTGTATCCGTGTTTCACATCTGTGTTTTTTATTTGTGTTTAAAACACAGATGCGAAACACGGATACAAAACACAGATGCAAATTACAGATACAAAACGCAAATACAAAACACAGATGCGAAACACAGATACAAAACACAGATGCGAATTACAGATACAAAACACCAATACAAAACACAAATACAAAACACAAATACAAAACACAGATGCGAAACACAGATACGAAACACGGATACAAAACACAAATCTGAACTTGTGGATACAAAACACAAATGTGAAACACAAATTCACTCACGTGAGTTGCAAATCTGAACTTGTGAGTTACAAATCTGTGTTATTTACTGTGAACCTTTTGAGACTGTTCTAACTCCATATCATTCGCACATGCATACACACTTCACTTGTACATACATACATACTTCATTCGCACATACATACATACTTCACTTGTACATACATACATACTGCATTCACACATATATAAATACTTCATTCGCACATATATACATACTTCATTCGCACATATATAAATACTTCACTTCAAATACTTGTGTGCGTGCGTGCGTGTATGTGTGTGTGTGTGTGTGTGTGTGTGTGAGAGAGAGTATGTAGGTATATGCACAAAAGTATGTATATAACAGGAAGGCAATTCCTGGAACAGGAAGCTCGCAAGATCTTCGCAAGGTATTTTATTCTCCCCGAGTTCTGTCGGTAAGGCTCAATGCTTTTGTCACATGATAGCGCAGCTGATTCACATCAGGGGTAAAAAGGTACCACCCACGTGTATATAACAATAATACTAATTACTATTATTATTATTAATAAACCATAGTATTAATTAACAGGTTACATGCAGGCATCACTTTAGGGGTAAAATGTACCTTTGCACATAATAATAATAATAAACCATAGTATTAATTAACAGGTTGCCATTTCCTTAAGGTTTACAGGTTAAACACTTATTATTCTTATTTTTACAGGTTAAACACTTAACCATAAACATCCCCTCTTTGAATTTAAATGCAAGGCATCTGTACAATTAATAAATGGCTTATTGAAAGTTAATGCATTTTTTTGTATTTATTATTATTTATTTTATTTATTTACGGCTAGCTGTATCATTCTCTGTAGTGCACTCGATGCATCTCAATAAACTTTGGAAAAAATGTATAACAAAGTCTCTATTGCCATTTAAGACATTGATTTGCAAACAAATCAAAACAAAAATCAAGTGGACAGTCTTCATTTTTGCACTACCTCCAGTTCAGCACCCAGCAATTACAGGCCTGACTGTTGCATTTCCATTAGCTTTTCATTTGAAATTCATTTGTTATGGCAAAAATGGTGTCCTGGCGAATTATGTGACCATCTTCAGGGTTTCCTGCACAATGTTGTTGGCATGGCGCTGCGCCATGCTTGAAATAAATCGCGACATGTAGGCGAGTAAATCTATGAAAAAAAGCACCTTACCCTAAAAAAATTGCAACAAAAGGTTTCTCAACAGTTTTTTGTAGTATTAGGTGTCCCTAATAACATACTAAAAGTTTACCAAAGTTTGACCACCCGAAAGGTGTTATTTTCAAGATGGCGTCCAAGATGGCCTAAAAACCATTAAAATAGCCTACCTCCTTCATTATTCATCCTAGACAAGTACTTTTTGTGTCTAACCCTATGTTTTTGGGGTCTAGGAGTCCATTGAACTTGTTCAAATTGCAGAGATACAATTAGATAATTGTGAAATCCAATATTGTGTTTGTGACTCTGTTAAAACCCTCTGAAATAGTCACCAGTTTCAAGTTAACTAAACTAAATATTTAATAAATGTCTGAATATTTATATATTTTTTGGAATAAGGTTTCAAGATATCCTCAAAACACAACAAAACTAATAGTCACAATTTTCAGTAATTCAGAAGGTTGTGGCAGAGAATATTGTCAGTTGATAGATAATAGCCTACATGATTGCAATATTGAAACGTTTTAGATAGCTTGGTGGATAAACTTTGGCTCAAACTACTGTAAATAATCATTATACACCCCACCCAAAACTAATTTCTTGCATTATAGAGCGTCGCAGTCCCGCCCCCTTTCATGACGACGCCAGGCCCAGGAAATAATTCCCAATGCATTTTTCCCATAGACATTTCGAAACGTATTTATTGAAAGACATTATAAGCGTCGTACAAAGCCAACTCTTGTCGTGACAAATCATGACAACAAACACAATATTTTGGACCAAACAAATAATTACAAAGAAGAAAAACAACAAGTGTTGTAATCTGCTGTTTCTTTCTACTTTCTAATTCTTTGTTTGGCCCAAAACATTGTGTCTATTGTCATGATTTGTCACGACAAGAGTTGGCTTTGTCCGCAGCGTAAACGTCTTTAAATAAATACTTTTTGAAAAGTCTATGAGGAAAATGAACGGTGATTTCTTCTCCGTCTCTCTCGAGGGGGCGGGACTGTGACGCTCTACTTACTCTTAGTGCAGAGTAGTCAGAACCTAAGTCTCTACCGGGTGCAGAGGGGAGTATGATAGGTGGGGTTGGGTGAGAAGGTAAAGGGGGGTCCGGTCTAGAGTTTAGTGGGCCTAGGGTTCCCCTCAGGTGGGTACAGGGGAGTATGGGGAGTGGGGGGTCACTGGATTTCTCCCTGGGGACTTGGAGCACAGAAGAGCAAAGTTAAGAAGACCCTCATGGTCTTCTCCTCTATGCGTGTCCGAGGTGGCTCATACAGTACATGTCCCATTAAAGCTATGGGGCACTTGAGAGCTTGAGAGATTGGGGCTTGTCTGTCCCTGTGGTGGTAGTTCTAAGACCTCCATGTTGTGATATTGATTAATATGGGGGGTGGGTTCAATTAATCGATTATTAATCGGCTGAGCTGTCGACTATTGTCAACATATTCCCCAATTTCCACTGAGATTATGGGGTGAATGAATGTGGCCAGACCCATCTTCTCTTTCTGTCATAGTGACATAATATTGTCCTGCATCAGATCATGTCCAATCAGGTTCTCCAATCTCCAGTAGCCTCTTCAGTTTTTTTAAGATTTTTTGAGTGGTGCAACCACTCCCTTACGGAGCTATGTGTGTGGCTGGCTGGGTCTGAGCACTGTGTGTGTGGCTTGCTGGCTGGCTGGGTCTGAGCACTATGTGTGTGGCTTGCTGGCTGGCTGGGTCTGAGCACTATGTGTGTGGCTGGCTGGCTGGCTGGGTCTGAGCACTATGTGTGTGGCTTGCTGGCTGGCTGGCTGGGTCTGAGCATACATAGATAGATAGATAGATAGATAGATAGATAGATAGATAGATAGATAGATAGATAGATAGATAGATAGATAGATAGATAGATAGATAGATAGATAGATAGATAGATAGAATAGCAGTGACTGACTGAGACATCGAGCGTGCGTCCGCAACTGGTTGTGGCCCCCATCAAGTGACCTTTTGACCAATGCGGCCCTCGCCCCAAGTTGAGTTCGACACCCCTGCTCTAGGCCCATGAGGGGCCATTTATCTCCACTGTATCCCCACTGAGGAGTCCATCTTCCCCATAGACCAGACAAGTGGCCATTTGGTTCTACTGACTGAGTGTGTTTGCTGCAAAGACACTCAGCGTTGTGAGCTTTTATAGATTGCCTATTTTCACAATGTTTGTCCCGGCCCACAGTTTGGGAACCACTACCCTTATAGGGGACTTATTTTTATTATTATTATTGCCAGACACCTTTACAAAAAAAAGGGAAGACATTTCTCTGTAAATTTATTCCATGATTTGTGTAATATTCCCATGCAGTCTATCACTTGGCAGCCATGCTTTTACAAATGTCACATGACAGTACCACCCAGTAATAATGAATATATTCCTTATTGTTATGGTATCAAAATAAATCTCCTGGAAGCTTCAACAGAATGTGAATTGTGTATAGGTGATGAATTCACCTATACAGCAGTACGGCATTATAGAAAAGGGAAATGTCCTATTACACTGTTATAACCTTATAAACAATTGCTTTAATATATCATTGTACTTTTATATAATTTATATATGCTAATTGGATTCCTAGATAACCAAAACATAGGGTTAGACACCAAAATTATTTTTCTAGGATGAATAATGGAGGAGTACTGGTATTTTAAGAACTGGTGGCGGCCATCTTGAATATAACACCTTTCGGGTGGTCAAACTTTGGTAAACTTTTAGTATGTTATTAAGGACACCTAATACTACAAAAAAATGTTGAGAAACCTTTTGTTGCAATTTTTTTAGGGTCAAACCATATTTTTACCCGCCTAATGCCAAGCTGCGAAAAAAAGAAAAAAAAGGGGGCTAGTGAATCATGGTGTGTGTGTGATATGAAATGTCCAGTACCTCCCCAGTGCCTCCCCAAGTGCCACCCCAGTGTCTGCCCTGCAGTGTCTGCCCAGTGCCTCCCCAGTGTCTGCCCAGTGGCTCCCCAGTACCTCCCCAGTGTCCCCCTCAGTGCCTGCCCAGTGTCCCCCTGAGTGCCTCCCCAGTGTCTCCCCAGTGCCTACCCAATGTCTCCCCAGTGCCTCCCCAGTGTCTGCCCAGTGCCTCCCGAGTGCCTCCCCAGTGTCCCCCTGAGTGCCTCCCCAGTGTCTCCCCAGTGCCTCCCTGAGTGCCTCCCCAGTGCCTGCCCAGTGTCCCCCCCAGTGTCTCCAATAGCAATACAAGAGCAATAATATGAATTCATCTTAATTTATTAATCTTATTAATTAATTAATTAATCAAATTAATTGACAATTGACAGCACCATGACAAAACTTTTTCCTGCAGGAAACACTGATCTTGCAAGCTTCCTTGCAAGCTTCCAGTAATTGCCTTTCTGTTATATACATACTTTTGTGCATATACCTTCATACTCTCTCTCACACACACGCACGCACACACACACACACACATACTCTCTCTCACACACACGCACGCACACACACACACGCACACACGCACACACACACACGCACGCACGCACGCACACAAGTATTTGAAGTGAAGTATTTATATATGTGCGAATGAAGTATGTATATATGTGCGAATGAAGTATTTATATATGTGTGAATGAAGTATGTATGTATGTGCAAGTGAAGTATGTATGTATGTGCAAGTGAAGTATTTATATATGTGCGAATGCAGTATGTATGTATGTGCGAATGAAGTATGTATGCATGTACAAGTGAAGTATGTATACATGTGCGAATGAAGTGTGTATGTATGTGCAAGTGAAGTATGTATGTATGTGCGAATGAAGTATGTATATGTGCAAGTGAAGTATGTATGTATGTGCGAATGAAGTATGTATGTATGTGCAAGTGAAGTACCTAAATGTATGTATGTGCAAGTGAAGTATGCATGTATGTGCGAGTTGACTATGCATTTATGGCCTAAACGGCTTCCCATACATAGGCGGCTATACCGATATCAATGCAACAACAAAGCCCGTTTAAAGTAAACTGGTCACAACTTTTAAAACGAGGTAATGATCTGGTCCACTCACTGCACTGGTAAATCTGCATAGTGGGGACAGTGGTGGAAAAAGTACAAACATATTTTACTTAAGTAGAAGTACTGATTCTCTACTTGAAAATTACTTAAGTAAAAGTACAAAGTACCCATTGAGAAAGTTACTTAAGTAAAAGTACAAAAGTACCTCAAATTAAATGTATTAAAAGTACTAAAAGTACCCGGTGTAAAATGTACTTAAGTATAAAAGTAAAAATTACAAAGTACAAGTACAAAGTACAAGTAAAAAGTACAACATGCTTTTCAAAGAAATTAAGTCCAACAGTGGCTTTATTTCAACACTCGTCTTGAAACTGGCCAATGGCATTTAATGTTTGTGTTGGGATAAACACTAGAAACTGGCCATTCATTATCAATGGCATTTAATGTTTGTGTTGGGATAAACACTAGAAACTGGCCATTCATTATCAATGGCATTTAATGTTTGTGTTAGGACAATGTTTGTGTTTACTATCATTACAAACATTACAAACAACTCAGGTTGCAAGCAGCTCACACAAAAATATATTTCAGATGGGGGTAGACAGTAATTTAGAGGAGAATGGGGAGAGCCATTGCAATTTGCAAAACAGACATAATTGCGTGAATTCACGCATTATAATTAGTCCTTCACTATTTAAGCCCCATCCACTCCACTCTGTGAGGGCAAACTGTCTCCCATTGAGATGCATGTAAATGATTTCTCCATAAAAATAATCGGTCATTTCAGTAGCAAGAGCTTGAAAATGTCTTCTAAATCTAGACAAAAAAGCCTACAGTAGGCTATAGGCCTATGCACAAATGTGGATTACATTATTGGGGGAGAAAGTTAAAACCGATATCAACTTTAACAACCATCCCGTTTGACAGACGTTTACATGCAATGCACGGTAAGACTAGGGCACTAGGCCTACAGTGATTATTATTGCAATCACCTGGATCGGTGAGTGTAACGTTCCTGACGTTAAGCTGTGTATGTGACGAAAACAGAACTGCAATATAATCAGCAGATGCAGCGCACGTCACACACACACACACACACACACACACACACACACACACACACACACACACACACACACCACGGCTCGCTGTAATTTATTCACGGCACCAGAGAGAGAGAGCGAGAGAGATATAGACGGGCGCTTCTGTCCAGCTTTTTCACCGGACCGCACCAACATGCTTCTGCGTGAATGTGAACCATAGAGTATTAAAAGGATAGAGACTGATCTGGCGCGAAGCTCCGCCCCTCCGCTATTCATGTCAGTGGAAGTTTCTCAGTGGCGTTTTGAAGCAGCCCCTTGATGTGAACGAATGAGTGAGGCGATCAAGCGAGCCCCGCATATTTCGCATATTTTGCGCGGAAATGTGTAGCGAGTAACGAAAGGTGTCCAATTTTAATGTAGCGGATTAAAAGTACGATTTTTTAATTGTAAATGTAACGAAGTAAAAGTAAAAGTACAGCAAAATAAAAATAGTAAATAAAAGTACAAATTCTCAAAACGTGTACTTAAGTACAGTAACGAAGTAATTGTACTTCGTTATTTTCCACCACTGAGTGGGGAACACATTTCAGGCTGATGGAAGAGAATCAGGTTTCAAGATTCAATATTTTATTGCCATGTCAACAAGTTGATAGGAATTTGTCATTGTGTAGGCACTCATTGCAGTTACGGGGATAGAGTCAACAATCAGAGCTACACAGCTGCAGCCATATTTCGGTGCTGCCCTCAGCTTTCTTGCATCAGAAAAAAAGAAAAGAGGAAGAGGAAGGATAGCAGCCATAGACTAGACCGTAAGCATTGTTTGAACTTGTGAGTCAACACCGCCCCCCTCTGGCGGAGTCATGTTAGAACCCATTTGCCAGAGTTAACTTCTGAGACAAGTACTACAGTATAAAATAATTTTGTTTTATTAAAACTGTCTCCTTCAATCAAGTACAGTAGCAAAACAGTATAGATATTGTGAAATGTGTGTTAAAGTGTGTGATTTATAAACAAAACTCCAATATTACAAACAGTGCTACATTACGCCATAATTGAAAAGAGCTGAAAACCACAAAATAAAGGAAAGGAAAGGTACTATGTTTACCCAGGTTAATTGGACTAAGGAAAGGAAAGGTACTATGTTTACCCAGGGTAACTGGACTAAGGAAAGGAAAGGTACTATGTTTACCTTCCCATATGATGAATTTAGCTACATAGAAATGTCTATTTGTATGTCTCTAAATGTTTGTATGTCTTTAAATGTTTTGATGAATTGAACAATGTGGACCCTGTTGTAAACAAGTGTAATGCTTAATTGGGTCGTCCACTCACAGTTGACAGTCTTTGTATTGAGTTTGTGCTTAAAATGTACTGTAAATTCTACAAACTGTTAATAAATATTTCAATCAATCAATCAAAACTGGACTAAGGAAAGGAAAGGTACTATGTTTACCCAGGGTAACTGGACTAAGGAAAGGAAAGGTACTATGTTTACCCAGGGTAACTGGACTAAGGAAAGGAAAGGTACTATGTTTACCCAGGGTAACTGGACTAAGGAAAGGAAAGGTACTATGTTAACCCAGGGTAACTGGACTAAGGAAAGGAAAGGTACTATGTTTACCCAGGGTAACTGGACTAAGGAAAGGAAAGGTACTATGTTTACCCAGGGTAACTGGACTAAGGAAAGGAAAGGTACTATGTTTACCCAGGGTAACTGGACTAAGGAAAGGAAAGGTACTATGTTTACCCAGGGTAACTGGACTAAGGAAAGGAAAGGTACTATGTTTACCCAGGGTAACTGGACTAAGCTCAAGAACCTGTTTACATTCCGTGCTCAGCCCAGAGAAACCAATGTGTAATAAAATAAAACCTATTTCATTCAGTTCAGATACAGTACATATACAAAGTGCAACATACACAAATACCCTTTAGATCATTTATCATTACATTATACATTTATTAGTTAATATGCACAACATTTTGCAATGCTGGTTCCACTGTACAGTATGTGGACCATGGTGACGTTGATCAATTCTTGATAAAAAAACACAAGGTGCCCTTTTTTCACTTGAGCACCTGCACCTCTAAATGTCTGTGCACGCCACTGCACAGTATGCATGTATGGGTACATGTCACTGTTACCATACAGCATCACACTTGTTTACAACAGGGTCCACCATTTTCAATTCATCAGAACATTTAGAGACGTACAAATATTCACTTCTATATAAAACACAGGAAATCATGTAAGGAGGTAAAAAGGCAAAGGAAACATACAGTAAGGGGGAAAGGGGACGGGGGGGTATTCAGATTTTACGGGGGCCAGTTTTGAATTACAGCCGTCCGTAAGTGCGTTTTGAGAGCGGTTTTGAAGGAGTCAAGGCATTCGCATGTCCTAATGGCTGTTGGTAGGGTGTTCCACATTTTGGTGGCATGGGAGCGAAAATAATTTAGTTCCTTGTTTGTGCCGAATCTGGGTTGAAAATAGTTTGTTTAACTCCCTCTGGTGTTTCCCAACTTCCCAGTTAATAAAAAAATGACATACTTATGCTGGAATAATGCAGAGCAAATAGCAAGCAAACAGTGTTTTTATCGTACATCTCATGTCAGATCATACAGAACCTTAATAAGTCAAATCATTTGGTACAAACAGATGAACTTTTGCTTTATTCAAATCAACAGACATCATTCAGGACTGAGTTAAGGCCAAGATACACAGACAGCAATCTATGCAATCTATCAATGATATTATGTTAATAGACAAAGATCAATCAAGCAGATGTACAGTAAACAAGATATTTTATCAGAATTAACGTTGCAGACAGTTAGCCTATGGCTTGTGTCACTCAGTGTAGTTTAGTGCTAAATCACGGTGTGTGGGTTAATGGGAATGCTAAGAAAGTCCTCAACTACATGAAAAAGCCTGATAAAATGTCGCATCTCCTAAACATTTATGATCAAGTGCGTTTGTCAGCCTATTACGTTATCCTCATGCATTTGATTTGGGTCATCATTGCCCACTACCCATCACTGCTCAAGACAATACTAAACAAACTCCTTTCCCTGTAAATATTGCCCATATAAGATTAGTACAACGGGCAGCATGAAGCTGTTTAAAATGTGGGTACATTAATACATTTTGAGGCAATAGAAATGGGCCTCTTAACTTGCAAATCAAATATAGCCGTTAATACAAACCTCACCAAACACTTGCTGCTATTGGTATTGATACCTGACAAGATGCACCATTTCAGAGACATCACAAACTATAAGTTTTACTTACAGAATATATACCTATACAGTCCCCTGAAACACTATTTTCCACACTCATTTCTCTTTTGGTCAAGTGACGTGAAATTAAGCTACTTTGCAGTGTGTGTCCCTTTATAGAGTATAAGTTTTAACAACACAAATCTAAATGCACTTTAAGAATGATACAAAGTGTCATAACAACAAGCATCAAATCACTATCCTATTTCTATATACAGCTTTTGTCCTCACACGTCTCAATATTTGCCATGGACAATGAAAGGAGAAATTAGGTCAAATGTCCACCAAATATGGCGTAAATTTGTGGCAACACGAACATTAAATATTGACAATGAAAGGATAATTTACGTCATATGTAGACGAGGAAATCGGCTAACCAATCACATAAATTCTGTTGTTCATGAGATGTATAATGATAAGAGCGCCCATCAACTTCACATGGGTGTGATTTTTTTAGAGTTCAGACTGTCCTTTACAGCTCAAATGCAGAAAGTGTGTGTGTGCGCGAGCATGTGTTGGGGAGTGGGGGTGAAGAAAGGTAGAAATAACAGAGGATCTTTTCAATTTGGTCAGTTAAGCAAATTACTATGAAAATATTGGCAGCTTGGATCTGAGTTAAAGAAACTGATTAGAAAAAACGTACTGAAGTAAAAGGTGGTCTTCAAGTTCCTCCTTTTGAATGGAGACGGATTCTTGGATTGGTCACTCTCCAGCATGGATGCACCGATGAGTTTTTAATGTTCTATACTGAGTAAAAAACTTTCCACATTTATCACACCCAAAAGGCTTCTCTCCTCTGTGAATTCTTTTGTGGGTCACAAGGTTATTCAGTTGTGTGAAGCTTTTCCCACATTGGTCACAGCTGTAAGGCCTCTCTCCAGTGTGAATTCTCTTGTGTTTCTCTAGGGTAGACATTTGAGTGAACTTTGACCCACATTGGTCACAGCTGTAAGGCCTCTCTCCAGTGTGCATTCTCTTGTGTGTCTTGAGGTGACACATTTTAGTGAACTTTGTCCCACATTGGTCACAGCTGTAAGGCCTCTCTCCAGTGTGGATTCTCTTGTGTGTCTTTAGGTCAGACATGTTAGCAAAGCTTTTCCCACATTGATCACAGCTGTAAGGCCTCTCTCTAGTGTGAATTCTCTTGTGTTTCTTCAGGGTAGACATTTCAGCAAAGCTTTTCCCACATTGATCACAGCTGTAAGGCCTCTCTCCAGTGTGAATTCTCTTGTGTGTCTTCAGGGTATACATTAAAGCAAAGCTTTTCCCACATTGATCACAGCTGTAAGGCCTCTCTCCAGTGTGAATTATCTTGTGTGTCACAAGGTTATTCAGTCGTGTGAAGCTTTTCCCACATTGGTCACAGCTGTAAGGCCTCTCTCCAGTGTGCATTCTCTTGTGTGTCTTTAGGTCAGACATGTTAGCAAAGCTTTTCCCACATTGATCACAGCTGTAAGGCCTCTCTCCAGTGTGCATTCTCTTGTGTGTCTTCAGGGTAGACATTAAAGCAAAGCTTTTCCCACATTGGTCACAGCTGTAAGGCCTCTCTCCAGTGTGCATTCTCTTGTGTTTCTTCAGGGTAGACATGTCAGCAAAGCTTTTCCCACATTGGTCACAGCTGTAAGGCCTCTCTCCAGTGTGAATTATCTTGTGGTTCACAAGGTGATTCAGTTGAGTGAAGCTTTTCCCACATTGGTCACAGCTGTAAGGCCTCTCTCCAGTGTGCATTCTCTTGTGTTTCTCCAGAGTGAACATTACAGCAAAGCTTTTCCCACATTGGTCACAGCTGTAAGGCCTCTCTCCAGTGTGAAATCTCTTGTGGGTCACAAGGTTATTCAGTTGAGTGTAGCTTTTCCCACATTGGTCACAGCTGTAAGGCCTCTCTCCAGTGTGCATTCTCTTGTGTTTCTTCAGGGTAGACATTACAGCAAAGCTTTTCCCACATTGATCACAGCTGTAAGGCCTCTCTCCAGTGTGCATTATCTTGTGTGTCTTGAGGTGAGACATTGTGACGAACTTTGTCCCACATTGGTCACAGCTGTAAGGCCTCTCTCCAGTGTGAATTCTCTTGTGTGTCTTCAGGTGAGACATTACAGCAAAGCTTTTCCCACATTGGTCACAGCTGTAAGGCCTCTCTCCAGTGTGCATTCTCTTGTGTTTCTTCAGGGTAGACATTACAGCAAAGCTTTTCCCACATTGATCACAGCTGTAAGGCCTCTCTCCAGTGTGAATTCTCTTGTGTTTCTTCAGGTCAGACATGTCAGCAAAGCTTTTCCCACATTGATCACAGCTGTAAGGCCTCTCTCCAGTGTGAATTCTCTTGTGTGTCTTGAGGTGAGACATTTGAGTGAACGTTGTCCCACATTGATCACAGCTGTAAGGCCTCTCTCCAGTGTGCATTCTCTTGTGTGTCTGCAGGTTAGACATTTGAGTGAACTTTGTCCCACATTGATCACAGCTGTAAGGCCTCTCTCCAGTGTGAATTATCTTGTGTGTCTTGAGGTGAGACAGTCGAGTGAACTTTGACCCACATTGATCACAGCTGTAAGGCCTCTCTCCAGTGTGAATTCTTTGGTGGAGTTTGAGATTGTAAACTGAAGTGAAGCCTCTTCCACATTGGTCACAGCAGCGTCTTGGTTTAGGTAGGTCCTGGTCTGGACGGGTATCTGAGGTAGAAAACATAGATCTGATAAGAGCTGGATTCGTGCATCAATCTGCCTTCAAGTTCAGACCCAACTTTATACACTACTGTATATATTTAGTTGACCAGGGTCAACTCCTTTTTCCCTCTACGGCAAGTCTCTTGGCCAAAAATAGTCGATCTACAAGCTCAAACCGTGCGAGCATTGTGAGCTTGTAGATCTGCTGTTAGTCAAATGTTCACCCGTAGATAAACATGGTGCGGACCGAAACGGACCCGTGGATAAATGAAACCCCAGTGATGTAAATAGGTGTTCAATGTAATGGGTCCCGGGACCCAGAGGTGGTCTTTTAGATGGGTCCCAGGGACATTTTATGAGTCCTACTATAATTACATTACTGAGTATTGCATCCCAGGACCCCCGGAGGGTGACATGATTGAGTCTTTTCTCAAATTAGTGAGTCTAAGGATGCAGGCTATTTGCATCACTGAAACTCACATGTTTAATTTATCTAAAACTAAAAACAGGTGGTCATGTCATGTCAAAGTTGGGTCAAAGTCAAAGTCGTTTTCAGTTTTAGATAAATGAACGTGAATGAACCTGCACTAAATAATGTCTGAAATGGGACAGCGGAAAACCGGACCCGGTCCGAAATAAACAGAGGATAATTAAAATGTATTAGACCCGGTCTGACCGTCTGGTCTCGACCGGACCCGATGCCAAAATAACCTTGGTATTCAGATTAGCAATTATGTTTGTCAGTCACTCGCACCGCCCCGAGAGTTTAATCACAGAGGAGCTGCGTTGTGTTGCAGACAGACTGAGAACATTTTCGACTTTATATAAACCGTATTACTGCCTATTCCCACAGATAATGACATGCTCTACACAGATGATGTTCCAACTTGCATCTTCCCACTGGATTTTGGATGCGTTTCACCTTGCTAAAACTCTGTTTGGGGCGGACCCATGCTACCCTCTAATCTGCGTGGCAATTCGTAACGTGGTGCTAGACTTCACTTTCAAACATGTTTGTAACTTCAAACTCCATTTGAACCATGATAGATTCATTGAAAACACACGTCATTGGTTCAAGTGAAGTTCTAATGATTATAAAAAAATAAAATAAATCACACCTGTGTGAACTGAGCGGTGCAACTATGCTGTTATTTAGTGTTGTAGTTCTCGAGACATGGTCTCGTCTCGAGACCGGTCTCGAGACCAAATTTTCGTGGTCTCGGTCTTGTCTCGTTCTCGTGCTTCTCGCCTTTTTTGTCTTGTGGTCTCGTCTCGGTCTCGCCCCTCATTTGTCTTGGTCTTGACTTGGTCTCGGACCAATTGTCTCGGGTCTCTTACCCCACCGAGACCACTCGAGACGAGATGCAAAACGTTCTATTATATCAACCCGATCGCAAGGACTGACATTAATTAATTAAAGACTGCTGTTTACGGAGAACAGCGCTGCATGACGTTCATATAGGTCCAAAGAAGAGCACATGTTTATGTTATTATGATTGATTTGATTAATTCTATAATGAAATTATATCAGCCTCAGGCAATGGGCATAAATAAATAAAGTGTCGGCCGGCGGAGAGTTACGCAATAGGCCTACGCATGCAGCGCCCGGCATATACTATAGCCTGGCATTTTCATTTCAATATTGTCTTAAACATATTTCTACCAACAGTGCAAGACTGCAAGCTTTTTTTTTTAATAAAGTGTGTTGTGTTGTAACTTGTAACTTGTAGCCTGTAGTCGTTTAATAAACGAGGTTGAGCGGTGATCTGAATACTGATCTGAAAATAGCAAATCTACAACTCACAACGCGTTGCACTGCAGCGCGACCGCGACATATGTATGAAGCCTCGCCTGTCGCCTCGGTTTAGTTTCATCATGAGAAGAGTAAAGAACCACCACCTACCTGACGTTACATCTATACCTGAAGTAAAATCCATCCATCGTCCACCTTATGTGATCCTTTGTTGTATAACGTGCATGCATGCCTCATTGTTGGTTCACTACCGATTTATTTACTAAAAGGCTCAAACAGCAGCAACCAAAACCAACTAATAAACTATTGTTTTAATTTGAAGGTGAGCCATAGCTTTACTGTGATATGGCTACACATCGTCTTGATGATGCCATTGGGTTCCAACTCCAAGACGACCTGAGGCCAATTCTAAAAATGCCCTCTCAATCTGTAGTTAATAGTTATCAAACGTTTTTTGTGCCAAGGAATCAAGGCCATCCATAATTTGGCTGCAGAGTGCAGAGTGCAGACCCCCCCTGAAAATATTTTGAGACTGAGAGAGAGACAAAGGGAGGGAGGGAATGAGGACAGAAAGGAGGAATGTGTACTATGGCTCAGCATCTCAGACTCAGGTTTGAACTCAGCTAGGGCTTTTGTTTTGTCATGATGATCCTACTGCTCTGCGCAGCACACACACACACACACACACACACACACACACACACACACACACACACACACACACACACACACACACACACACACACACACACACACAGAGATCACTAATTGCTATTTTTGAGAACCAGTTTCCAGTTCTAAACCAATGTTCTAAATGTTGTTTTTTTGTGGTTAACTTCAAATAAATTTTGTTTGAGAGGACAGTTGTTTTGATGCGTATTATTATGCTTGATATTTAAAATAAATACTTGAATGAATCATGCTGTGTAGACAAGTATACCTAATTTTGAGCTGTTCCAAAGTAAAATCTATTTGCAGTGTTTCAGATCAAGATTGTTATCTGTACCTATTACCTAATAATACTACCTATCAAATAAGAGGGAAAAATGGTCTTGGTCTTGACTCGGTCTCGACCCTCCTAGGTCTTGGTCTTGGTCTCGGCCCCCTAGGCTCGCATCGGTCTTGGTCTTGGTCTCGGTCTCGACCCTTCAGGTCTTGGTCTTGGTCTTGGTCTCGGCCCCATAGGCTCGCATCGGTCTTGGTCTCGGTCTTGGTCTCGACCCGCTTAGGTCTTGGTCTTGTCTTGGTCTCGCTTTAGGTGGTCTCGACTACAACTATGCTGTTATTGTTATAGGTACTGTACTGAACGTAGCGCTAGCCACATTATCAGACGCACGCTCATGCTTCCGCGGTGCTTCGCAAGGAACGTGGGGAAAGTTTTGCCCTCCCTTGAGCACATACGCTCCAGAGGCGTAAAGGGCGTCTTCCTTTATATGTCATATATATAGTATCAGTAGGACTACTCTGTGACGTTAGTGGCTCTCAACCTTTTCAGGCCACGACGCCACACAATCATATTTGAACTGTGTCTTCATTTCACACATCTTATATTTAATAGTGTATGAGTTAGTGTTTGTAAACAATTGTAAGTATTGTTTTGTTAAATGTTAAATGTTTGTCTGTGTCGGACCCCAGGAAGACTAGCTTTTGTCAAGGAAAAAGCTAATGGGGATCCTTATAAACAATAAACAATAAACCAACTGAAGCAATCAAAATGTATTACTATTCTGAAATATCATCATGTTGTGATAAATGACGGATCGGGATAGAGTAGACCGACATACTCGCTGATAAAGATGAAAGCATTTTAGGCTGATACCGGGACAACTCTACCAATAAACAGTGATCAATAGTTTTATCCATAGCTTTAATAGGAGAGTTGGTCCTCCACTTTCTCATGTCAAGGACCCCCAAGTGTAAACCCTGAACACAGTGTGCTAGTACAGTAAACCCTGAACACAGTGTGCTAGTACAGTAGGAACCCCAGAAGAGAATGTTGTGTTAAAATGGCAGGTCTGCTGCAACTCTGTTCTTTCAAAACGACAGCTTAAAAACCTTTATTCTATTTGCCTTTCATGGATATGTTTAAAAAACCACCTGGAACCCCCTCAATTGGGACCACTGGTTGAGAACCGTACTGTTCTACATCTATGATTACTTATTAATAAAACATAAATTTTACTTATGAAGAAAATGTATTGGGGAACCCTGCTATAGAGTTTGTTCAGTTAAATGAACAGGGGTCTCCTCTTCCCTCCAGCTCTGTAACAGAAAATACATTTCCAGGTAGGCTTTTAGGTTGAAGAATGTTCAGCCTGGAGAAAGTACCTACTTGTCCATTTTAAGTAGCCTCGGTCCCAGGCTTGATTTTATAGTGCTCACACCACACACGCTCGCGCGCGCGCACGCACGCACACACACACACACACACACACACACACACACACACACACACACACACACACACACACAACAGCGTTTTCATTTTCAAACGAGTAATATGTCATACTCCAGCATCATTCATAAAGTCTTAATACCATGTTGTCTGTGCATGGTCAGAGAGTTTAAAACACGCTAAAAGAGCAGGCTACTTCACTTATGTCTTAACGCTGCAATGGAGACTCAGGGAGACTATCTGCAGGCTGCAGAAAGGGGGCTGACCAGAGAGAGACAAAGGAAAGAACTGCGCCCCTCTTTCTCCATTTCTCCCTTCTCCTTCTCTCTCCTGTCCACTCTGTGTGTGATACCTCCCCAAAGCCCCTTCCTCTCCCCTTCTGTCCTGTAACCATGTTCAAGTATAATTTACAATAAACTCATGTTAAACCTTGCTGGGCTGTCTGAATGGTCCTATTCCCCCGACCGTGGCATTCCGACCACTAACCAGACACTACAATAGCTTCCAGCATCATTCATAAAGTCTTACCTTGTTGTCTGTGCATGGTCAGAGTTTATCGGGCGTCCACCAACTTCTAAAAGTAGTACCACTACAACACTGCATAGGCGGCTATACCGATATCAAAGCAACAACAAAGCCCGTTTAAAGTAAACTGGTCACAACTTTTACAACGAGGTAATGATCTGGTCCACTCACTGCACTGGTAAATCTGCATAGTGGGGAACACATTTCAGGCTGATGGAAGAGAATCAGGTTTCAGCCATAGACTAGACCGTAAGCATTGTTTGAACTTGTGAATCAACACCGCCCCCCTCTGGCGGAGTCATGTTAGTACCCATTTGCCAGAAATAACTTCTGAGACAAGTACTACAGTATAAAATAAATTTGTTTTATTAAAAATGTCTCCTTCAATCAAGTGTAGTATAAACAGTGCTACATTACACCGTGAGTGAAAAGAGCTGAAAACCACAATATTCTGTGCTCAGCCCAGAGAAACCAATATGTAATAAAATATAACCTATTTCATTCAGTTCAGATACAGTACATATACAAAGTGCAACATACACAAATACCCTTTATATCATTTATCATACATTATACATTTATTAGTTAATATGCACAACATTTTGCAATGCTGGTTCCAAGGTGAGACAGTGGTGTAATAAACACATTAAGACATTCTCTTCAGTTTGGTCGAAATATTTACCGACATACATGTCAATAATATTGCATCATCAATATGATAAACATAATATAAGTACAACACCCGATCCAGAGTTAACTTTGAACACACCAATAAATAATAGAATTTCCTGGCTTGTGGAGATTCAAAATCACACCCTTGTGAAGTGAGGGGCGCTAATATATTAAAGTCTAACTCATGTTGATTAGGTGATGTAATGGTGATGTAAAACAAACGGTGCAAACACAAACATTAAATGTCATAAAGAATAAAGAGACAATATGACATAATGAGTTACAAAATGACATAAGTTTTCCCTTCATTAAAGACAAACATTAACCTGTCCTCAAAAATACGTCGGCAACGTTTTTTCACCCGACTTTACAAGACTTAACTGGGTCTTTCAAAGCGATCGGCGGGTGGATAATATTCTATGATTTTTCAAAGGTAAGTGAAAACGCTCTGAATCCTTGGCAAGGGCAGATTTTAACTTTAATGAGCCAACGGGACCCCCACTCTGACCATCAGGAGTTATAGGTATGTCCTTGAATAGAGACACCTAACAATTAATAACACAGTTCAAGCTCCTTCCGTCCTGAAGCTAAGGACTAGAATTAAAGCAGTTTAATATGGTTTTGCCTCAAATATATATATTTACACCATACTTATTTCATGGTGTTAAACAAGTTTTGTGCAGCACAGAAAAAGATATGAAGCACAAACTCTGCTTTATTTTAAGTACTAGTTTTCTTTGTATTTTATTACTATTAGTCATAGTGAAATGAAAGTGCAGTCGGTAGTGCTGTCTCAGTGTCTCCTCACAGCGTTGGGTTCTTGCTGGGTACACTGTGGGCACTGGGGGCGTGTCCTCTCCTCCAATAGCACCCAGCTGCAGTCTGCAGACGAGTCGTGGTCCGTGAGTGGCGGTGCTCCGTGAGGGAGGTGATGAGGGAGCGTGAGGGCGGCAGTGAGGGAGCGGTGGTCGGTGAGGGACCGGAAACTTAACTTTGGTCCATGATTTCTCCACTTTAATAATACCAATTGGTGTTCTGTTTTATATCATTTTAATCGTTGATTAGTCAGCTTTACAACGAGGTACAGCTTGTCATGACCACCTGTCCGTGGAATAAGCAACAATGGTAAACATAAACTGAAATTTGGTCCATGATTTCTCCACTTTAATAATACCAATTGGTGTTGTGTTTTATATCATTTTAATCGTTGATTAGTCACCTTTACAACGAGGTACAGCTTGTCAGGACCAGGCGTTCGTGGAATGAGCAACACTGCTAAACGTGAGGGGTGCAAAACATTTGCCCAAATGCACCACCAGCGGTCATTGGGGGGGTTCGAGGTGGTCCCCAGCTAAATGATGGAGAGTTGGTAACCAAATGGACCATTATAGAACTATTGTTATTTTAATCAACGTTTATATGAAATCCTTAGTTCACTCCTTAGCCTCATAATAATATAATAAATATATTAATTTATATTATTACCTAGATAGCCCATAACTCAAAGGGGATGAGGAAAGGGACCATACAACTTCATAACAACCAGGACTGCAAAGAAACATAATAAACAAAAACGATCAATAAACCTTATAATGTTTTGTAATAAGGAACTCAAATGTTGACAAATACCTCAATGACATGACACCGAAATAATAAAACAAACCTTGCATTGCGACACGCTCTGTAACAAGCGACTGCTCCCGTCTCAACACTGAAGTGCAACTGACAGACGGAAGCGCCATGATTGTTCTGTGAGGCGCCTAGTCTACGCCCTATATGTTGACGTAACGGAAATGACTGCGTCATATAAGTGAACTTGAAGCCTGGTCATTATAACGAATGTACATAGTAAATAGATAATAGAATGCATAGTAAATAGATAATATAGAAACGTAGTAAATAGATAATATAGAAAATATGGCAGCCAAAGGCACTTTAACTTGCAAATCAAATATAGCCGTTAATATTGGTATTGGTATTGATACCTGGCAAGATGCACCATTTCAGAGACATCACAAACTAAGTTTTACTTACAGAATATATACCTATACAGTCCCCTGAAACACTCAGAACTGTGAATGACTGTGAACGGTCTTTTGAATTATTTTGAAAATCTTAGGATCTTAGGATCACAAACAAAGACAAAGTGTCAGAGGAGTGAATGTAGAGGGCAAACAATTTCCTAAATTGTGCAAACAATATTTTCCACACTCATTTCTCTTTTGGTCAAGTGAAGTGAAATTAAGCTACAGTACTTTGCAGTGTGTGTCCCTTTATAGAGTATAAGTTTTAACAACACAAATCTAAATGCACTTTAAGAATGATACAAAGTGTCATAACAACAAGCATCAAATCACTATCCTATTTCTATATACAGCTTTTGTCCTCACACGTCTCAATATTTGCCATGGACAATGAAAGGAGAAATTAGGTCAAATGTCCACCAAATATGGCGTAAATTTGTGGCAACACGAGCATTAAATATTGACAATGAAAGGATAATTTACGTCATATGTAGACGAGGAAATCGGCTAACCAATCACATAAATTCTGTTGTTCATTAGATGTTTAATGATAAGAGCGCCCATCAACTTCACATGGGTGTGATTTTTTTAGAGTTCAGACTGTCCTTTACAGCTCAAATGCAGAAAGTGTGTGTGTGTGTGTGTGTGTGTGTGTGTGTGTGTGTGTGTGTGTGTGTGTGTGTGTGTGTGTGTGTGTGTGTGTGTGTGTGCGCGCGCGCGAGCGTGCATGTGTTGGGGAGTGGGGGTGAAGAAAGGTAGAAATAACAGAGGATCTTTTAAATTTGGTCAGTTAAGCAAATTACTATGAAAATATTGGCAGCTTGGATCTGAGTTAAAGAAACTGATTAGAAAAAACGTACTGAAGTAAAAGGTGGTCTTCAAGTTCCTCCTTTTGAATGGAGACGGATTCTTGGATTGGTCACAGAAGGAAAGCTTCACTCTCCAGCATGGATGCACCGATGAGTTTTTAATGTTCTATACTGAGTATAAAACTTTCCACATTTATCACACCCAAACGGCTTCTCTCCTCTGTGAATACTCTTGTGGGTCACAAGGCCATTCAGTTGTGTGAAGCTTTTCCCACATTGATCACAGCTGTAAGGCCTCTCTCCAGTGTGCATTCTCTTGTGGGTCACAAGGTGATTCAGTTGTGTGAAGCTTTTCCCACATTGATCACAGCTGTAAGGCCTCTCTCCAGTGTGAATTCTCTTGTGGGTCACAAGGTGATTCAGTTTTGTGAAGCTTTTCCCACATTGGTCACAGCCGTAAGGCCTCTCTCCAGTGTGCATTCTCTTGTGTTGCTTCAGGGTAGACATGTCAGCAAAGCTTTTCCCACATTGATCACAGCTGTAAGGCCTCTCTCCAGTGTGCATTCTCTTGTGTGTCTTCAGGTTAGACATGTCAGCGAAGCTTTTCCCACATTGATCACAGCTGTAAGGCCTCTCTCCAGTGTGCATTCTCTCGTGTTTCTTCAGGTTAGACAATACAGTGAAGCTTTTCCCACATTGATCACAACTGTAAGGCTTCTCTCCAGTGTGCATTCTCTCGTGTGTCTTCAGGTTAGACAATACAGCAAAGCTTTTCCCACATTGATCACAGCTGTAAGGCCTCTCTCCAGTGTGCATTGTCTTGTGTGTCTTCAGGGTAGACATTTCAGCAAAGCTTTTCCCACATTGGTCACAGCTGTAAGGCCTCTCTCCAGTGTGCAATCTCTTGTGTGTCATGAGGTGAGACGTTTGAGTGAATGTTGTCCCACATTGATCACAGCTGTAAGGCCTCTCTCCAGTGTGCATTCTCTTGTGTGTCTTCAGGTGAGACATTTGAGTGAACTTTGTCCCACATTGGTCACAGCTGTAAGGCCTCTCTCCACTGTGAATTCTCTTGTGTGTCTTCAGGGTAGACATTAAAGCAAAGCTTTTCCCACATTGATCACAGCTGTAAGGCCTCTCTCCAGTGTGCATTCTCTTGTGTGTCTTCAGGTTAGACATGTCAGCAAAGCTTTTCCCACAGTGATCACAGCTGTAAAGCCTCTCTCCAGTGTGAATTCTCTTGTGTGTCTTGAGTTGAGACATTGTGGTGAACATTGTCCCACATTGATCACAGCTGTAAGGCCTCTCTCCAGTGTGCATTCTCTTGTGTGTCTTCAGGTTAGACATGTCAGCAAAGCTTTTCCCACAGTGATCACAGCTGTAAGGCCTCTCTCCAGTGTGCATTCTCTTGTGTGTCTTCAGGGTAGACATTTGAGTGAATGTTGTCCCACATTGGTCACAGCTGTAAGGCCTCTCTCCAGTGTGCATTCTCTTGTGGGTCTTCAGGTTACACATGTCTGCAAAGCTTTTCCCACATTGGTCACAGCTGTAAGACCTCTCTCCAGTGTGAATTATCTTGTGGGTCACAAGGTTATTCAGTTGTGTGAAGCTTTTCCCACATTGGTCACAGCTGTAAGGCCTCTCTCCAGTGTGAATTCTTTGGTGGATTTTGAGATTGTAAACTGAAGTGAAGCCTCTTCCACATTGGTCACAGCAGCGTCTTGGTTTAGGTAGGTCCTGGTCTGGACGGGTATCTGAGGTAGAAAACATAGATCTGATAAGAGCTGGATTCATGCATCAATCTGCCTTCAAGTTCAGACCCAACTTTATACACTTCACACTACTGTATATATTTAGTTGACCAGGGTCAACTCCTTTTTCCCTCTACGGCAAGTCTCTTGGCCAAAAATAGTCGATCTACAAGCTCAAATCGTGCGAGCATTGTGAGCTTGTAGATCTGCTGTTAGTCAAATGTTCACCCGTAGATAAACATGGTGCGGACCGAAACGGACCCGTGGATAAATGAAACCCCAGTGATGTAAATAGGTGTTCAATGTAATGGGTCCCGGGACCCAGAGGTGGTCTTTTAGATGGGTCCCAGGGACATTTTATGAGTCCTACTATAATTACATTACTGAGTACAGTATTGCATCCCAGGACCCCCGGAGGGTGACATGATTGAGTCTTTTCTCAATTTAGTGAGTCTAAGGATGCAGGCTATTTGCATCACTGAAACTCACATGTTTAATTTATCTAAAACTAAAAACAGGTGGTCACGTCATGTCAAAGTTGGGTCAAAGTCAAAGTCGTACACGTTAGTCACACACGTTACCGCAGTGACATTTGTTCTCCACATTTGACCCATCTCTTGGAGCGGTGAGCCGCAGCGTGCGCCGCGCTCGGGAATCATTAGTTGATTTGACCCCCCAATCCAACCCTTTGATGCTGAGTGCCAAGCAGGGAGGCATTGGGTCACATTTTTACAGTCTTTGGTATGACCCGGCCGGGGATCGAACCCCTGACCTCTCAGTTTCAGGGCGGATACTCTAACCACAAGGCCACTGTCTGGTTACCCATACCTCGTTACCATCCTCAGGAGCTCTGGAAGCTACAAAACAACCAACTAGGCTGTGGTCAGAATCTAAAAACCAGGTTTACTAACATAAACATCAAATCGAATAACACCCTCATCACTGACAAGCTTGATGTAGCCAACCACTTGAACATCTTCTTTACAAACATTGCAACAAAGCTGGTTAACAAACTGCCCTCCCACTCTGGGCGTTTTGGTGTAGAGGCTGAGCACATCAAAGCCTTCTACAAAAACCTAGGTGTTTGTAAAGATGATTTCAAAATGGCAATGGTAACAACTGGCCATTCTACCGCAGATTCTACCGAGTTCAGAGCTGAGGGTCTTTTTAACCTGCAGTTTGTTCCCGTCCGAGACCAGCAGTGCTGAGTCATCTGCGAACAGGAACAAGTTGCAGTCACAAGCTGAAGTCATGTCGTTAACATATATTAGGAACAGTAAAGGCCCTAGTATGCTTCCTTGTGGGACGCCACAGCTCACTGGGAGGGGAGGGGACAGTGTTCCGTTCACCTCCACCATCTGTTCTCTCCCCTCCAGGTAGGATTGCATCCAGCTCACTGATGTGTGCTATCAAAACCAATAGCTTTAAGCTTGTTAACCAGTATGGAGTGGTTCACGGTGTCAAAAGCCTTTTGGAGGTCCAGCATGACCATGCCACAGCATCCACCTCGTGTTTTATGTGATCGCTCAAATAGAGGAGGCATGTGTCAGTGGAGTGGGATGTTCTGAAACCAGATTGGAACTCGTACAGCAATTTATTAGTGGCAAGATACTTTTCAACCTGTTCATAGACTATTTTTTCCATCACTTTCGAGATGGAGCTTAGAATAGAAATAGGGCGGTAGTTGCCGGGTTCTAATTTACTCCCTTTTTTGTACAAGGGGGTTACTTTGGCCAGTTTCAAATCTTTGGGGACCTGTCCCTGTTTGATGGAGAGGTTAACTATGTGGGTGATGACTGGAGCTATGGAAAAGGCTGAGTCTCTGAGAAATTTGGAGGGAATATTGTCATGGCCAGTGGCATTGTGGGGTTGGAGGGCACTCAGTTTTTTAAGTACCTCCTCGGTTGTTACCATTGCCATTTTAAAATCATCTTTACAAACACCTAGGTTTTTGTAGAAGGCTTTGATGTGCTCTACACCAAAACGCCCAGAGTGGGAGGGCAGTTTGCTAACCAGCATTGTTGCAATGTTTGTAAAGACGATGTTCAAGTGGTTGGCTACATCGAGTTTGTCAGTGATGAGGGTGTTATTCGATTTGATGTTTATGTTAGTAAACCTGGTTTTTAGTTTCCGACCACAGCCTAGTTGGTTGTTTAGTAGCTTCCAGAGCTCCCGAGGATTGTTTTTGATTTCCTCGGCTTTATCATTGATAAAGTTACATTTGGCTGATTTGGTCATGGCAATTACACCGTTTCTTAGCTTGTTACACTGGGCTTTTAGGTTGCGCAGTTTGGTTTGGAGATCACTGTCGAAGCGCTTGCACTTGGCTAGTTTGGACTTGCATTTAAGAATGCAATAGTAATAGTAATAGTAATAGTGTCGCCACTCTCTTACTATATTCCTACTAAGATGCTACTGAGTGGCAAAAACAACAACTTTCTGGCCTTGACAAAATGACAACCCATACATCCAAACAGAAAGGTTATATTTGATTGCATTAAACTGACTATGTCACTCATGACCACTTTATTTGCCATTCACTGTATGCATGTGCAATGTGTGCATACCCTCTGTATTGCTCACACACTTGACTACTAAACCCCCACACAAAGCCCATTTTACTGACAAAACTACAGCGTTTTCATTTTCAAACGAGCAATATTTCATACATGTATATAGTAGTGTAGAGTATTTATGACACACACACACACACACACACACACACACACACACACACACCCTTATGTGGGCCCCCTCGACACGTCTCATGCATGGGGAACCGCTGGCCGAGCAGGCTATATAAGGGAAAGTTCACGCAATCCAGAACTTGTGATTGGACGGGCCTAGCCCTAGAACGGCTCTTGTTGTTACATACAGTATGTACAGTATTTCACATACAGAGCCATAGAACAGAGCCATGATTTGTGGTAGACCGTTACCATATGCGGCATGAATGTGATAAATGCTCCGTTTGTACTCACCCATTAAATTATTCCAAAGACGTAGAGTGAAAAATGGTCCTCTAGTTTTATATCCATGTGAAAGTTCTGGCACAAAACGCGTATTTAGTGAATTATCTCCACTTTTTCAAGAGATGCACACGGACGCCTTTCTCTCCGGCGAGGGGACGATTTTAGATACTTCCTGTTGTCATCACAAATTGACCGGAGAAACACAAAAGTTTGCGGTCACACAATTGGCAGGTGGTGTGATTAATTACCCAGCACCTATCGCAAAGCACCTGCCAATTGTGTGACCCAAACTTTTGTGTTTCTCCGGTCAATTTGTGATGACAACAGGAAGTATCTAAAATCGGTTCATCGATATTCCAGTGCCCCCCCTCGCGCGGAGAGAAAGATGTCCGTGTGCATCTCTTGAAAAAGTGGAGATAATTCACTAAATACGCGTTTTGTGCCAGAACTTTCACATGGATATAAAACTAGAGGACCATTTTTCACTCCACGTCTTTGGAATAATTTAATGGGTGAGTACAAACGGAGCATTTATCACATTCATGCCGCATATGGTAACGGTCTACCACAAATCATGGCTCTGTTCTATGGCTCTGTATGTGAAATACTGTACATACTGTATGTAACAACAAGAGCCGTTCTAGGGCTAGGACGGGCCTAGCCCTGAACACACACACACACTCACAGTCACACACACACACACACACACACACACACACACACACAGTGAACGCACACACACAGTGAGAACCAGAACAGTATGCATACATTTACAGCCATGTACACTGGCGGAACAACATTGGGCCGGGCCGGGGTGTGAGACAGCACGACCGGGCCTCACCGAACATGACTCCCAACAGCACCCCCCCCCCCCCCCCCCCCCCCCCGCGATCGGGAAAAAAAACCATTTACGCTAACATTCGCTGTTAATTTGAGCAGGCGTGCATGAACGAGAGAGGAGTTGTGTGTGTGAGGAGATGATCACAGTCACAGATAGAGGGAAAGTGTTATATTTTGCCTGTTATTTATGCTATATATTATTGATCGCGTCTGTGTCTGTGACATTGCGCAGCAGTGCACACTGCACACACACGAGAGAGAGAGACGTAGAGAGAGAGAGAGAGAGAGAGAGAGACGTAGAGAGAGAGAGAGAGAGAGACGTAGAGAGAGAGAGGTGCTGCGTGTTAAAAAAAAAATAGGCTACTACCAGAGCCGAAGAGTTTGATCAATCCTCATGGGGGCCCGTCCCCCCCCCCCGCAGCCCCGCCTCCCCGCACCCCCCCCCCCCCCCCCCCCGCCGCAGCGCGGAAAAAAATAAGTTGTTTTCGCTGGTACTTTTAAAGCAGCTTCTATAGGCCAATGTCCAAGCCAAGGTGAGGACTTTCAGGAATATATTATTTTTTATTATGAGAGAGAGAGAGAGAGAGAGAGAGAGAGAGAGAGAGAGAGAGAGAGAGAGAGAGAGGGAGAGAGAGAGAGGGAGAGAGAGAGAGGGAGATATAGAGAGATACGGAGAGAGAGAGAGAAGGAGAGAGATCATAGCTGGCGGCGGGTGCGTACCTTGGGTACCTTTGGGTAGGCTACAGAATTGCGTTATTTATTTCCCAAATGGTCTAAAAATGAGTTCTTTAGCATACTTTTACCATTGAATTAGCCTATACACAGACAGCGACTGATCAGCCTATTTTGGACGATATGGGTCTTTTCTCGAGTCAGTGTGTAGTCTCACTAGTCTGTGGTTAGGTCTCTTTGGTGAATTCTTGATCAGTTTCGCGTTCGGAAATAGCGCACTGAGCCCACTGTGCAATGCAAACTAATAGGCGAGTGTGCTCCGGTGTGGTATTTCCGAACGCGCCCTTTATGTCACGCCTCAAGAACAACTACAAAAGAAACAGATTAGCACTTTTTAACACCTCTTGGACGGCCGGTGTCTCTCAAGACAGACTGTTGCCTGAGGAACAACAGGGGAGGCGCTGTTTTCCCGAATATTTGACGATGGGATTCTCAGATTGCCGGCGGAGAGGTCCAAAATGTTCGGAATTCCCAGAAAATATGTAATGTAAATGTAAAATGTCCACGAAAATCTTCATGGGGGCCGAAAGGGGCCCTAGGATTCTTCATGGGGGCCATGGCCCCGTGGCCCCCACAGACTCTACGTCGCTGGCTACTACTCATCTTTGTGTTCTGTTTCACCTTTGCTGAGTGATCGCACACAGGGAAAAGCAACAAGAAGGGGTTTAGAATCGAAACAGTCCGTTGTGGAATCACACAGAGTGATTAGCCTACTAATGAGTGACAGGTCTTGCCACTTTTGTAGCCCTGGCTGGACCGCTTCTCTCTCGGCAGCGCAGTACATTCTCATCAGACAGACATGATATTTCGTTAAAGTGTAGGCTATTATAGGCTATATAGGCTCTGTATCTGGTTAATTCAAGATTCAAGATTCAATATTGCTTTATTTGTCATTCTTTAATTCCAACTGCAGCAGCAGAAAAAAACGAAATTGCGATGTGCTGAGTGCACGGGCCGCAGCAGCATGGGTCGCGCGCAGCTCGCGCTGCCACAAACTTCTCTTTACATCAGAGAAAAAAAGAAAAAGAAGAAAGCGACCGGCGACTTCTTCAGAATCAAGAGGAGTTAGTTAGTTAATTGCGGGAGCCTATGCGGGATTGGCAGGGGCCGGGGGGCCCGCTGGTTTTATTTACATTTTTTATTTTTATTTAAAAAAATCGTCCATCGATCATCTGACAGCCCGGGCCCTCAGGAGGTCCGGGCCGGGGTGTGACTACCCCCCCTACACCCCCGGTAGCTCCGCCCCTGGCCATGTATTAACCGAGTATAAAGTGACAGACAAAGGAAAGAACTGCGCCCCTCTTTCTCCATTTCTCCCTCCTCCTTCTCTCTCCTGTCCACTCTGTGTGTGATACCTCCCCAAAGCCCCTTCCTCTCCCCTTCTGTCCTGTAACCATGTTCAAGTATAACTTACAATAAACTCATGTTAAACCATGCTGGGCTGTCTGAATTGTCCTATTCCCCCGACCGTGGCATTCCGACCACTAACCAGACACTACAATAGCTTCCAGCATCATTCATAAAGTCTTACCTTGTTGTCTGTGCATGGTCAGAGTTTATCGGGCGTCTACCAACTTCTAAAAGTAGTAGCCTACCACTACAACACTGCATGTTACGGCTATACCGATATCAAAGCAACAACAAAGCCCGTTTAAAGTAAACTGGTCACAACTTTTAAAACGAGGTAATGATCTGGTCCACTCACTGCACTGGTAAATCTGCATAGTGGGGAACACATTTCAGGCTGATGGAAGAGAATCACAATCACGTTGGTTTGGTTTCAGCTAGCCCCATATGTGCCCTCTCCCTACGCTCATTCTGTAGCTCCGAGATGAGCTCACACACTGGGGCCCCTCCCACCCCCCAAACACATGAACGCGCGACCGACACATGAACTAGCATCGTGCGTGTGTGCGTGCTACTCTTGGTGAACGCGCATCGCTATGTAGGCAGCAGGCTCGTCTTTACCTGACACTGCCAGCTGGGGGCGGTATTGGCCCTTGTGGAGTCTATTAAATAATAATGCTACCGATCTCTAATAAAATGCCAAAATACAATAAATGATGGGTTCTTTTTCATAGCACTTGTAGCACTATGAATGCAAATATAATAAATATTAAATATGTATCAGACAACCAACAAATGTATTACAAACTATATATTTATATAACAAAATAATATTTAAAGTGTGAAACAAACAAATGAGAAACAAGAACTTTTTTTCTTATTTCCCCCCCATCCCCTGGAACAAATATTATAGGTTAATTATATAACCTATTAACATGTTCTATAGCTAGAACATATTAAGTACTTTAGGTAGCCATCTAGTATGAGAAATGATGACTATACCCAAACTTACAGAAATACATGATCAATAAATAGACCAGTTCCATGATGAACGGACACCAGATCAACAGAGCAGTTCCACTGAAGTGGTAAAGATGTCTTCTCTATGATAATGCTTTGTAATGACTACTGGCTGCCCTTTAATGGATGTCCTTGCTTGCTCACATGCTAAGTTGTATGGATCCCTTTATATTCCCTCCATCCCTTTCAAGGGGGGCCAGCTAAATGATAGTTAGGAAACAAATGGACCCTTGTGGGGTCTGTAACTCAGATAAATGGAACCCATTTGTACACTCTCAGATGGTTGTTTTTGTTGTGTCTTTCGCCCCCGCACCCCTCGATCCTCCCCCATGCTCACCTCCCTCCCACATATTTATAGAGCACTCATTCTTCAGATGAGGGACAAAAGTGGAAAAAACATGTCCCACACATAAGAGCCTTATTTATGTTAAAAATAAATTAATTCATAAAAAAAGAAAGCACTTGCAAAGTTAAATGTAATACAGTTGTGTATTATTATGCCATTCATTTCATTATAATTGTTTTCATATGCCATCTGAATTAGTTAAAAGCAGGCACTGTACCCAAAAACGCCTGTATTTCGCCTGTCCCCAGCAAATGGTCACAATTTCAAACTGCCGAAAAAGTGTCTAATACTGTCACAATCATATAAATATACATACTAAATGGCGGAGCTTGAACTTGACGCCTGGGGGTGCGACTGCTTTTGACCAGTTTTGATTTTTTTTACCTTTATTTGATTATTTTAGCGTTTTTACAATGCCCTAACCCCTAAAATGAGTTATTTAGGTAGTACAGCAGCTCACACACATACACACATGCACTACAGCCGTACAGCGAGTCATCATATCATGATAAGAGAGATGATTACAAACTACAGTCAGAAGCCAGAAGTTACGTTTTTTTCTTCTTCTTTTTTGCCAGGGGGGGGGGGGGGGGTGCAGTGCCCCCCCCCCCCCCCCCTGCACCACCCAAGCTCCGCCCATGAATTTTCTTTGTATTTTATTACTATTAGTCATAGTGAAATGAAAGTGCAGTCGGTAGTGCTGTCTCAGGCCTCTTTTAGACGGCGACCATCTCCATATAACACGTCAAAGTCCCGTTGCGTTCTCATTTTTTCTTACCCTTTACACGAGAACGCACACGTTATGATATAATGTGCTATTATGCTATACTGTCGCTAGGTGGCGATAACGGGCTGCCAAATAGACAGGTCACCCACGTACAAGAAGAAGACGCAAGCGGCGCAACACCAGGGGGGCAGTCAGCCAGATATTTCGTGAAGCCTCATTTGAAATCGGTAGTTCATATAATGGCCTGTTGTGGCGCTGGGCTGGACCCAAAAAGCCCCATAGCTCCATGGCCCATGTATTTTGGCCCAACTTCACCTAGACTGTATTACCTTAATAAACATGGTCATGAATACTTTCTTCTTCCAGTCACTAGTTTAAAGTCTCATTTCTAATGTCATAATATTCTTTTTGGAAAATTATGGTCCCATTAATAAAAAAAATGACCATAAAGAAAAAAAACCATCGCGTATGTTCTGAGGGGCGTGGCTACCGCTACAGTCTATGATCGGGATTCCCCTCCCACTCGAGTCAAAATAAAAACCAACGGAGAAGAAGGGGGGAAGTCCCGCCTCGTTGTCTGGGCAGCCAATGGCCAGCTGGTCCAAAACGGAGCCAGCCAATGGCCAGCTGGTACCAAACGGATCTAGAAAGATGGCGATTTACAATGAAGCGATTTCAGGCTTCATTTTACGTTCATGTTAGACCCGGAGAACGCTTTGTCCATATTTTTTACAGTCTATGCGCAACACTGCTCTGGGCGCGCCACGGGATGATATATATTTATTAAATAAACGCTGCTGCCGCGGCTGCCGTCTATCACAAGGTTCATGGTTTTACATTCAACATCGCTGATGAGCAGCACTTTGTAGGCGAGGAGGGAGGCTTGTTCAGGAACTCCATTATATCATAACGATATTGCTCTGCATCAATGTAATAAACATATGCGCTGTGAGCCAACGTGAGCCATGATGTCATAAGTTTTGCGGATTCACCGTTTTGCCTGTTTATATGGAGACCATAGGAAACGGCGTTCTCAAATATTTGCACTCTGGGAGGCGGTTTCACTTCGTTGCGTTTTCACCTCCTGAGAACACGGTTCTCGTCTAAATGACAGCAGCAAACGATACTTTATTTTGACGTTTTATATGAACACCATCCTCGTGTAAATAGCACCTCAGTGTCTCCTCACAGCTAGAAGGTCCTGCGTTGGGTTCTTGCTGGGTACACTGTGGGCACTGGGGGCGTGTCCTCTCCTCCAATAGCACCCAGCTGCAGTCTGCAGACGAGTCGTGGTCCGTGAGGGGCGGTGCTCCGTGAGGGAGGTGATGAGGGAGCGTGAGGGCGGCAGTGAGGGAGCGGTGGTCGGTGAGGGACCGGAAACTTCACTTTGGTCCATGATTTCTCCACTTTAATAATACCAATTGGTGTTGTGTTTTATATCATTTTAATCGTTGATTAGTCACCTTTACAACGGGGTACAGGCGTTCGTGGAATGAGCAACAATGGTAAACGTAAACTTAACTTTGGTCCATGATTTCTCCACTTTAATACCAATTGGTATTGTGTTTTAAATCATTTTAATCGTTAGTCACCTTTACAACGAGGTACAGCTTGTCAGGACCAGGCGTTCGTGGAATGAGCAACACTGCTAAACGTGAGGGTTGCTCCCCCAAAACATTTGCCCAAATGCACCACCAGCGGTCATTGGGGGGGTTCGAGGTGGTCCCCAGCTAAATGATGGAGAGTTGGTAACCAAATGGACCATTATAGAACTATTGTTATTTTGATCAACGTTTATATGAAATCCTTAGTTCACTCCTTAGCCTCATAATAATATAATAAATATAATAATTTATATTATTACCTCACTGGCTGCCCACAACTCAAAGGGGATGAGGAAAGGGACCATACAACTTCATAACAACCAGGACTGCAAAGAAACATAATAAACAAAAACGATCAATAAACCTTATAATGTTTTGTAATAAGGAACTCAAATGTTGACAAATACCTCAATGACATGACACCGAAATAATAAAACAAACCTTGCATTGCGACACGCTCTGTAACAAGCGACTGCTCCCGTCTCAACACTGAAGTGCAACTGACAGACGGAAGCGCCATGATTGTTCTGTGAGGCGCCTAGTCTACGCCCTATATGTTGACGTAACGGAAATGACTGCGTCATATAAGTGAACTTGAAGCCTGGTCATTATAACGAATGTACATAGTAAATAGATAATAGAATGCATAGTAAATAGATAATATAGAAACGTAGTAAATAGATAATATAGAAAATATGGCAGCCAAAGGCACTTTAACTTGCCCATTGCCCACTACCCATCACTGCTCAAGACAATACTAAACAAACTCCTTTCCCTGTAAATATTGCCCATATAAGATTAGTACAACGGGCAGCATGAAGCCATTTAAAATGTGGGTACATTAATACATTTCGAGGCAATAGAAATGGGCCTCTTAACTTGCAAATCAAATATAGCCGTTAATACAAACCTCACCAAACATTTGCTGCTATTGGTATTGATACCTGGCAAGATGCACCATTTCAGAGACATCACAAACTAAGTTTTACTTACAGAATATATACCTATACAGTCCCCTGAAACACTCAGAACTGTGAGTGACTGTGAACGGTCTTTTGAATTATTTTGAAAATCTTAGGATCACAAACAAACAAAGACAAAGTGTCAGAGGAGTGGATGTAGAGGGCAATCATTTCTCTTTTGGTCAATTGAAGTGAAATTAAGCTACTTTGCAGTGTGTGTGTCTTTATAGAGTATAAGTTTTAACAACACAAATCTAAATGCACTTTAAGAATGATACAAAGTGTCATAACAACAAGCATCAAATCACTATCCTATTTCTATATACAGCTTTTGTCCTCACATGTCTCAATATTTGCCATGGACAATGAAAGGAGAAATTAGGTCAAATGTCCACCAAATATGGTGTAAATTTGTGGCAACACGAACATTAAATGCCATTGACAATTAAAGCAAAATTTACGTCATATGTAGATGAGGTAATCAGCTAACCAATCACATACATTCTGTTGTTCATGAGATGTATAATGATAAGAGCGCCCATCAACTTCACATGGGTGTGATTTATTTTTAGTTCAGACTGTCCTTTACAGCTCAAATGCAGAGAGTGTGTGTGTGCGCGCTCGCACGTGCATGTGTTGGGGGGTGAAGAAAGGTAGAAATAACAGAGGATCTTTTAAATTTGGTCAGTTAAGCAAATTACTATGAAAATATTGGCAGCTTGGATCTGAGTTAAAGAAACTGATTAGAAAAAACGTAGGCCTACTGAAGTAAAAGGTGGTCTTCAAGTTCCTCCTTTTGAATGGAGACGGATTCTTGGATTGGTCACAGTAGGAAGGCTTCACTCTCCAGCATGGATGCACCGATGAGTTTTTAATGTTCTATACCGAGTAAAAAACTTTCCACATTTATCACACCCAAAAGGCTTCTCTCCTCTGTGAATTCTCTTGTGTGTCTTCAGGGTAGCCATTACAGTGAAGCTTTTCCCACATTGATCACAGCTGTAAGGCCTCTCTCCAGTGTGCATTCTCTTGTGTCTTCAGGTTAGACATGTCAGCAAAGCTTTTCCCACATTGATCACAGCTGTAAGGCCTCTCTCCAGTGTGCATTCTCTTGTGTGTCTTCAGGGTAGACATTACAGCAAAGCTTTTCCCACATTGATCACAGCTGTAAGGCCTCTCTCCAGTGTGAATTATTTGGTGGAGTTTGAGATTGTAAACTGAAGTGAAGCCTCTTCCACATTGGTCACAGCAGCGTCTTGGTTTAGGTAGGTCCTGGTCTGGACGGGTATCTGAGGTAGAAAACATAGATCTGATAAGAGCTGGATTCGTGCATCAATCTGCCTTCAAGTTCAGACCCAACTTTACACACTTCACACTACTGTATATATTTAGCTCAAATCGTGCGAGCATTGTGAGCTTGTAGATCTGCTGTTAGTCAAAATGTTCACCCGTAGATAAACATGGTGCGGACTGAAACGGACCCAGTGATGTAAATAGGTGTTCAATGTAATGGGTCCCGGGACCCAGAGGTGGTCTTTTAGATGGGTCCCAGGGACATTTTATGAGTCCTACTATAATTACATTACTAAGTACAGTATTGCATCCCAGGACCCCCGGAGGGTGACATGATTGAGTCTTTTCTCAATTTAGTGAGTCTAAGGATGCAGGCTATTTGCATCACTGAAACTCACATGTTTAATTTATCTATAACTAAAAACAGGTGGTCATGTCATGTCAAAGTTGGGTCAAAGTCAAAGTCTTAAAGCCTATTCATAGTCTGGATTTTCGGTGGTGAGGTGACCACCGCTCCGGTGGTGAGCTGACCACCGGAGCTGAAATAGCGTTGAGCGGTGGTGAGTAAAAACAGAGAGAAGAGCTGGAGCGGTGGCGGTGGTTTGCTCTTCACCGCGGCTCAGTGACGTCATGTTGTAGTTCGGTGGTCACCTCAGTGACGTCATGTTGTAGTTCGGTGGTCACCTAACCACCGAAAAGCCAGACTATCTATGAGCCTTTACACGTTAGTCACACACGTCACCACAGTGAAATTTGTTCTCCGCATTTGACCGATCTTGATCTCTTGGAGCGGTGAGCCGCAGCGTGCGCCGCGCTCGGGAATCATTAGTTGATTTGACCCCCAATCCAAACCATTGATTGAAATGTACTGTAATTCTGCAAACTGTTAATAAATATTTCAATCAATCAATCAAAAATTGATGCCGAGTGTCAAGCAGGGAGGCATTGGGTCCCCTGGTATGACCCGGCCGGGGATCGAACCCCCGACCCCAGTTTCAGGGCGGATACTCTAACCACGATAGAGTAGACCGACATACTATATACAGATAAAAGCATTTTAGGCTGATACCGGGACAACTCTACCAATAAACAGTGATCAATAGTTTTATCCATAGCTTTAATAGGAGAGTTGGTCCTCCACTTTCTCATGTCAAGGACCCCCAAGTTGAAACCCTGAACACAGTGTGCTAGTACAGTAGGAACCCCAGAAGAGAATGTTGTGTTAAAATGGCAGGTCTGCTGCAACTCTGTTCTTTCAAAACGACAGCTTAAAAACCTTTATTCTATTTGCCTTTCATGGATATGTTTTAAAAACCACCTGGAACCCCCTCAATTTGGACCACTGGTTGAGAACCGTACTGTTCTACATCTATGATTACTTATTAATAAAACATACATTTTACTTATTAAAAAAACATATGAAGAAAATGTATAGGGGAACCCTGCTATAGAGTTTGTTCAGTTAAATGAACAGGGGTCTCCTCTTCCCTCCAGCTCTGTAACAGAAAATACATTTCCAGTTAGGCTTTTAGGTTGAAGAATGTTCAGCCAGGAGAAAGTACCTACTTGTCCATTTTAAGTAGCCTCTGTCCCAGGCTTGATTTTATAGTGCTCACACCTGTCACGGCCCCTTGGCCTGGCCTGCAGGGCCTATGCTGTGTATATGGTGTACTGCCCTGTCTGTGTGTTTCCCCCACAGATCATGTGGGCGTCGGCCCACTTGAGACTTCTCATTAGGTGTATTAGGAGCACCTGATCAGTGCTCCTGAAACCCTATAAAAGAGGGCTTGCCAGCCATTCTCTTTGTCCTACTCCAGATGACAGCACCTTTCTGTTTGTTGCTCCTCACTGTTTGATTTGCACACTACAACACACCTTCACCATATTAACCACACATCCACACTGACACCACTGATCTTACTGACTCCCACATCTCATACATTCTGTAAGCATTATTCTTTATATTAAGTATTATTAGTTATCTCTTGCAAATAAATTATTGTTATTTTGAACACTGCTCTGTGTCCTCCTCAATTTGTCATGGCCCAACGGGCCGGGTTATGACAGATTGGGGGCTCGCGGCCACTTAAAGCAACTCGGGTTGGCTGTGACTCTGCGAACAGGTAAAAGTACTTTCCTGTATTGTTTGAAGCCTACATTGGCAACTTTAGTCACAGCATTGTTGAGGAGGTGCATAGTGGTGTTTGAGTAACAATTGTTTTGAGTAACTAATTAACTAATTTAGTAACACTTTGTTTAAATTACAATTTGTTTTGAATCATTTGAGTAACACTTTGTTTAAATTACAATTTGTTTTGAATCATTTGAGTAACACTTTGTTTGAATTACAACTTATTTTGAGTAATTTGAGGAGCAATTTGTTTAATTAACATTTTGTTTTGTTAACAATTTTGAGTAATTGATTTATCAGTTTGGTTAAATACAATTATTTAAATGTTGTTTTGTGCTGTCAATTAGTTGCCACTTATGGTGGTAATTAGGGCAGGTGTTGCAGGTGGGTCTAGACAATCTGAGGGGAGGTGTTCCCCACCCTTGTAGGTCAGCGGCGTTTCCCCATATGGGATCTGTTTGTTTGATTTTTGTTTGTGTTGTTTTGGGTTTAATAGATTGCTGTCCCACACAAGCTGGGATAGGGTGGTACCCCTGAGATGCCCAGTGTTGGCAGGGGAACTCGGGAGGCCCACTGAAGACTAGGGCAAGTTATGGTAGTTTGGTTTTTGGTTAGGCAGTTTAAGTAGGGGGAACACCGCTCCTGTAGGTGCACCTGTTCCACCTGTCCTAAATTGGCAAGGAGGGAACGTTTGTTCCAATTTGGAATTTTGTTTTCTATTTAAAAAACAAAACAAATTAATTCATAAAAAAAAAAAAAAAAAAAAACTACTTTGTAGATTGGTGTTACTTGTTTTTGCCTTGAAAAATGGCTACTGCTGAAGAGTTTATTGAGACTCCATGTGAGGAAACTCTAGGTAGTTTGTGTAAGGACCAGCTGCTTAGAGTGGCGGATTATTACAAAATTGATATCCAGGACAGAAGGATAAAGGACACTAAAATAAGATCGCTTTTGGTAGCCAATTTGATAGCTATGGGGATCCTAGAGGAGTCCTCTGAGGTGGTGGTTAGTCAGCCTATCCTACCCACTGGCCAGCTTCTTACATTTGAGCAACAAAAGGAGTTGATTATGCTGCAGACACAGCAGCAGAAGTCGGAGTCAGAGGTACTGCGGCTGCGGGTAGAGCAGTCTAGACTTGAGTTGATAAAAGAAGGTAAACTCTCAGCTGATCAGGCTGGGGTGTCCAGTAGTAGGGCAACGGCCTTGGGTTCTCAAGACCGTGAGTTTGACATTTTCGGCAATTTGCGCCTTGTGCCCAAATTTAATGAAAAGACCCAGAGACTTTCTTTTCCATGTTTGAGCGAGTAGCCGATGTTCGTCATTGGCCAGAGTCTGCCCGCACGTTAATGCTCCAATGTGTATTAACAGGCAGGGCGCAGGAGGCCTATTCCTGTCTTAGCCCTGCGGACAGTCAAAGTTATTCCAAGGTTAAGTCAGCGGTGCTAAAGGCGTTCGAACTCGTTCCAGAAGCCTACCGCAAGCGCTTCCGCACATGGCGGAAAACTGACAACAAGACTCATCTAGAGTTTGCACGTGACTTGTCATGCTATTTTGCTCGCTGGTGTGCCGCACTAGATGTGGGGGATTACGATGGGTTGTGTAACCTGATAGTCCTTGAGCAGTTTAAGAACACCTTGCCTGAGCACATTGCCAACCACATCAGTGACCGGAGAGTTGAAACTGCTGCCGAAGCGGCTGCTTTGGCAGACGAGTATGTGCTGACGCACAAGCGCTCTAATGGAGATCGGCGCTCCTTTGGCCAGCCTCGTGCTGGTAATGATGGTGGTGAGGGCGCACGTGGCAAAAATGGCTCTCCTGGTGGTTCAGGCATGGCGGTGTTGGAGGTGAAACCTGAGCATGGCACACGTGAGGAGAAAATATGCAACTTCTGTCACAAGAAGGGGCACTGGAAAATTGATTGTTACGCTCTAAAAGCGAAGACGTCAAAGTCTACCTCTTTCCCTGCAAAAGGTGCGGCTATGGCTGTGCCTGCATCAAGCATGGGGGAGGTACAGGTCAGGGAAGTCAATGGGTCATGTCAAATTCTTGAGGTTGATGCATCCTATAGGCCGTTTGTCAGTGAGGGCTTTGTGTCACTGGTAGGAAGCAATGTCAAGGTGCCAGTAACAATATTGCGTGACACAGCAGCTTTTGACACGTTTATTGAAGCATCAGTGTTGCCATTTAATGCAGAAAGTGCTACAGAGTCCTCTATTCCTGTTTTGGGGATGGGTTTAACTGTCCTCCATGTGCCTGTTCACAACGTCATGCTATACTCCGATTTCTTCCAGGGTCTGACAGGCGTGGCAGTGCGTCCCGCTTTACCTGTGGCAGGGGTCAATGTCATCCTGGGTAATGGTTTGGCTGGGGCACGTGTGTGGGCGGATGTACCACCACCTTTAATAGTCGATTCAGTGCCGTTGGTAAGAATTCAACCTGATGAAAATGAAACTGAGTTTCCTGAAGTGTTCACAGCTTGTGCAGTGACACGTGCTATGGCGCGTGCACAGTCTGATGCAAATGCAAGTACCATAGGAAAAAACAAAAATGTACTTTCAGGACCAATGTTTTCCTTAGCTGACTTTCCTTTGTCAGTCTCACAGGATGACCTGAGGGTGGAGCAGCAGGCTGATCTCTCACTCAAATGTCTGCTGGATCAGGTGGTTACTGATGCGGAGATAGAGAGCAGCGCCCGTGGCTACTTCCTTCAGGATGGGTTGCTGGTAAGGAAGTGGGTCCCACATGGCGAGGGTTTTGTGGGTGATCACATTCTCCAAATTGTGTTGCCAGCTAACTTTCGTGAGTCTGTCTTGAAATTGGCACATGAGGGGTCAGGGCATCTTGGTGTCCGGAAAACTTATGATCGGGTGCTGAGGCATTTTTACTGGCCGCGTTTGAAGCGAGATGTGGCGGCGCATCTCAAGACTTGCCACACATGCCAGTTAACAAGTAAACCAAATCAGATCCTCAAACCTGCTCCTCTGTTGCCAATTCCAGCTATCAGTAAACCCTTTGAACATTTGATCATTGACTGTGTGGGCCCACTTCCTCGCTCGAAATCTGGTGCAGTATATCTTCTCACTGTAATGTGTCAAACTACTCGTTACCCTGCAGCATATCCATTACGCACTATTACAGCGAGGTCAGTTGTGAAGGCCTTGTCACAGTTCATTTCTATTTTCGGCATTCCCAAGGTCATCCAGAGTGACAGGGGAAGCAACTTCACCTCTCACCTCTTCTCACAGGTACTGAAGCAGCTTAATGTCAAGCACAACCTGGCCTCTGCTTATCATGTGCAGAGTCAAGGTGCATTGGAGCGGTTCCATCAGACATTGAAGTCATTGCTGCGTGCCTATTGCACACAAATGGAGGGGGATTGGGAGGAAGGTTTGCCTTGGTTGATGCTTGCAGCCAGGGAGGTTACACAGGAGAGCACTGGGTTTAGCCCAAATGACTTGGTTTTTGGCCACACTGTACGGGGGCCTTTAGCCATTTTGAGTGACCAGTGGAAAGGTGTTGAAGCTCCTCGTAACCTGCTAGACTATGTCAATGGTTTCCGGCGTCGACTTTATGCAGCTGCAGAGCTAGCTAGAGAAAAGTTAGAGTGTGCCCAAAGTAAGATGAAGAAACTTTATGACAGGCGCACAGAGCTGAGGGTTTTCAGCCCTGGCGATCGTGTGTTGGCATTGTTGCCAATCATAGGCTCGCCATTCCAAGCCAAATTTTCAGGTCCTTATACTGTAGTCAAGAAAATTTCTGACTTGAACTATACGATTTCCACTCCTCTGCGGAGGAAATCCACTCAACTGTGCCATGTTAACTTGTTAAAGCCGTATCATGATCGTGCGTCCGCTTCGCCTGATGCTCAGTCGAAGGTGGATGGTGTTCATGCTGCGTGCTTAGCAAGTAGAGCGTCAGTGATCACTTCTCCTCATTCGGTTGCGGATGAGGAAGAAGACGGTTTGCCTGCTGTTGACCCAGCATTGTTACAAGGTCGGTTAAGAAACTCTGAGACACTCGGTAATCTGGATGCTTTGTTACATCATTTGCCAGGGAGAGAGAGAGCAGATTTGACTGAGGTTATCCGGGCTTTCCCATGCCTGTTCAATGATACCCCTGGTCAAACTCACCTGATCGAGCATGACATTGAGGTCGAGGGTGCTCTCCCTATCAGGCAAAGGTTTTACAGAGTAAATGTTGAGAAACGAAAGCATCAAAATGCCGAGATCACTTACATGTTGGAAAACGGTATAGCTGAGCCGTCTGCGTCGAGCTGGGCGTCGCCCTGTCTCCTTGTTCCGAAATCTGACAACACTTTCAGATTTTGCACAGATTTTCGAAAAGTAAATGCTGTTACTAAACCAGATTCATTCCCTCTTCCTCGTATGGAGGATTGTGTAGACGAAATTGGTCATGCCAAGTTTGTAAGCAAATTTGATCTACTGAAGGGATATTGGCAAGTGCCTTTGTCCAAACGGGCACAGGAAATTTCTGCCTTTATCACTCCAAAGGGTCTGTTTTCCTACAAAGTAATGCCATTTGGGTTGCGGAACGCACCTGCGACATTTCAGCGACTCATGACATATGTGCTGGGAGATCTTGAGGGTTGTACAGTCTACCTCGATGACGTTGTTGTGTTTTCGGACTCATGGTCTCAACATGTGGAACGCATTCATGCTCTGTTCAGGCGCCTGGCCGAGGCTGGTCTCACTGTGAACCTGGCAAAGTGTGAATTTGCCAAGGCCACAGTGACCTACCTTGGTCGAGTGGTTGGACAGGGTCAGGTTCGACCAGTTGGGGCAAAAGTGAGTGCAGTTGCACAGTACCCAGCTCCAACCACCAAAAAAGAGTTACTGCGATTTCTTGGTCTAGTAGGTTATTACAGATGTTTCTGTCGTAATTTCTCTACTGTTGTGGCTTCCCTAACTAATCTGTTAAAGTCCAGTGTTGAATACATTTGGTCTGAAGAATGTCAAAAAGCATTTGAATCCATCAAGGGTCTGTTATGTTCTGCTCCTGTTCTTGCAGCACCTCGTTTTGACCGTCCATTCACTCTACAGGTGGATGCCAGTCACGTGGGTACTGGTGGGGTTTTATTACAGACAGACGACTTGGGAATCGACAAACCTGTGAGCTTTTTCTCAAGAAAGTTTAACTCCTACCAGTTGAATTATTCCACTATAGAAAAGGAGGCTTTGGCTCTAATATGGGCATTGAAACATTTTGATGTCTATGTAGTGTCTGGGGCTGCGCCTGTGGTGGTCTACACTGACCATAACCCACTAACCTTTCTAAATTCACTGCAGTGTCCCAATCAGAGGTTAATTCGCTGGTCCCTAATGTTGCAGTCTTATTGGCTGGAAATCAGATACATTAAGGGGGTAGAAAATGTTGTGGCAGATGCCCTTTCCAGAGTGCCTTAAAATGGAGGCAAAAATGTAACTTGTGTTTTTCTTGTCTCATCTTCTGGTCCTCCTTTTCTGTCTGCTCCTGCCTCCTGCTCCTCTCCTCTTAGATGCTCCAGGAATCCATGGTCAATCTTGGTTGCTGAGGGGGGGAAGTGGTTGTGCTGGTTGTGGACAGGAATGGTTGGAACGGAAATAGTTTGGAGGCAAATTGGGTTTAAATTCACTTTCAAATTTTCATTATTGTTGTATAGTAAAAAAAAAATCTTGATTTTGATTTAATTTGTTATCAAGTTAAGGTTTAGACCAACTCGGTCCCTTATGGTCCCTCATTTTGAAGGGGGAGGGTGTCACGGCCCCTTGGCCTGGCCTGCAGGGCCTATGCTGTGTATATGGTGTACTGCCCTGTCTGTGTGTTTCCCCCACAGATCATGTGGGCGTCGGCCCACTTGAGACTTCTCATTAGGTGCATTAGGAGCACCTGATCAGTGCTCCTGAAACCCTATAAAAGAGGGCTTGCCAGCCATTCTCTTTGTCCTACTCCAGATGACAGCACCTTTCTGTTTGTTGCTCCTCACTGTTTGATTTGCACACTACAACACACCTTCACCATATTAACCACACATCCACACTGACACCACTGATCTTACTGACTCCCACATCTCATACATTCTGTAAGCATTATTCTTTATATTAAGTATTATTAGTTATCTCTTGCAAATAAATTATTGTTATTTTGAACACTGCTCTGTGTCCTCCTCAATTTGTCATGGCCCAACGGGCCGGGTTATGACACACCACACACACACACACACACACCAGCATTTTCATTTTCAAACAAGCAATATTTCATACTCCAGCATCATTCATAAAGTCTTACCATGTTGTCTGTGCATGGTCAGAGAGTTTAAAACACGCTAAAAGAGCCGGCTACTTCACTTATGTCTTAACGCTGCAATGGAGACTCAGAGAGACTATCTGCAGGCTGCAGAAAGGGGGCTGACCAGAGAGGGGGGCAGTATAAAGGGTATGCGCGTGACATCATCACACCTAGAATAAATAAAGAGGATGGTGCACGCGGCGTGGCCTATAGGCTCCTGCGGGAGGTTTGCACATGCTCAGTGTAAACAGGAACTGCGATGATTGAGTGTTCCAGCACAGGTGCTAGATAGAAAGCTCATAACTTGTGATGTAAATAATGAGATCCAGAACAGCTGAGAGAATTAAACAGCCGTCACCCTTCCCTTTTCAAATGTTTTGTATCATCCACAGCACTTGAATGAACAGTATGTTCCTTTGTCATTTCACAAAAATAAAAGTTTGACACATGTACTAAACAACATGGAAAATCCACAAAAACATTAACATTTAGTAAATGCACCTGTCCTTTATCTTTCAGTCTGTTATACACAAAACATTTTCCACAGTTATGAAATCGATATACTTTTTTAAATAAAAACAAAATCAACTTTGTACTATTCTCTTTTTGTGATATCCTTTTTATTATTTCAGTTCAGGGTCAGCAACTCTCATGCACATCTAGCACCGCAGGAGCCTAGGCCGCGCCTCCGTGCTCTATCCTCTTTATTTGTCCTAGCATCAAACACGGAAGTTATGCGGGAATGCCTACTCAGAGTTTAGAGTAGCGACCAGGGGGGCAGTCAGACAGATACTTCGTGAAGCCACTAAGGAAATCGGGACTTCCTGAAATATAATGGCCTGTTGTGGCGCTGTCATTGGGGCCAAAAAACCCCATATCTCCATAGAGGCCCATGTATTTGGGCCCAACTTCACCTAGACTGTATTAGGGACTGATCGTTATTTATCCACCAGGGGGGGGTGGTGCAGATGTGATTTAATTTTTTTATTTTTCCTCATCCCCCCCCCAGCCTCCAAATATTTTTTCGGGACCCCCCCTCAGGGACTGGAAGAATATATATGACCCCCCCCCCCCCCCCCCCCCCCAAACACCATAGACTATATTCATTTTATATTCACACCAACAGTATAGCAGCATAAAGTAAACGCTGATCGTTTATTAGGCGGCGGCCGTCTGGGGTTCATTTGGTTCCATATCTGTCATTACATTATGGTCAACACTCAACACTGATATACCATTGCATTCTTCCAACTAAATATTTAAATATGCTCCAAAATAGCATATGCAGACCTATAAGCTCACAACAACACGCTGATGACGCGACGCAAATTTGTGATCTTAGATTGGCTATTTTTGAGGTGAGCCTCGTGCGTAAAGTAATTCTAGCTAAGCTGCCAAGGCAGTGGGCACCCCTCGCCTCTGTGCCCAAGCCCAGGATGATGAAAATGAATGAATGCTAAATAAATACATGTATGTCACGCAGTCGCATACCATAATACTACAGCGTCATACTCCACAGAGAAAAGCACAATTTGCGCAACACCATGCGTGGCATCAACTGCCTGCTCGGCTCATTTAGCCAGCCAGGCACCACCGAATAGTTTAACTCTTTATAGTCTATATAACCAGTACGCAGACAAGAGTAGGCTACATCATTGGCACCGGCCAAGTAGGCTACTATTCTCTGACTCACACCAACATTGCAAGGGGCACAGTGCGCAAAGATGCACATCACGACCAGCCAGCCCTACCTTTTAAATCAATGGGCGTCTGTCTCGTCTGTGCTTTTCTCCGCCACCATGTCGACGATGCGTTGTCCAAAGACGGTTGCGTCTCTTCCATCAAAATATTCCATATACCATCAACATAAAGGCAAGGTGTTTCTGTGATGTTTTTCTACTTTCTATTTGGATGAACTTGACGTTCACAAGCAACTTGAGTCACCAACAGTAACTTGTAAGAAGCCTTCTAAGGTTATATCGTTACGTCATCCACGACCTCAGCCGCGACATTATTATTATTATCATCTCAGTCTGACATTCTCCTGACTCGGTGAAGCGGCGCTGGGTGAAACCGAAACACCAGCAGCAGCGCTGGTGCTGCCAGTCTGCTTTCCACATCTTCCTCCTCTCTGACACCGACAACACTCGCTCTTTTCAGTGCAAACACCGTGGTTCATAACTTCAATTTTTTTCCGCTTGCATTATTCTACTGGAAATGTCATGAGACATGAACGGCGCAGAATCAATCTATCTCGCGCCACCTTGTTTTGAACTGAAGTGGTTACGTCAGTTACTGAGTCAGACCTTTGCTGGTAGAACAGATCTACAAGCTAACAACGCGCCACCAAGCAACGCGTTGTTAGCTTGTAGATCTGTTCTATTTGCATGTGCAGTTGCGCACACATGGAAGATACCAAGTACACTCGCCACACAGGGTAAACTTTATATAGATAGGAGTAAAACACTATGAAAAACAAAATAATCTAAACATTTTTTTAAATACAAAATTCAGCAAAATAAAGTTGTACAACCTCCCCCAAGCCAAAATAAAAATAAACATATCCCCCCCTCAGGCTCAAAAAATAGTTTAATGACCCCCCCCTTTTTTGCACCATACCAACCTTTGATAAATAACGATCAGTCCCTTACCTTAATAAACATGGTCATGAATACTTTCTACTTCCAGTCACTAGTTTAAAGTCTCATTTCTCATGTCATAATATTCTTTTTGGAAAATGATGGTCCCATTTATTAAAAAAAATGACCATAAAGTCGCGTATGTTCTGAGGGGCGTGGCTACCGTTACAGTCTATGATCGGGAGCCACCCCCCGTTCAGTCAATATAAAAACCAACGAAGAGTAAGGGGGGAAGTCCCGCCTCGTTGTCTGGGCCAGCCAATGGCCAGCTGGGCCCAAACGGAGCCAGCCAATGGCCAGCTGGGCCCAAACGGATCTAGAAATATGGCGACTTACAGTGCAAGGAATTACAGGCTTCATTTTACGTCCATGTTAGACCCGGGGAACGCTTTGTCCATATGTTTTACAGTCTATGGTAGCGACACGCTTTGATCTCTGGAACTATCCTATGGAACTATCCCATTGAGATAGAATGAGCACTTCTGCATTCCATTGTTACAATGGGAGTCAACGCTAGTGTCGCCACTCTCTTACTATATTCCTACTAACATGCTACTGAGTGGCAAAAACAACAACTTTCTGGCCTTGACAACCCATACATCCAAACAGAAAGGTTATATTTGATTGCATTAAACTGACTATGTCACTCATGATCACGTTGCCACTTTATTTGCCATTCACTGTATGCATGTACAATGTGTGCATATACCCTCTGTATTGCTCACACACTTGACTACTAAACCCCCACACAAAGCCCATTTTACTGACAAAACTACAGCGTTTTCATTTTCAAACGAGCAATATTTCATACATGTATATAGTAGTGTAGACTAGAGTATTTATAGGACACACACACAGTGTTTGGCCTCTCGTTGTGGAAAATACGTTCTTTACATTTACTTCTTGTTCTGAGCGTCTGTCCTTCCATCATGGCTCCACACGTCTTTAGCAGTTAGCACCGCGATATATAATAACTATTATTATTATTATAAATAACAACTAAACACTAACAATATAAGCTGCAAGTGTAGAGTTATAGTATAGTACAGTAACTATGTAGGCTATGTAGTAATATATTAGTAGTGTACAGACTCCTGAGTGAGACGAAATGTTTGAACCAGCTGTGTTCAATCAATCAATCAATCAATGGTCCAGCTGTGTGTTACTGACAGACAGGGAACGTTTGTTCTGCCTCAGAATGTTATCATCACATCATGTTTTTAGTTTTTACATTTTTAACCTCACGTGAAATCAATTCATTATGAATCATGGAATCACTATTCATTATGTTTTATGAGCTTATGACCATGAACGTTAGTATTTTAGATGTTTTAGTATTTTTTTATAGTAAGCATTTTAATGACAGCATTTACAAACTTTAAATGAATGTTTGTGAATTAAACTAGTATAATATTAAATTCTATATAACTACAACTAGTAGTTTATATTACTTTATATTACAATGTAGGCATTTATCAGGCATTAATCCATTTATCAGGCTTCATCCAGTGATTTACATTATGCAAGAACACCACATTGTAATACATAAAATACATAGCCTATAAATAGTCAAGGATCATATTCATAAGCAATAAAAATATAATATTAATTATTCATAATTGTTTAATTTAATTGAATTAATTAATGCTAGGTGGACAGACAGGCAATGTTGGAACTATGCACAAAAACAAACTTCACCCATTTTTACTTGCAAAACTGTGATGCATTTCACTCCTATGCCATATAAAGTTAGGTGTGAATCCCTAGACTCCTTCAAACCCGCTCTCAAAAAGAGCACCTACGGACAGCTGCAATGGACCCTGATGTTAACCAGTGTTGTTTTTGGCAGCAAATTTTGATTTTAGTTTTAGTCAAAGTCTCTTACTCTCTCAATAGTTTTAATTTAGTTTCAGGCACATTTTAGTCACCTGGAATGTTTTAGTGTTAGTCTAGTTTTAGTTGACTAAATATCATAAGATTTTAGTCGACTAAATCCACAGTTGATTTAGTAGACTAAAATGTACTTTGGTGAGCCGTGATGCCGTCGTAATGACTTTATGATTTTACACTTGCTGAAAATAGCTGATCTACAAGCTCACGTGTTGCGCTGCGACACACGAGTTTGTAGATCTCAGCTATTTTCAGCATGCAATCAAGTGTAAAATGACTTATACTGGATCTCTTCCTATAGCATTTTAAAGTTTAGTTTTTATCTCTTGACAAAATTGTTAGTATATTTAGTCATCAGTTTTAGTAATCATAGCTTAGTTTTCATTTAGTTTCCATTTAGTTTTCGTCAGTGAAAAAAGCTAGTCGACGAACATTTTTTGTCTTAGTTTTAGTCAACGAAATCAACACTGATGTAAACAAGTGTTTTTTCTGGTTTTATCGTCGTAGCAGTAGATTTTGTATTGACCTGTATACTTTTGTTTGAAATGTACCTACATACTGTGAAATACACATTTCAATCAATCAATCATACATGCTGTACCTGTTGATCACAGACGAGGTCTTCTACTGTCCTCTGGCTGGCTGTGTGTAGAACATCTCCTCAGTGTGAAAATTCGGCCAAAATAACCGAGCTAAAAGCTCTGATACACATTCAGCCAAAACAACAGATCTACAAGCTCACAGTGCAATGCATTGTTTGGTACGTGGTCTGCTCTTTCTTCCCTCTATGCTGAAAATAGACGATACACACTTAGGGATGTCAATGGCTAACCAGGTAGCCGTTAAAACAAATCTGAATAAGTGAATATACTTATGGGCTTCACGGTTAACTTTAAAAATAACTAGAAAAAGTGCCCTTCTGGGCACAGGTCTCCACCAGGATAGGAATGTAGGACATTGCAGCTTGCCTTCATCTGGTGGTTGGATAAAAGGGCAACAAAAGTAAACTAGGGAGTTGGCATACAAAGTTATCCACAGATCCGTGCAGTTAGAGGTAAAAACACTTTTCGGCCAGTTATAGCGCCACCTTGAGGCTGAGTTGAAATTGTTCATGTGGCATTTCTTCCTCTGCCTAGTGGGAATGTGCGTGCACAATTTCACGGAAATCACGCGATGTGTTCATGATTTGCAGCATTTTGTTTGAAACTGAGCACTCCTGTGAACTTTGGAAGCCAATCTTAACCAATCAGGATGGAGTCTGAGAAATCTGAAAGACCCGTTTCGTTGAATGGCTCTAGAGAGACTGTGTACCAATTTGCGCGATGTTTGGACAAAATCTGTAGGTGTACTGTGCAAAAACTTGTTTTGCACAAAGCGGCCTCCTGGTGGCGCTATAACAGGCCGTTCTGGAAAGTTTGGGGCAGAGGTTCATCGTTGGCATCCAGGGAGTGTGTGTGCAAAATTTGGCATCAACCGGGTTAACGGTGGCCGAGATTAGCTGCTCACGGACACACACACGGACGGACACACGGACGGACGGACGGAGTGCAAAACATACTCTCCCCCCATGCCTTCGGCCTGGTGGAGACAATAAATGTATGTTCCTGATGGTGTTATTTAGTTATGGAGAGATGTCATCATTCTAAACACTCAGGGAGGTGCAAGAGAGATTTCTATGTCCAAGAGAACACTAGATAGATTACATACATTTTGGGTTAAAAGAAAATAAATAAAATCAGCAACCGTTAATTAACCGTCTTCCTGCCATTGCCGAAGCCCTTCGGCAATTGAAGCATTAATTTGATATTAACGCTTGCTGCCATTGCCGAAGCCCTTCGGCAATTGCCCTTTATTAGTGCATATGATTGATCAAGCCATAATGCTACTCACGTTAGCCGGTTAGCTAGCACTGTTGTTAGCACTGCACTGGATCGTTCATATTAATTCACCGTCGCCATAAGAATCCATTCTATCCGTTTCTTTCAATCGCCTGTATCTCCTATTCCTTGTCCCAGATGGCATTTTTGGTCAAAACAGCGTTTCTTTGACGGCACGAGCCGACGTTGTGGAGTGCAAAAATGTACCGGCATTTTTCGATCATGTAAACAAAGGTTGTCTTGGCAACGTAAAGCTGGCAGGGATAAGCTCACTTCCGGTTGAGGCAAAATGTGGCTTTTCAAAATAAGAGCTCAAATTAAAAAAATGCTGGCATGAATTAGGTCCTAATTTCTCAATAAATGGCAGCAGTAAAAGGGTTAAGCTATGGGGTAACCGAATGGAAAATTATCCGTTAGCGACATCCCTAATCACAACATAGAGCATTAGAACAACGGTCAGGATATTTAAGCGCCTTGGATAAAGGCACTATATAAATGCACCATTTACCATTTATTTAACACCACAGAAGAATACAGCAGGAAGTGAAGTCGGGGTTTCAGACATTTTATTGATTTAGAATTCGTTACCATGTCAAAGGTCGTCAGGGACAGGTGGGTGTGGCAAAGCTTCTTATACACCTGTAAAGGTCAGAGTTCAAAGGTCATCAGGGCCAGATGTATGGAATAAAGCATAACTAAATCTAAAGATGTAATGATGTTTTAGGCCGACCAGCTGAAGAGATCACAGATTTGAGGCATTAAGGTTGCTTTTATTACATTTAACTGAGATTCTATTGCTAGTTTGATCACATCACTCAGGTGACCCATACTCTCTCCGACCACCGAACTTTTCTTCGGAAAGCTCTGGTACAACTACAACTTGAGTATGGACTGCCCTTTACGTCCCAGTAGCTACCCTCGATCAGTCCCATTAGGGAAAGACAGGGTCACACAGTCCGCTGCTCCCGAACTACTCACTCTGCCAGGACTGGGAGGTCTGGCCTGTGGAAGGACTAGAATCTGTGGGATGTCTCCTGTCCGGGCCCCTCCTACGTCTCGCCAGGTCCACTCCTGCTCTCACCAGGTGCAGTGCAGGACCTGTGAGTTGGAATTGGGGATAACATCTTATCCAACGATAACAAAATATTGTTTAGTTTCGGGTCTGAGAGGCTACATGTCCTGAATAAATAAATAAATAATGGACCTTGATGTGAAAAGGGTTGAAAACCACTGGTCTAAGACAGTGGATGGCTGAGTTCACACAACATTAACGTAGTTTTAGGGTGATTCTTAGTAATTATTCTAAGACAGTGTATGAAAGCTAAATAAAATCTCAAGACTGAAAATGCAAAGATGATATTTTAGGCCGAACGGCTTAAATAGGGTAACACAGTAGAACTGTTAACTGAGACCATTCGTGTTTGTGGAAGATGCTTCTAAACTTGTATTCTATTGCTAGTTTGATCACTTCAAATAAACTTTCGAATTACCGAAAATAGCAGATCTACAGCAGATCTGCTATTAACCAGAACGTAGTTTTTGGGTCATTCTTTGAGGGCAGGAAGGCCATCAAATGAAACAAAAAATAATGAATTCAGTCCAAACACATTTTGGACTGAGGCCGATTCTAAAAATGCCTATTAAAAACTGACCTAAGTTTTCTGGAAAAACTTCAAATTCAGCACGTTTGTGAAACAAGCTTGTAGGCCTATACATCTGGAAAACCCTTATTTGTATTGTAATAAGATTAGAGAGACCCACTAAGAGAAACCCGTGTGTGGAACGAGCTTCTTATTTATTTATTGCCTTGATCTACGTCCTCTCTACTCTTCTCCCTTCTCTAAAATACCCTGGACAACGCTCCACACGTCACAGACTATTCTCCCTTCTCTAAAACACCCTGGACAACGCTCCACACGTCCCAGACTCTTCTCCCTTCTCAAAAACACCCTGGACAACGCTCCACATGTCCCAGACTCTTCTCCCTTCTCTAAAACACCCTGGACAACGCTCCACATGTCCCAGACTCTTCTCCCTTCTCTAAAACGCCCTGGACAACGCTCCACACGTCCCAGACTCTTCTCCCTGCTATGTCTGTAGTTCCTCACCTCAGGACAGTTCTTGTCGATGTCGGTCAGGTCTTTGGACAGCGTGGACAGATGTCTTTCTTCAGATGCGAGAGAGTCGTGGAATAAATCTCCATTCCTTCGACTCTGCACTGTTCGATTCGACGCACCTCACTGAACAGCCTCTCTGCCCGAAAGAAAATACAATATATAATTGCCGTGAAGTTGTTTGATTAAGTATTTAATATTCATTTGATCTATTAAAGCCAAAGGCCATTCAACTTCAAACTCCATGTTGAAAACACACGTCTCTGCTTCTGGTTACTGATATTGTCCTTCCAATGAATGATAGGACACGTGTGTGTGTGTGTGTGTGTGTGTGTGTGTGTGTCGCAGTTAACTATGGAATTGTGCATTTCCCGTCAGTGTGTGTTAGTCACACCCAGGGTGAGAGAGCAAGTGACATCACGTTTCATCATCAGGGATGGAGATCGCTGATGTTGGCCAACAACTCTACATCTGACCTCAAAACTCATACTCTTAGATCTCCATATATGGAGCTGACCTGTTCTGACATTCCATATGTTGGCCAACAACTCTACATCTGACCTCAAAACTCATACTCTTAGATCTCCATATATGGAGCTGACCTGTTCTGACATTCCATATGTTGATCCTTCCCCATCCATCCTTCCTCTTCGATGTCTCCTTTTTGGCTGATACCTGTCCATTTAAACTCTAGACGGGCCTGTTGACTGACACCTGTCCATTTAAACTCTAGACGGGCCTGTTGACTGACACCTGTCCATTTAAACTCTAGACGGGCCTGTTGACTGATACCTGTCCATTTAAACTCTAGACGGGCCTGTTGACTGATACCTGTCCATTTAAACTCTAGACGGGCCTGTTGACTGATACCTGTCCATTTAAACTCTAGACGGGCCTGTTGACTCATACCTGTCCATTTAAACTCTAGACGGGCCTGTTGACTCATACCTGTCCATTTAAACTCTAGACGGGCCTGTTGACTGATACCTGTCCATTTAAACTCTAGACGGGCCTGTTGACTGATACCTGTCCATTTAAACTCTAGACGGGCCTGTTGACTGATACCTGTCCATTTAAACTCTAGACGGGCCTGTTGACTGATACCTGTCCATTTAAACTCTAGACGGGCCTGTTGACTGATACCTGTCCATTTAAACTCTAGACGGGCCTGTTGACTGATACCTGTCCATTTAAACTCTAGACGGGCCTGTTGACTGATACCTGTCCATTTAAACTCTAGACGGGCCTGTTGACTGATACCTGTCCATTTAAACTCTAGACGGGCCTGTTGACTCATACCTGTCCATTTAAACTCTAGACGGGCCTGTTGACTCATACCTGTCCATTTAAACTCTAGACGGGCCTGTTGACTGATACCTGTCCATTTAAACTCTAGACGGGCCTGTTGACTGATACCTGTCCATTTAAACTCTAGACGGGCCTGTTGACTGATACCTGTCCATTTAAACTCTAGACGGGCCTGTTGACTGATACCTGTCCATTTAAACTCTAGACGGGCCTGTTGACTGATACCTGTCCATTTAAACTCTAGACGGGCCTGTTGACTGATACCTGTCCATTTAAACTCTAGACGGGCCTGTTGACTCATACCTGTCCATTTAAACTCTAGACGGGCCTGTTGACTGATACCTGTCCATTTAAACTCTAGACAGGCCTGTTGACTGATACCTGTCCATTTAAACTCTAGACGGGCCTGTTGACTGATACCTGTCCATTTAAACTCTAGACGGGCCTGTTGACTGATACCTGTCCATTTAAACTCTAGACGGGCCTGTTGACTGATACCTGTCCATTTAAACTCTAGACGGGCCTGTTGACTCATACCTGTCCATTTAAACTCTAGACGGGCCTGTTGACTGATACCTGTCCATTTAAACTCTAGACGGGCCTGTTGACTGATACCTGTCCATTTAAACTCTAGACAGGCCTGTTGACTGATACCTGTCCATTTAAACTCTAGACGGGCCTGTTGACTGATACCTGTCCATTTAAACTCTAGACGGGCCTGTTGACTGATACCTGTCCATTTAAACTGTAGACGGGCCTGTTGACTGATAACTGTCCATTTAAACTGTAGACGGGCCTGTTGACTGACACCTGTCCATTTAAACTCTAGACGGGCCTGTTGACTGACACCTGTCCATTTAAACTCTAGACGGGCCTGTTGACTGATACCTGTCCATTTAAACTCTAGACGGGCCTGTTGACTGATACCTGTCCATTTAAACTCTAGACGGGCCTGTTGACTGATACCTGTCCATTTAAACTCTAGACGGGCCTGTTGACTGATACCTGTCCATTTAAACTCTAGACGGGCCTGTTGACTCATACCTGTCCATTTAAACTCTAGACGGGCCTGTTGACTGATACCTGTCCATTTAAACTCTAGACGGGCCTGTTGACTGATACCTGTCCATTTAAACTCTAGACGGGCCTGTTGACTGATACCTGTCCATTTAAACTCTAGACGGGCCTGTTGACTGATACCTGTCCATTTAAACTCTAGACGGGCCTGTTGACTGATACCTGTCCATTTAAACTCTAGACGGGCCTGTTGACTGATACCTGTCCATTTAAACTCTAGACGGGCCTGTTGACTGATACCTGTCCATTTAAACTCTAGACGGGCCTGTTGACTGATACCTGTCCATTTAAACTCTAGACGGGCCTGTTGACTGATACCTGTCCATTTTAAACTCTAGACGGGCCTGTTGACTGATACCTGTCCATTTAAACTGTAGACGGGCCTGTTGACTGATAACTGTCCATTTAAACTGTAGACGGGCCTGTTGACTGACACCTGTCCATTTAAACTCTAGACGGGCCTGTTGACTGACACCTGTCCATTTAAACTCTAGACGGGCCTGTTGACTGATACCTGTCCATTTAAACTCTAGACGGGCCTGTTGACTGATACCTGTCCATTTAAACTCTAGACGGGCCTGTTGACTGATACCTGTCCATTTAAACTCTAGACGGGCCTGTTGACTCATACCTGTCCATTTAAACTCTAGACGGGCCTGTTGACTCATACCTGTCCATTTAAACTCTAGACGGGCCTGTTGACTGATACCTGTCCATTTAAACTCTAGACGGGCCTGTTGACTGATACCTGTCCATTTAAACTCTAGACGGGCCTGTTGACTGATACCTGTCCATTTAAACTCTAGACGGGCCTGTTGACTGATACCTGTCCATTTAAACTCTAGACGGGCCTGTTGACTGATACCTGTCCATTTAAACTCTAGACGGGCCTGTTGACTGATACCTGTCCATTTAAACTCTAGACGGGCCTGTTGACTCATACCTGTCCATTTAAACTCTAGACGGGCCTGTTGACTGATACCTGTCCATTTAAACTCTAGACGGGCCTGTTGACTGATACCTGTCCATTTAAACTCTAGACAGGCCTGTTGACTGATACCTGTCCATTTAAACTCTAGACGGGCCTGTTGACTGATACCTGTCCATTTAAACTCTAGACGGGCCTGTTGACTGATACCTGTCCATTTTAAACTCTAGACGGGCCTGTTGACTGATACCTGTCCATTTAAACTGTAGACGGGCCTGTTGACTGATGACTGTCCATTTAAACTGTAGACGGGCCTGTTGACTGATACCTGTCCATTTAAACTCTAGACGGGCCTGTTGACTGATACCTGTCCATTTAAACTGTAGACGGGCCTGTTGACTGATACCTGTCCATTAAACTCTAGACGGGCCTGCCCAAAAGTTATTAGTGCAGCCGCGCCCGGCAGCCGGCGAAAACTAGAGTTCTCAACAGGCCCGAAAATTAAGATATGCTGTCACCCAGGTGGATGTGTGCACGCAACCTCAAGGTCGCTTCTCGCCCTCAGGTGTCTTACTGGTATTGTGTGTGTTGTAGTGTGTGTGCGTGTGTGTGTATACACCTGTACATATTCGGCCAGTTCAAAGTGTGCGGTAGCGATGTGACTCAATGGTCTGTCTGTGTGTAGTCTGTGTGTGCGTGCGTAGCGTATGAATGAATAAACTGCACTGACCGTAGCAGGCAGGCTCTGGGTGCCAGGCTGGGATCTGCAGGCTGAGCAGGGTCTGACACGCTCAGAGTTCCATCCCACATGAGGCAGCAGGTGTCTGGGCTCGGCCTGGTAGAACTCCCCCGGGGGCCATGAGAGGCTGGCCAGGGCCTGGCAGTAGGGATGTCAATTATCAATTCATTCATTCATTGATCACTGTTTTTTTTTTTTTTTTTTTTAATGTTCTGTTTATTCATTTTTTGTTTTTTACAAAATAGAAGTAAATTCTGAAATAAAAACAGTGACAAATACAAAAAGAAACTAAAACACACAATAACAAAACACAAACTCCAAATCAAGACAACCAAAGAACATTCAAAGCACAACAAAACAATAAAAACAATATATAAAAAATGAAATAAAAACTCCAATATAGTCAATATTCATAGATCATGGTCACAAACATCGTCCAGACAAGACAGGTTGGGCAGTCAGGCGACAGTTATACAGGTTCAATCAGGGGCACAAGTGTAAGGCGGTTGATCACTGATAGCCTTATCGATCGATTAACCAGTTAGTTTACATTAGACATAGTGAAGTCACGAAACTATCAAATAATGAATGTTCAGATGTTTTCTTGCAGTCAATGTTCAGTTCCTGCGTCACTCAAGTGTGAACCAATAATGTTCAAATGCAATATGACGCACAAAGAATGTTCAGGCACGCAACCCCAATATCAGACATAATGAATGTTCCCCACCTCAAATAAAAGAACCAGTCAGTCAAAACGTCAGGCAGTCACGGTCAGAGCGCTGTGGAATCCCTTACTCCCAATCTTCCGCCGTAGTCTGAAAACCCACCTTTTCAGACTCCATCGTGGCCCATAGCACTTACCCTACCCCCTTAGATAGCACTTTTGTAGACTTAAGGCTCATATATAGTCTGGATATTCGGTGGTGGGGTGACCACCGAACTACGACATGATGTCACGAGCCGCAGTGAAGAGCAAACCACCGCCACCGCTCCAGCACTTCTCTCTGTTTTTACTCACCACCGCTCAACGTTATTTCAGCTCCGCTGGTCAGCTCACCACCGGAGCGGTGGTCAGCTCATCACCGAAAATCCAGACTATGAATGAGCCTTCAGATAGCATTTGATACAGACGTATAGCATGTTATGAAGACAGCACTATAATTGCATTGTATGTAGTCATAGCACATCATAGTACTTATGTATAGCATAGCATAGTATAGTATATATGTATAGTTTCATTATATAGATATTCCACTGTTACGTTCTTAGCTTACGCATGTTTCATGATGAATGCTTTTATGTGATGTATTCCCATGCTTTTTTGTTCTTGCTTAATGTAAGTCACTCTGGATTAAGAGCGTCTGCTAAATGCCTAAATTGTAAATTGACAGTTGATGCAGGTTGGCGTTTCTTCATGGAAACCTTCTGGGATGAAACCGGGCGTCGGACGAGCAGCCACGCTCCGTTGGGGAAATTACTACAACTCACTTCTTGGATTGTGTGAGTGTCGACTAACCCACAGCGGGCTACAAACTACAGAACGTTTGTCTCTCACAAGCCAGACGTAGGCTACACACGGACGCCAGCAGCGGACAGCTGAGCTGACAGCTGACAACAGCAGACCGTTCCGTTCATTCATTCTCGCTCTCGTAGTGCGCGGGCATGTGACGTAGGGTAGTGTTAAAGGCGCAGAGCGCCACAGTGTGTGTGTTTGTCTGTGCGCGCATGAGTGTGTGTGTGTGTGTGTCTGTGCTCGCATGTGTGTGTGTGTGTGTGTGTGTGTGTACCTGGCCTGTCAGTCTATGTTGGCCACTCGGAGGCTCTCCCAGCGTGAGTTGAGGAAGTTCATCTGCTCCCTGATCTCCTCCTCCTCCTCTGTGAGGTTGCCCTGGGCGTCAGCTGGCAAGAAAAAAATACAAAAGGTTAAGGAGGTTCTGGGTCATTCCATCTTCCACCTGGGAACACTCTGGCTGAATTAAAGACACACACAAGCTCGTAGCACGGCACTACGAGCTTGTAGGTCTGCTAAATTTTTTTTTATCGCGAAAATGTGGCACAACTCTTTTCAGATAGTATAGGACCTGACTAAGATATGTATGCACTTCATTTAGGAGAGAATATTGCAACTGTTCTTGACTAATATGAACCCCGCAAACAACTTGGGAACTGTGAACAATTCTCTATCCGGGGCGAAATACCCGAAAATGACCACGCCATTTTAAAAATGGCCGCTACTTCAAACATGGCTCTATCTTCTAAACCGTTGGAGCTGCAGATTTTCTGAGGTGCTCAAAATGTTCAGAATACTCATGTTTGTTGAATCCGTGCCTGAGCCAGCAACCCTCTGGGTCATCATAGTGGCCAAATCCAATATGGCCGCCAGTCCGCCACTTGAAAAAGGTTGTCCAGAACTTTTGAACCAGATCAGCTATGAATGCAAACTTGGTGTCTAAATCATGTTTTTTGACAATTAGAAACATTTTGGAATGATCATCTTTATGACTGGGTGCGGCTGAACGTCTATTTTGCATATTTCAAAGATGGCGACTATCTGACAATTAGTTTTACTTTGACATTCTTTGCAAACTTGGTGTCTATTTTGTGCTTTTTGAGCATTAGAAACACATTGGAATGCTCATATTTATGATTAAATCCATCTAGAGCACTCTTATTTGCTTATTACAAATACTGTATGGCCAAGATTAAAAAATATACGTTTCATCCATATGTGAGTGTAGAGTTGATCAAATTGGAGAAAAACAACCTGTATACATTATATAGAAACAATAGAATAGCATAATAATAATAACATCATGTTAAATTATGCTGAACATTAGTCAGGTGTATAAAATTGTAACCACACACACACACACACACACACACACACACACACACACACACACACACACACACACACACACACACACACACACACACATATATATGGAGGTGCAAATGATTCCAGCTTTGCAGAATTTTCTTTGTGTCCACTAGGCCTTTCATGACTGTTGCAGCCTCAGTGGAGGAGGATGGTGCAAGCTTTACTGGCATCTACAAAATGAGTCCAGTAAGGTCTTAGCCATGGAGTCAGTGACCAGCCCAATGTACTGAAACGTTGGGATGTAGTGGCCTTTAGACAAGCTGAATCAAGTAGAATTGGGTAGGAGGAATGGACTTGCGACCATTTGTTTGACCAACATCAGCCTTCCCTGACTATGGGAAAAGGAGTGCAGGAATCTCACATAAACCCTGGTCACTCTCACCTTGGAGCCTGAAAAGATCATGTCCAAAGATTGGCCAGAATATGTAGGCAAGTGTGTTTGTCTTATTATGTAATGTCATCCCCCCAGGTACAAACACTGGGCACCCCTGTCATAGAGGGACTGAGAAAGCCACTGTATGGCTTCATCTACTTTGCTATGGCTACAACTCTTGCTGTATATGACGATGACCATACGGCAATCTTTGGACATGGAAATCAGAGTTGATCTTTTCAGGCTCCAAGTCCAAGGTGAGAGTGACTCACTCCTTTTCACATAGTCAGGGAAGGCTGATGTTGGTCAAACAAATTGTAGCAAGTCCCTTGAGAACCTTCCTCCTACCCAAGCTACATTGATCCAGCTTGTCAAAAGGCCACTACATTCCAAATGTCAGTACATTGGGCTGGTCACTGACTCCATGACTAAGGGCGCTTTCACACCCAAAGTTCGCTTAGAAGGTCCGGATCAAGGACCAAGGACCAAATATTAGCATTTTGATTTTGGTCCGTTTGGTGTTCACACTGGACTTTGTAAAGCGTACCAAATATGTAAACAAATGACACGTGGACATGTTAAGCGAACCAAATAGTGAGGGGGAAAAGAACATGAGGGGAAATCACTGTCTACAATTTTTGGGGCAACCTTCAGTCACACAGAGAGAGAAGAGAACAGCAACATGACAGGCAGCAACAACTTGCTATTGCATTCATTCTTATTAATTATTTTATTAGCCAAATAAGAGCAACAGATGAACAGAGGAGCAGGTGTTTGAACAATAATGTGCTTGCTGCTGAATGCTGATGCATAAATTCACGGAGACGTATAGCCTACAACAAGGTATCCCCGATAAAAAGGACTTTTCTTCCATGTGTGCACCTTCACCCATGTTATTTCTGCGCATCAAATCGGCGCCGCGGCGGGCATTTCCATGTCATCTTATGGTTTGGTCAGTTGGTTATTGAGCTTCAAGTCAGAACAGTTCCGCTGCAGCTAATTGAGTTGACCTAGTTTTACGTCTTTTGCTATAGTGATGTAATCAATTAATCATTTGGGACCACCTGTGTATAGCTTATTTAACATTGCCTTTTTCTCGATACCTGCGGCCTGCGCGACATGGATGATTTTAAATATTTCTCTGTCTCTGCGTCTCTCCCATATAAATATATGGGTCTCTCCCCCAGTCCCCTCATGTGCGTGCGCGCCCACGCGCCCACGCGCCCACACACACACACACACACACACACACACACACACACACACACACACACACACACACACACACACACACACACACACACACACACACAAAAAAGAGGGGACACGAGTTGAAAGAGAAACTCGCATGAAGACTCATGCTTCGCAGATTCGCATGCTTTGTCATAACTTTGCGTGGCGGCGGCCGGCGCATGCTTAAAATAAACAGATCTACAAGCTTACATCGTGTGCCATACCGTACACCATTCCATGTCGATAACTTGTACATTTTGCGCATGTGAACCTCGTATGCTGCGCTGCGCCTCGACATATACTGTATGCGTCTACTATTAAAATCAGACTGTCAGCTGTCATATGATCCCCGTAAAAAAAATACATGCTTTTATAACTATAATTATTAATGCAGCCTCACAACTGCCGACGCCCGACGGCTATTTTGCCTATCGTCCTGTATTTGGTCCTCTATAAAGTCCGAATGCATTCACACCAGTAACGAAGCGCACCGTGGTTCGTTTGGAAGCGAACCGAGTCCGGCCTTTTTTAGCGGACCATGGTTCGTTTCTTTGATCCGCACCAGAGTTCGTATGCACGTTCACACCAACCGAACCAAAGGGGTAAGCGGACCATGGTTCGTTTTAAACGAACCAAACATGTCCGGTGTGAAAGCGCCCTAAGACTTGGGAACTTTACTGGACCCATCTTGTAGATGCCAGCCAGTAAAGCTCCTCCACTTAGGCTGCAACAGTCATGTAGGCCTATTGGACGCAGAGAATTATGCAAAGCTGGAATCCTTTGTACCTCGATATATAGAAGTTGTATGATCAGGACCAAAAAAAAGTCTTCTCCGTGAGGACTCTAAAGGGCGGAGCGCATGGTGTTACGGAATGCATGGTGTGTGTGTGTGTGTGTCTGCGCTCGCATTTCCAATTTAAACACTGTTAAAATGTGATACCTTTGACAAATGCTCAGCATAAATTATTAAGCTATTATTATTATGCTCTTATTCTATTGTGTCAATAAAAGTCTGTACACATGTATGTTTTAGTGTTGGAATACAATTTCTATTGTAATACTATTCCTTAATGATATTTCTATTTCTATGGAATACTATTACTAATTGGAATACTATTTCAATACATTTGATTTATTACCATGTGTTTGTCCTTCCCTTGGCCAAATTACATTTATATATGTACATTATTGCTGTGTGTATTGTACAGGAGGATTGACATACTGTGTATCAGGAGGTCCAGGTTCATTAGTGAAGTTAGGAGGATGTTGTAAAGACCAGTCACTCTTCACAGACAGAAGGCTGGGAGTTGGAGACTCACACAACATACATGGAATGTGCATATTCCATATACATAGTATTCCAACAACAAGTGTTGCTATTTCTATGGAATACTATTCCTACTTGGAATACTATTTCAATACATTTGATGTATTACCATGTGTTGTTCTTGCTTACTGTAAATCACTCTGGATTAAGAGTGTCTGATAAATGACTACATTGTAAATATTCTTCAACGGTGCAATGGAATGATTTTCCCAGATAAAGATCTCTAAGCTCCTTTAAAACACCTTTAAAACAGCTCTAGTCTCATGTTGCCAGACTTACGTCATACAGGAGCAACGGAAGCTCGCGCTGATCACGAGTCAAATATAAATGCTTCCGTCATACAGTCTGGAGAAACGGAAGCTCTGATCATGAGTCAAATATAAATGCTTCCGTCATACAGTCTGGAGCAACGGAAGCTCTGATCACGAGTCAAATATAAATGCTTCCGTCATACAGTCTGGAGCAACGGAGGAACTGTCATGAGTAAAATATAAATGCTTCCGTCATACAGTCTGGAGCAACGGAGGAGCTGTCATGAGTAAAATATACAGTGGAAGTGGAGCCTCCTCCCCACTTCCATTTCGTCTTTACAGTCACGCAAATTCATCCTAAAATAAATAGAAAACATCTAACCATATATAGCTTGTTGCTTAGCAGAAAAGGAAATTAAAATAATAATTGTAAAGATATTTTATAATGTATTTTCATGAACGGAAATAGCAGCTTCCTTACTCGGATTTTGGAGGTGTAGTTCCAGACTCTATATAGCATTCTGAGATTGTGGAATAGTTTTGTTATCTTTTTGTGATGTTTTTCTTGTCTCCTGCCCCCCTTTCCCAAAAGGAGGGGGGCAGGTGTTTTGTTTGTGTCTGTTTTGTATTGTAGCTCCCCTTCCCCCAAGAGGCCCACAACGGAAACAAGACTAACGGCTTTCTTGTGACTCAATCCTTTTGAATGTATTTCCAATAAAGTAATCAAACAATCAATCAATCAATGTACAGAAGGATTGACATACTGTGTATCAGGAGGTCCAGGTTCATTAGTGAAGTTAGGAGGATGTTGTAATAATAATAATAATAATAAAACTTTATTTGTATAGCACCTTTCATGACATGAAATGCAGCTCAAAGTGCTTTACAGAACAATGGAGAATAAAAGAAAAGCAAGGCAACGACATTAAAAAACAAGCAGGACATGAAAAAAAAAATATATATCAATTAAAGGCAATGTTGTAGAAGTGGGTCTTGAGCTGAGCTTTAAAAATGTCTACAGAGGCTGCCTGACGAAGGTACAGTGGGAGCTTGTTCCAAGCCGACGGCCCGTAGAAGCAAAAAGCTGCTTCCCCGTATTTTTTAGTTGCCATTTTTTTGGGCAAAGCGAGCAAGCCGGCGGTGGAAGACCTTAGGGGGCGGTTTGGGACATAATTAGGCAGGCAGTCGTGTAGGTAGGAAGGTGCGAGACCATTGAGAGCTTTATAGACAAGTAAAATAATTTTAAAATCAATCCTAAAAACAACCGGAAGCCAGTGCAGTGATGCCAAAACAGGAGTAATATGTTCTCTCATCTTAGTTCTAGTTAAAACTCTGGCTGCTGCATTTTGGACAAGTTGTAATCTGTCAGTTGTTTTCTTAGGCAGTCCTGAAAAAAGTGCATTGCAGTAATCAAGCCGAGAAAAAACAAAGGCGTGGATTAGCGTTTTTGCATCGTCCAAGGACAAATAGGCTCTGATTCGTGCAATATTTCTAAGGTGAAAAAAGGCAATCTTGGTGACATGATTAATGTGTGAATTAAAGTTCAATTCAGAATCAATAATAACCCCCAGGTTCTTTACTGTAGGCTACTGTTAGTTTCTACAGTTAGGTTGCCAAGTCTGCTTATTATTGATTCTTTCTGCTCACTAGAACCGATTATGAGAACTTCTGTCTTATCCTCATTTAGCTTGAGAAAGTTCTCACTCATCCAACATTTGATGCTAGACAGGCAGGTCAACAGCGGGTCTAAAGCACAGGGATCATCTGGAGCCACAGAAAGATATAGTTGGGTATCATCAGCATAGAAATGAAAATTGACTCCGTGATTGGTAATGAGTTCGCCCAATGGCAGTATATGTACAAGGAGAAAAGCAGAGGGCCAAGAATCGAGCCCTGTGGAATACCAGAACTGATGTCATGTTTGTCTGAGTCAAACTTGGCTAGATTGACAAAGTAACTTCTGTTTGATAGGTAGGAGGAAAACCAGGACAGGGCCGTACCAGACAGGCCTATCCAGTGCTCCAGACGCTGTATTAAAATTGAATGGTCAATTGTGTCAAATGCAGCCGTTAGATCTAGAAGTAAGATAACGGATACATGTTTCTTGTCAGCAGACACCCTAAGATCATTCATTACTTTTACAAGTGCTGTTTCTGTGCTGTGACCTTTCCTAAAGCCAGATTGGAATTTATTGTGGACATTATTGTTCTGTAGAAACACATCCAATTGATGGAAGATGCATTTTTCTAAAACCTTGCCCAGAAAGGGTAGATTTGAAATGAGTCAATAGTTACCCAAAACAGCGGGATCAAGATTGTGTTTCTTGAGTAGGGGCCTAACTACAGCAGTCTTCAGTGAGTCTGGGAAGACGCCTGATTGTAGAGAGCTGTTTGCAATTTTTAGGATATCTCCAATCACACTGTCTAAGACCTCTTTGAGAAAGGTGGTGGGAATTGTATCCAATGAACAGGAGGATGATGTCATCTGTGATATGGTTTTGCGGAGTTCGTCTTCATCAATTGCGCAGAACGATAATAGGAGAGATCTACCCTGGGACCATTAGCTGCTGTTTGAAGGTTTGCACTAGCAGCAGCACCATTCATAATATCAGCTCTAATGTTAAAAATGTTGTTGTCAAAAAAGCATGCAAACTCATTACACTTAGCTTTAGAGGCCGGGAATGACTGCTTGTAGGACTGGGGGGGGGGGGGGTGGTTAAAAGTCGTTCAATGGTAGAGAATAGGACTCTGGCATTTTTCTTGTTCTCATCCTTGGACTGCCAGTCCCAATTTTTTTGTTTGGGTAACAAATTGGCATATTTTTAATTCATCGTTTTAACATACAAGAAAGATGAAAAGATGTTTTTTCATTTTTTTTTCATTGATAGTGTATTCTCTCGATTCGCCACCAGATGGCGGGAAAGCACCATTACGCTGATTTTGTCCAAAATAGACGAATCTTCCTAAGTCACTTCCGGTTCAACGATCAACAACATCCTGTAGTATTTTGACCCTAGTCAATAGCTTGGCTGGTCCGGATTGCTAAGCTAATGCTATATTTTTCATAACTAAGTCAAATTAACCTCAAATCAACCCCAAAAGATCGCAAAATATCACATTTTTTACAGCGACGCACATAGAGACGGCGCGCGTGCACGATAGCGCACGATCACGCGGATTTCGGCCGTTTTTTGGTAAATTACATCCAAAAATATTAATATTAGCGAAAAAATATTATTTTTTGCTCTTTTGACCCCCCGATAACTGATATTGATTGTCATTCCGTTTATTCCGTTAACGGGAGGTTTAGATTTTTAGATTAATTCCGTTTTTTCCGTGAATTATAGGCCAAGGGTTAATAATGCCAGAGAAATATGCCTGCCTTGCTAGACGCAGGGCTTTGTTATAGGCGACTGTTGACTTTTTAAGAATCTCTAGGTGGATGGTGAGTTTATTTTTTCTCCAAGCTCGCTCAGCTCTATGACATTCTTGCTTCAGTGAGCGTGTATGCTCGTTTATCCAGGGTGTTACTCTGGTGTTATGTTTCTTTTTTGTTTTTTTATGGTATATTCAGTGATGTTTTTCTCTAGATCAGAGACAGTCATATTAAAACACAGCAAATAGTGGTCTGATAGCTCAGGCCTTTCAATAGTCCTTTCCACAGTGATGTTCAGCCCTCTAGAAATCACCAGGTCCAGAGTGTGCCCATGTTTATGTGTAGGCCCAACAACATGTTGGATAAACTCAAAGGAGTGCAATAACTCTAAGAAACCCATAGCCACAGCATCTGTAGCATCATCCAGGTGAAGATTAAGATCACCTGAGATAAGAGTTCTGTCATAGTTCGTGGAGCAGATAGATAAAAGTTCTGATATTTCTGTTAGAAATGTTGCTTTACTGCATTTTGGCGGGCGATAAATGCTAATCATTGGCATAGAGGATTGACCAAGTAGTATAGTGGCTTGGTATTCAAAGGATGTAAAGCTGCCAAGGGTCAGAGCCTTGAATTTTAACGTGTCTGAAAAAATTATTGCCAGTCCACCTCCTTTCTTAGCTTCGCGAACAGAGTGAATTAAACTGTAGTTTGCGGGACAGGCTGGCGCTAGGAGAACAGCTCCATCCGAGCCAAGCCATGTCTCTGTTAGAAAGATTATATCTAGCTTCTCTTTGCAGATTATATCATTTACAGAGGAGGACTTATTTGTTAGTGACCTGATGTTAAACAAGGCAAGTTTAAGCTTGTTATCACATTTTTGGGGGCTGTGATGCCTGAGAGGTACAGTAACCAAACAGCATTCTCTCTCCAGACCACTCCTTGTGTTGGACACTTTATTTGAAATAACAGTAGAGATGTTGTGAACCTCAACCTGTGCAGTGATTGAAACACCAGGCTTTCTAGAAGCATGGGGTCCATACATGTTTGTTGCTGCGCATAATGGACCCTGTTCATATCAGTTATCAAATGTATTTTCTAGGCTATCTGGAGCTGGGCTTAACATATGGGACGCCGTCAGTCTGTGACATCGTCTGGTAAGGGGGGTCGACTTTATTCCAATGTTTATCAGGTCCACCATGCCCGGGGTGAATGAGAGGAGACGTATTGGTGAGGGAGTTAGAAATTCTTCCAATCGACTGTCATTGATGGACCTCTCGGTGGCCTCAGTATCTTCTCCACCAGGGGACGCTGTGACTTCATGCTCTGTGATTTCTTCTCCACCAGGGGACGTTGTGACTTCATGCTCTGTGATTTCTTCTCCACCAGGGGACGCTGTGACTTTATGCTCTGTGATTTCTTCTCCACCAGGGGACGTTGTGACTTCATGCTCTGTGATTTCTTCTCCACCAGGGGACGTTGTGACTTCATGCTCTGTGATTTCTTCTCCACCAGGGGACGTTGTGACTTCATGCTCTGTGATTTCTTCTCCACCAGGGGACGCTGTGACTTCATGCTCTGAGATTTCTTCTCCACCAGGGGACGCTGTGACTTTATGCTCTGTGATTTCTTCTCCACCAGGGGACGCTGTGACTTCATGCTCTGAGATTTCTTCTCCACCAGGGGACGCTGTGACTTTATGCTCTGAGATTTCTTCTCCACCAGGGGACGCTGTGACTTCATGCTCTGAGATTTCTTCTCCACCAGGGGACGCTGTGACTTCATGCTCTGAGATTTCTTCTCCACCAGGGGACGCTGTGACTTCATGCTCTGAGATTTCTTCTCCACCATCATTATGTGTCGTTCTATCAAAGTGAGCAGGGGTGAGGTGGGTTCTGGGAGTAAGGCCAAGTAGTAACCTGACCAGTTTGTTATAGAAGGATTAACATACTGTGTATCTGGAGGTCCAGGTTCATTACTGAAGTCAGGAGGATTTTCTGTAGACCGGTCACTCTTCACAGACAGAAGGCTGGGAGTTGGAGACTCTGCTCTGTGGTGGAGACTCCTGGAATGATAAACATGTTTACTACAATCATCATGTGAATGCATATTTCAAGATTCTATATTTTTGACATCACATTATACAAGTATAAGAGAGTCAAATGGGATTCATAGCAGCAACAACACAAACAGCAGTAAATATCAATAGAATAAGGAAAGTAAAACAATATGGTAATGTAACAGTCACTAACTGTTACATACAGTAGATAAGGCGACATAATATATCTGACAGACAGATGACATACTGTGTGTGTGTGTGTGTGCGTGGCTGTATGTGTGCGTGGCTGTGTGCGTGTCCAGTTTTCATATTATTATTATTTATAGAGGGATTGACATACTGTGTATCAGGAGGTCCAGGTTCATTAGTGAAGTCAGGAGGTGGATGGTTAGACCGGTCACTCTTCATAGACACACAGCTGGGAGTTGGAGACTGTGGTCTGTGAGCTCCATCCTCCTCTCTCTCCCCAGAATCACTCATCTTTAGTCTCTATGACACCTGTCAATCAAACACATCATCTTTAGTCTCTATGACACCTGTCAATCAAACACATCGGGCTGTATTTTGCGTGTCTTAAGTACCAGGTCTTATTACTTAACTTAAGACCTGGAGGCGTGATCAAAGCCATTTGGCTATTCTGAGTGGCCAAAGAGCATTGACCACGCCTCCAGGTCTTAAGTTAAGTAATAAGACCTGGTACTTAAGACACGCAAAATACAGCCCATCATGTTTAGTCTCTATGACACCTGTCAATCAAACACATCATCTTTAGTCTCTATGACACCTGTCAATCAAACACATCATCTTTACTCTCTATGACACCTGTCAATCAAACACATCATCTTTAGTCTCTATGACACCTGTCAATCAAACACATCATCTTTAGTCTCTAACATGCTGCTCTCACGCTCTCACACACACACACACACACACACACACACACACACACACACACACACACACACACACACACACACACACACACACACACACACACACACACACACACACACACACACACACACACACACACACACACACACACACACACACACAGGAGTCAGGACTATGAACATGTTAATCATTTTAAACCTGATCTGTCAATCATTTAGTCTCGTTTCAAAATGGAGTCTGTTTTCCTCACCGTCTGTAATATGAGTATCTATGAACTTTAACCCCTTACTGACCTACATCAGCACTTCTCTACTGACCACCAGTAAGACGCCTGAGGGCGAGAAGCGGCCTTACAGGTCTGTAACTCTGAGAGTGTAACACATGGAACCAAAACCGTTTTTAGAACCAGTCCTAAATGGGTTAAGATCATTAACACCATTGATTGAAGTATTATTATTAACAGTTTGCAGAATTACAGTACATTTCAAGCACAACTCAATACAAAGACTGTTAACTGTGACTGGTTGACACCATAAAGCATTACACTGGTTTACAAGAGCATTCTCTCTCTAACATTTAGAGACGTACAAATATACACTTCTATATAGCCAAAAAACAGGAAATAATCATCATAAAGGAGGTAAAATGGGAAAAGAAACATATACAGTGAGGGGGGAAAAAGGGAGTGGGGGGGATTCAGATTTTACAGGGGGCAGTTTCTAATTGCAGCCGTCCGTAGGTGCCCTTTGAGAGCGGTTTTGAAGGAGTGAAGGGATTCGCATGTCTTAATGACCGTCGGTAGGGCGTTTTTTGGTGGCATAGGAGCGAAAAGATTTTGGACATATGGACATAATAATGTGTAAAACTATATTGAACACCATACAGGATGTGGACAAAATTAATAAAACTCTTACCAGACATGAAGTTGTTGCGTTTCAGCGTCGAGTCAAAATGGAGCCTGAACAATCTGTCACTCTGATAGGAGACCACACCTGTGTGTGGACTTTGTTCCGGAGTTATTGCTTTGTCGCGCGCGCGCGCACACACACACACACACACACACACACACACACACACACACACACACACACACACACACACACTTTGTGGCATTAAGACAAACAGGAAATAGAGTAGAATAAGAAAATGGAATTGATATTTTATTGTATCAACGTCAATCAATCAATCAATCAAACGTCAATGTATCAAAGTCACATTAATTCAAGTGGCAGATGCTTTTTTCCCTATATATATATAAGAATCTATGAAAATGTATAATGTTTAATTTTTCACATTTTTATTTTTCATTTATGGTTTCTGTAGGAGGCCAAACGTGACAGAAACATTCTTAAGTTTCCCAATTTTGTAAAAATGTGTAGAATAAATATTAAGTTTCAACACATAATGTAAACTAAAATTTGCGTCATAGCATGTGACACACTCGCATGCCGCGCGCCAGACAGCTGTCTATTATAAACAAAGCGGTGGGTGTGTGAGGCTGCTGCGGCGCTATGGCTTCTACAGGGAGAAAAAAGAAAGATAGCCGACGAAAACAGAGGATTTAACAATTCGTGGACAGACGCTTATGCCTTCACAGCCGATGCAGACGACAGTCATGACGCAACTGCAGCCTGCTTTACACAATCGCTACATTTAGAGTCCAAACGTGTATATAATAAACTTTCCGATTTCAAATATAAAGTCCTCGCTATACATGTGCCACGGGTGTTAGAAATCTGCTGGTACGGCGATTAGCACTGCTGCATCTGCCGGGAGGGAGGGGGAGCGTGGTTGAAAGCCAATGGCAAAATAACAGCTCGGATAAAAATGCTTTGTGTTAAACAACAACGCGGGAGATCTGAGGCATCTGACTGAGACGCTGACCCAGATCTGAGGTCTCTCAGGGTACCCAGAGCCTCCTGAAGCGTCCCAGAGCCCAGACCGGGTCAGGGTAGAGGGGGTCCAGCCAGGGGTCTCTCAGGGTACAGCCTCCTGTAGCGTCCCAGAGCCCAGACAGGGAAGACGTTACGGTAGGAGGTGTAACTGATGGCACAGCTCTTGTTGAACACGCCCGAGATGTTCTCCTATGATTACAATATTAACATTATTAACCTCCTATGATCACAATATTAACATTATTAATTACCTCCTATGATCACAATATTAACATTATTAACCTCCTATGGACACACTATTAACATTATTAACCTCCTATGATCACAATATTAACATTATTAACCTCCTATGATCACAATATTAACATTATTAACCTCCTATGATCACAATATTAACATTATTAACCTCCTATGATCACAATATTAACATTATTAACCTCCTATGATCACAATATTAACATTATTAACTACCTCCTATGATCACAATATTAACATTATTAACCTCCTATGATCACAATATTAACATTATTAACCTCCTATGATCACAATATTAACATTATTAATTACCTCCTATGATCACAATAATAACATTATTAACCTCCTATGATCACAATATTAACATTATTAACCCATTCTGAACGGGAACCCCTTTTGGTGTTAGCATAGCTAATAGCGCGCCACCGAGTGGCACGCTACGAGCTTGTAGGTCTGCTATTTTTGAAAAATCGAAGAACGACTGACGTAGAAGACATTTTTAGAATCTGATCACTGACACAAAAACATAGCTTTTTCAGAAAACTGTCAGGATGTAAAAGACATTTTTAGAATCTGATCTCAGGTCAGAATTGGTTAACGGGACTGCAAGGGGGCGGGACTGCCACGCTCTGTTGGGTAACTGCTTGTCAATCACTCACCTGTGGCCAATCCCCATTGGGTAACTGCTTGTCAATCAGCAGTTGTACCGCCCTCTCGATGGCCGCCGTGTCTGGATGTCTGAAAAACACACAATGTGACATGTGCCAATCAAATTAATGTGACATGTGTCAATCAAATTAACGTGACATGTGTCAATCAAATTAACGTGACATGTGTCAATCAAATGTGGCATGTGTCAATCAAATTAACGTGACATGTGTCAATCAAATGTGGCATGTGTCAATCAAATTAATGTTCATTCCCTGAAGAAGGCAACTCTGTTTGCCGGAATGTTGGAAATAAAAACTTGCATCGTGACTACGAGCTGTGCGACCTCTCCTCTTTCCAGTCAATCAAATTAATGTGACATGTGTCAATCAAATTAATGTGACATGTGTCAATCAAATTAATGTGACATGTGTCAATCAAATTAATGTGACATGTGTCAATCAAATGTGACCAAGTACAGTGCTTTAGGACACAAGGAGGCGTTGGTCTTTTTCAGCGTTTAGCAGATTATCAAAGTACAGATTGGGTTAGGGCTAACTCTTGTCTCTTTCACATGATTATTATTATATTATGTTATTATTTATTATTATCGTCAAAGTACAGAATGGAAGCTTCACATGATGTCATTTATTAGGTATTAGTTGTATTAGGGTTAGGGTTAATGGAAGCTTCAACATGATGTCATTTATTGAAATCAGAACATATTTGACTGTTTGCTAAGTGGCATATCCTGACATTTTCAACTACCTCGTCAATTCTCCAGATGAGTATTATAATCAGTCTTGCAAGATGCTGTTTGGATAATTTCCCACAAATACATAGCCTATAAAACGAAATGCAACAAATATGCCGGTGTCTCTGGGTATTGAAAACCTCAAGGGATGCGACCGTGACGTATATACCGTGTGACCACTTTGACTTGAGATTTACAACTTTTCACAAACTGATGGAGTATATTACAGTACTTTGTGGGATTGTGATAAAGACAGAATGCTTTTTCACTTTTCCTCTTGAGCCACACATGTTTGTTTGTTTTTCCTTTTCTGTTTGGCATAACCTCATTTCATACTCAGTATTCCCACATGTCAGTATTCAGTCATTATCAACAGTTTGCTAACTATGCATGCCGGCTAAGTTAGCAATCAGTTGATCTTGACTTCTACCGTATGTATATATTCATTCATTTCATTTCATCATTTGGACAGAGACAATTGGTTGGTCAAACATACTTTTATTCCTTTCAAAGTCCAACAGTTTGACAACATAGTAATGATAACTCAAACACCCACTACTCACACCATCCTCATTTCCTGGTCAAAAGTACACAAAAGAGTCACCACTGAATCCACTGCTCCTTTTATAGGTGGAGGATTCAAATTGGGTTGCACCATGTTGCAGGGGTGCATGTATCTGGCAATACATATTATTTAATATGATTGCAACGAGACGGGTTGTTTAAGACCTGGTTGTTGATTACTTTGGTATTGACAAATATACTGTAAATGTTGGGAAATGTTTTCTGTGTTGCTTGTTCACTAGATTTGAAGTGAATGCTTTGGGAAAACCTGTCTCTAGACAGATGGTTTGGGCCAATAGTCAGAGGCCTGAGTGTGAGTTCATGTAGTCAGTCCATGGTGAGACATGGGGAGAGAGGGGGCACAATGCGGGAAGCTCTGCCCTAGGACAGTGTTGGGACTGGTCATGTCCACACTGGATGCTTGAATTTAAGCATGTCATTTAATTTTGTTATGAGGCATTTTTTTGGAACATTATTTCTTGGAAACCTTTGGAGAAATAAACTTTTGGCAACTATGGAAATTTTTGGTATGTCCTTTTTTCTGTGCACCTAGCCCTCATCAAATGGACTCATTTACAGGGATGTATATTGAGATGGCAGGTATGTGACATTGAAAAGGATAAATCAAACATATGGGACTTTATTAGAACTAAAAAGAATCGCTACAGCCTCAGTAATGGACCAATGAAATGAGGATATTTTAGGGGCACGGTGGCACAGTTGGAGGTGCTGTCGCCTCACAGCTAGAAGGTCCTGGGTTCGATTCCCGCTCGGGACGCTGTGGGTGCTGGCGGCGCGTTTCCTCCTCCGCATCATCAGTGCCCATACCCGAAGGCGGGGTTGGCGAAAGGGCCTTTCTGTGTGGAGTTTGCATGTTCTCCCCGTGTCCCCTAGGGTAGGTACCCTCACAAAAAACATGCAGTAATCCTGGTCGCTAAACTGCCTCCCCCTGGCCAGCCGGGGCGCCTGATGGAGGGGAAAGGAACTGGTTGGAATAAAGTGTTCCTTCCACGCGCTACGTCCAACCAGGGAAACTCCCCCCTGTCAGGTGTAAAGGAGCAACTTGGACACTCAGGTATGAAGGAAGCATGAGTTCAAGTCCGTTGCTCTCCCCTTGTCCCCCATATATGGGGACTAGGTTGGTGGAGGGTGTGTAGAGCCCATGGATCACATTAGATGATTGACACAGGGGTGAAAAATGTGTTACAAAATCGTGGGATAAAAAATATATAAAAAAAAAAGAAATGAGGATATTTTATGATGCCTCTCATAGGGATTGCATTAGCCTGAGCTAACGTGTTAGGTTTCTGGTCTAGAGGGGGCGGGTCGCGGCTCAGATTTGCGCGCCCTGATTGGATCTCATCGATCTGTCTGTCACCCCCGGCCCCTCCTCTCCCCCTAGTGCAGCGCTACGTCACATCCTTTGGAGCGACGCCCACCCGGAAGGGTTGACTCCCACTTTTAGACCAGAGCGGCCAATGCGTTCCTCCAGGCTTTACATTTTTGCACCAACACAAATGAAAGCCTGGTACCGAGGCTAGGATTGCATTGACAGCTGCAGTACACCGTTGAAACGGGCCAGAAGGGGGCGCTGCAGTACACCGTTGAAACGGACCAGAGGTGGGGCCGCTGTCTCATTTGGGGGCGTGACATTTGTAGTCCCCATGTGTCTCTATCTCTAAGGGAGGTGAACTTCTCACCCTATCTCTAAGGGAGGTGAACTTCTCACCCTATCTCAAAGGGAGGTGAACTTCTCACCCTATCTCAAAGGGAGGTGAACTTCTCACCCTATCTCAAAGGGAGGTGAACTTCTCACCCTATCTCTAAGGGAGGTGAACTTCTCACCCTATCTCTAAGGGAGGTGAACTTCTCACCCTATCTCTAAAGGAGGTGGACTTCTCACCCTATCTCTAAGGGAGGTGAACTTCTCACCCTATCTCTAAGGGAGATGAACTTCTCACCCTATCTCTAAGGGAGGTGAACTTCTCACCCTATCTCTAAGGGAGGTGAACTTCTCACCCTATCTCTAAGGGAGGTGAACTTCTCACCCTATCTCTAAGGGAGGTGAACTTCTCACCCTATCTCTCGCGTCCCATTGGTTCGACGCACAAGTGGTCGCTACTCGAGCTAGTAGGAAGTATATCCATATATGGTATGCAGTCATGTGACATGTTGCCCCGCCCCCCTCCACAGGTCATGTGACGTCATGTCCCACCCCCTCCGTACTAGCTTGCTACTCGAGCTAGCAGGCCTAGCATCCAGCTATAGCAGAACTAGCATCCAGCTAACAGGCCTAGCATCCAGCTATAGCAGGCCTAGCATCCAGCTAACAGGCCTAGCATCCAGCTATAGCAGGCCTAGCATCCAGCTATAGCAGGCCTAGCATCCAGCTATAGCAGAACTAGCATCCAGCTAACAGGCCTAGCATCCAGCTATAGCAGGCCTAGCATCCAGCTAGCAGGCCTAGCATCCAGCTACAGCAGGCCTAGCATCCAGCTAGCAGAACTAGCATCCAGCTAGCAGGCCTAGCATCCAGCTAACAGGCCTAGCATCCAGCTAGCAGGCCTAGCATCCAGCTAACAGGCCTAGCATCCAGCTATAGCAGGCCTAGCATCCAGCTAGCAGGCCTAGCATCCAGCTAGCAGAACTAGCATCCAGCTATAGCAGGCCTAGCATCTAGCTAGCAGAACTAGCATCCAGCTATAGCAGGCCTAGCATCCAGCTATAGCAGGCCTAGCATCCAGCTAGCAGAACTAGCATCCAGCTTTAGCAGGCCTAGCATCCAGCTAGCAGAACTAGCATCCAGCTATAGCAGAACTAGCATCCAGCTAGCAGGCCTAGCATTCAGCTAACAGGCCTAGCATCCAGCAATAGCAGGCCTAGCATCCAGCTAACAGGCCTAGTATCCAGCTATAGCATAACTAGCATCCAGCTATAGCAGGCCTAGCATCCAGCTAGCAGAACTAGCATCCAGCTAGCAGAACTAGCATCCAGCTATAGCAGAATTACCATCCAGCTAGCAGGCCTAGAATCCATCTATAGAAGAACTAGCATCCAGCTAACAGAACTAGCATCCAGCTAGCAGAACTAGCATCGAGCTATAGCAGAACTAGCATCCAGCTAGCAGAACTAGCATCCAGCTAGCAGGCCTAGCATCCAGCTAACAGGCCTAGCATCCAGCTATAGCAGGCCTAGCATCCAGCTAGCAGGCTTAGCATCCAGCTAACAGGCCTAGCATCCAGCTATAGCAGGCCTAGCATCCAGCTAGCAGAACGAGCATCCAGCTATAGCAGGCCTAGAATCCAGCTAGCAGAACTAGCATCCAGCTATAGCAGAATTAGCATCCAGCTAGCAGGTCTAGCATCCAGCTAGCAGAACTAGCATCCAGCTATAGCAGAATTAGCATCCAGCTAGCAGGCCTAGCATCCAGCTAGCAGGCCTAGCATCCAGCTAGCAGGCCTAGCATCCAGCTAGCAGAATTAGCATCCAGCTAGCAGGCCTAGCATCCAGCTAGCAGGCCTAGCATCCAAATGGAACCACACGGACCCGTTGGGGTCCATTTGGTTCCATCTGTACACTCTCAGAGTTACAGACCATTTTTTTGGTTCCAAACTAGCTGGAGACCCCCTGGAACTCCCTCAAGGACCCCTGGGGGGTCCCCGGACCCCACTTTACATATATGGTAATGCAGTCAACGTGACGACATTAACACCGGCCCTCACGGGCGATAAAAGCGTGCGCTTGCGCCCACCTCCCCGCAGTAGCGTTTAATCGTAGTTCAGGAAAATTTAATTAATCGTAAGAATATCTTTCTTACAGAAACCAAAACCCACCGACCAAAGAGGAAAACATCGCAGAAGAGGCTTAACCGAAACCCGCAGAGATCAAAGAAGTCAACGTCGACCATGTCAGAAGTGGTCGCTCCCAGCCCGACCGCCGCCTCCCCGGCGAAGGTCCAGATGGCCAAGCGGCGCCGGCGCACGGGCCCGACGGTCAGCGAGCTCGTCGTGGCGGCCGTCTCCGAGTCCCGCGAGCGGAAGGGCATGTCTCTGGTGGCGCTGAAGAAGGCGCTGGCGGCGGGGGGCTACGACGTCAACCGCAACAAGGCGCGCGTCCGCATCGCCGTCAAGTCCCTGGTCAGGAAGGGCTGGCTGCTGCAGACCCGAGGAAAGGGGGCGTCGGGGTCGTTCCGCGTGGACCGCCAGGCCCTGGCCAAGAGGAGCAGGCCCGCCCGGAGGAGGCGCAGGGCCAAGAAGGCCAGGAAGGCCGTCGTCGGCCGCCGGAGGAGGAGGAGGAGGAGGCGCAGTGCGGCGCTGGCCAAGAGGAGGACCAGCAGGAGGAGGAGGAGGCCTAGCGGGCCGGCCAAGAGGAGGACCAGGAGGAGGAGAGCAGTGGCGGCGGCTCCCAAGAAGAGGAGGACGGTGGTCAGGAGGAGGAGGACGCTGAGGAAGAGGAGGACGCTGAGGAGGAGGTCTGCTTCCGGGAGGAGCAGGAGGAGGACCGTCAGGAGGACCGTGGGGAGGAGGAGGCGTTAGGGAGGTCGACCAATAGGTCTGCTCCTCCTGCAGGATCCAATAGGAGGACGGTTAGGAGACGCAGGCGTTAGGAAGTCCAACCTCCTTGTAGAGGACCAGGAGAAGGCTTAGAGAACACGCTACATGGTAGCATGCTAACATGATGCTAACATGATGCTAACGGTGTAGACAGTGAAACACTGGGTCCGTATGCTAACGTGATGCTAACATAATGCTAACGTGATGCTAACGGTGTAGACAGCGAAACACTGGGTATGTATGCTAATATGATGCTAACATGGTGCTAACATGATGCTAACGATGTAGACATTGAAACACTGGGTCTGTATGCTAACATAATGCTAACGAGATGCTAACGGTGGAGACAGTGAAATACTGGGTATCCATGCTAACATGCTAACATCCAGGAGTTCTATGAGCAAGGAGAACGGTCAGGAGACAGAGGCGTTAAGGGTCTTGCAAACGTGAAGCGAGGAATGCAGGCGTTGTTGCCTCGATCACCACAGGTCTCCTCCAGGTCTGTTGAAGAGGGCCTGGATCAACACAGGTCTCCTCCAGGTCTGGATCAACACAGGTCTCCTCCAGGTCTGCTGAAGAGGGTCTGGATCAACACAGGTCTCCTCCAGGTCTGTTGAAGAGGGTCTGGATCAACACAGGTCTCCTCCAGGTCAGTTGAAGAGGGCCTGGATCAACACAGGTCTCCTCCAGGTCTGTTGAAGAGGGCCTGGACCAACACAGGTCTCCTCCAGGTCTGTTGAAGAGGGTCTGGACCAACACAGGTCTCCTCCAGGTCTGTTGAAGAGGGCCTGGACCAACACAGGTCTCCTCCAGGTCTGTTGAAGAGGGCCTGGACCAACACAGGTCTCCTCCAGGTCTGTTGAAGAGGGCCTGGACCAACACAGGTCTCCTCCAGGTCTGTTGAAGAGGGTCTGGACCAACACAGGTCTCCTCCAGGTCTGTTGAAGAGGGTCTGGATCAACACAGGTCTCCTCCAGGTCTGTTGAAGAGGGGTGCGACAACGCAAGCGTAAAAGAAAAAAAAAGCTAAACGGAATCTAGGTCTGGTGAGTTGCGGGGGGTGTGTGCACGCGCAACAAATTCACGGGACCACGCTCACGTAAATACGCCTGCGTTGTCGCGCTCCGAGCAAAGACGCAGGTCTCATTTAAAATGAACTATGGGCGCATTTTATGGCTCCCCCTTTGCAAGGCCCTCTGTACCAGATGTAATCCCTTTAGGAACAAGGCCCTCTGTACCAGATGTAATCCCTTTAGGAACAAGGCCCTCTGTACCAGATGTAATCCCTTTAGGAACAGATGTAATCCCTTTGGGAACATAAATATTCTAAAAATAGATGCCTCACTTGCCACTGCAGTTCATTGGAAGCGTCTCCCAATGAAGGCAGGAAGTCGAGCGGAAGTGCAGTGCTGAAGTAAAGGCTTTTTTTTTTAACAAATCTTTATAACAGTCACATGACATGACATTACAATGCAAAACAAGACAAACAATCAACAAAGTTATTAATACAACAACACAACATCAGATCCGGGGGGCGGGGATTAGATTACTAACAGAAAACATTACAGAGTGAACACAAAGCAACAGTTCTCCGCAGATTTCCTATTCAGAAGTGCCACAGGGGGGCGCTGAAGGCACGCTGCGTCGCTGCCAGAGTGACGTCACTCATGCGACTCCTCCGTGTCTCTCGCTGTCACTCAAGTGACTACTGGGCCAATCACAGCGCGCATCTTTTCCGGGACTTATGTTATGCGCACGGAAGCTGCTCATTGAAGGCCAAAATGCTTTGCAAAGGAATGTCGGGAAAATTGTACCTTCAATTCCGACGCGCCTCAGAGCCGGAAAGGGCGTCTACGTGTATATGGCTATATGGTTAGGAAGTCCTCCTAGGACAATACAACTGGGGACCCCCAGGGGCCATATGCGGCCCCCAACTTCACTGAATGTGGCCCTCAGGTTAATATCAACTGGGGGCCCACAGGGGGCCACATGCGGCCCCCACCTTCACTTAATGAGGCCCTCAGGTTAACATCAACTGTCCTCAATGATATCAGGCGAGAGAAGAATATTCTGAATTTTTTCCTTCTTTTTTTTTTGACTGAGACTCTAAGGCACCCGTAGCTTCGCTCTGCCTTCATATTAGCTTACCGTTCCATTAGCTGTTCGATCAGAGTAAATGTCTTTCCGGAAACCCAGAGCTCCTATTTTGAAGGAATCCCGGCACCGTTAATGTTAATGTGGTCCTCCTGACCAATAGGAGGTCTGCTCCTCCTCCTAGGAGGACCAATAGGAGTTCTGCTCCTCCCCCTAGGACGACCAATAGGAGACCTGTGAGGAAGACCAGGAGAAGGAGGAGCAGATGTCTTGTGTCGGTGGACATTTTGGTCAACATTCCATGTTTGCCACGGACACACGGAAAATGAGTGGACAATGAATTGTTCATATAGCGCTTGCACGAAACGAGCGCGCGCAAACAACTTCACGGGACCGCGCTCACGTTAAATACGCTTGCGTTGTGGCCCCCCGCGACTTCTCCCCAATGCAGCGCTCGGTCTCACTGAAAATGAACTGTAGGCGCGTCAACTGGCTTCACGTTTGAAAGGCCGTGACACAATCCGTGCCGGGATTCCTTCAAAATAGGAGCTCTGGGGTACCGGGAAGACATGGCCGCTTTTACTCTGAAACCCACGACCCGGAAACAATCCGCAAAAAAAAAGTTTGCTTTACATTGCTAGCTTACATTGCTATTGTTTTAATTCATACGAATATATGATCCAGAAAGTGTTCATATTTTGCAGGAGAGGTTGGACGAGGAGCAGGAATGAAGTGATAGCATATCCATCAGATCAAAACCACGGAGAGCGCCCTGGATTAGGAGAGACGAGGCATTCTTTCCGTCGCAGCTAAGTCTAACAGCTAAGTCAACGGTAAGCTAACATGAGCCCAGAGCGTAGCATATACGGTAATCAATCAGAATATTCCTCTCTCGTCTCACTCTTACGCAACGCCGAGGATTGCCCAACAGGCTGTGGAGCGATCCGTTCTCATATCAATAGACGCCGTCTTTTGGACAAAACGCGTCACTAATAGAAAAGACAAAGAACTTCTGGACTCCTGAGGTGAAACAGAGTCATAATAAATAGTACTAGTTGGACTCCTGAGTTGAAACAGAGTCATAATAAATAATTGTCATGCATATTCTGGAGACTGACATTCATGTAAAGTTGGTTATGATGCAAATAAGAAACATTATAATGGTGTGAAAACAAAACATCCAAAATGTGTTTTGTGTTCAAGGCTAAACAAAAACATTAGAACAAATATGTTGGATCTCATTTGAAACGGTCGAGAAATGACTACCATGGGGGGTCCCTGTACTGTACTGTACTGTACTGTACTGTACTGTACTGTACTGTACTGTACTGTACTGTACTGTACTGTACTGTACTGTACTGTACTGTACTGTACTGTACTGTACTGTACTCAAAAAGCTGTGAGAAGACAATGGGCTGAAGTAAATAAAGCGACTAAAATGTTTTTTTATTTTTATTTTTAATAAAGTGACTAAAATAGAGTGTATTTTTTATTTAAGGCAACTAAAGGGGTGTTGTTAAGGAAACAGCCTTTGTCCCCACGCGTCTTCACGCTAAATTGACAATGAACGGAGAAATGACATCAGACTTCCGCTAAATATGACGTGAATTAAACATCAAGACATTAAACGCCAACTTGACATTGAAGGCAAGGAATACTTTAACGTCATATTATGTAAACGAGTAAATCAGCCGACCAATCACATGCTGGTGGGAGGGAGCGCTTGGCCAATGAGGGACCACCTTATGTACCTTATGTGTCAACATGTCAACAGGGGACTAAATCATTTTCGCTCCTATGCCACCAAAATGTGGAACAGTCAATTGCTTAGTAGCCAAAAACGTCAAGACGTCTGATTGACGTCTTTGTAATGGATGCCACGGGCGTTAAGACGTCTCTCCCTTGTGAATCTTTTTATTTTCATCCATATTTTGAAAATTCTTCTAATTTGGTGTACAGGTGATGACATGCACATTACATGCATAATATAATTACAAATTCTTTCTTTTTTTATAATGGGAGAATTGGCACTCAGAGCCTAAACTGGTGACCACCAGGTGGCGCTGAAAGAGTTGTATTCAGACAGCCTGCAAAGGGTAGAACGCTCCTAGGGGCCGCAATCTGCATTCAAACATGTTGCTAGAAGCTTTGTCATTGGTCGAAAAAAAAAAACCCGGTCGCAATGACTAACCAATCAGGAAGCAGACAGGCAAATCGACCAATGAAGGAAAATCTTTGAATGCAGATTGTGGCCCCTAGATGTGTCACAGAGACTACATTCTTTTGGAGCGTTCTACCCATTGCTGGCTGTCTGATTTAAATGAAAAGGTCATTACAATTTTGACATAATTATTATTGCTCATAGCAGCTTTAGCCCATTTTGGGTGGGAACCCCTTTTGGTGTTAGCATTATGTTATGCTTTAGCATAACGACAACATATTTTCAGATGGGGGTCGGCGGCCAAATAGAGATAATTCTGGGGGTCCTTGACATAGAAACATGAGGTTTTAACCCTGTGAGAACCACTGACATAGAAACATGAGGTTTAACCCTGTGAGAACCACTGACATTATAGAAACATGAAGTTTTAACCCTGTGAGAACCACTGACATAGAAACACGAGGTTTAACCCTGTGAGAACCACTGACATTATAGAAACATGTTTTTTTTTTTTTTTTTTTTAAGATATTCTTTTGCGGCTTACGCCTTTTATTGATTTTTTTTTAAAGGGACAGATAGTAGGCTGACAGGAAACGGGAGAGAGATGGGGGGATGACATGCGGTAAAGGCCGTGTCGGTTTCGGGAGTCGAACCCGCGGCACACCGCGACTGGATCACCAGTCCGGTGCCCAGACCGTTACGCTACGGCCTGGGCCGAAACATGAGGTTTTAACCCTGTGAGAACCACTGGCATTATAGAAACATGAGGTTTTAACCCTGTGAGAACCACTGACATTATAGAAACATGAGGTTTTAACCCTGTGAGAACCACTGATATAGAAACATGAGGTTTAATCCTGTGAGAACCACTGACATTATAGAACCATGAGGTTTTAACCCTGTGAGAACCACTGACCTTATAGAAACATGAGGTTTTAACCCTGTGAGAACCACTGATATAGAAACATGAGGTTTTAACCCTGTGAGATTCACTGATATAGAAACATGAGGTTTTAACCCTGTGAGAACCACTGACATTATATAACCATGAGGTTTTAACCCTGTGAGAACCACTGACATTATAGAAACATGAGGTTTTAACCCTGTGAGAACCACTGATATAGAAACATGAGGTTTTAACCCTGTGAGATTCACTGATCTAGAAACATGAGGTTTTAACCCTGTGAGAACCACTGATATAGAAACATGAGGTTTTATAACCCTGTGAGAACCACTGATATAGAAACATGAGGGTTTAACCCTGTGAGAACCACTGATATAGAAACATGAGGTTTAACCCTGTGAGAACCACTGATATAGAAACATGAGGTTTAACCCTGTGAGAACCACGGATATAGAAACATGAGGTTTTAACCCTGTGAGAACCACTGACATTATAGAAACATGAGGTTTTAACCCTGTGAGAACCACTGACATAGAAACATAGGGTTTAACCCTGTGAGAACCACTGATATAGAAACATGAGGTTTAACCCTGTGAGAACCACTGATATAGAAACATGAGGTTTTAACCCTGTGAGAACCACTGATATAGAAACATAGGGTTTAACCCTGTGAGAACCACTGACATTATAGAAACATAGGGTTTAACCCTGTGAGAACCACTGATATAGAAACATGAGGTTTTAACCCTGTGAGAACCACTGACATTATAGAAACATGAGGTTTTAACCCTGTGAGAACCACTGACATAGAAACATAGGGTTTTAACCCTGTGAGAACCACTGATATAGAAACATGAGGTTTTAACCCTGTGAGAACCACTGATATAGAAACATAGGGTTTAACCCTGTGAGAACCACTGATATAGAAACATGAGATTTTAACCCTGTGAGAACCACTCATTTTTTTCAGAAAGCTGTCAGGATTTAGAAGACTCATTTTTAGGCCTCAGGTCTGAATGGGTTTTGATCATAGAGTAATAAAAGGACCGAACCCGAGCGTTAGCCCCCCCCCCCCCCCCCCCCTTACTCAGTGGCGTTTTGAAGCACCCGGAAGACTGCCGGAAGTACCATTATAACTCAATGGTTCGAGCGAGCAGAAGTTTAGTCTAGCCTAGCCTAGCCTAGCCTATATATAGCCTAGCCCCGGACCTCATGTCCTCAGGTTCTGGGATGGATCACGTGACGGCATGAACGTCCGTCCACCTCCATTAAAGTGCTGCAGTTCCACTTTTGGCCAGTAGGTGGTGGCAGCTTCAACGTTGGATAGCCTTACTGGGGGGCGTGGTTTTAATACCTCACAGCCTGCAGTGCCAGAACTGACCACTAGGCTGGGGTGTATTCATGTGTTTACCTGACAGCCTGCAGTCCCAGGAGCGCCCAGCAGGTGTTGTGTATCTGGGAGGCGGGGCTCTGGACGTAGCGCCTCTGCTCACATGACTCAAACTCCTCCCCCCAGCCACCGTCCGCCATCTGATTGGCCAGCAGGAAGTCACACGCCCTCCTCACCTCCGGACACGCCTCCCTGACGGGCGTCACATCAGGGGCCATTATTTATTCATAATTTGCATATCGTTAACATATCATTAGCATAGCATTAACACACTCTTCACATCAGGGGCCATTATTTATTCATAATTTACATATCGTTAACATATCATTAGCATAGCCTTAACACACTCTTCACATCAGGGGCCATTATTTATTCATAATTTACATATCGTTAACATATGTGACCAGTGCCAGTGATTTAATATACAAGGGGGACATGGTCAAAACTCGACTATTGTAACTCCCTCCTTACTGGCCTACCAGCATGTGCACTTAAGCCTCTCCAGCTGATCCAAAATGCAGCAGCTCGCTTGGTCTTCAACCAGCCAAAATTCTCACATGTCTCCCCCCTGCTCCGCTCCCTCCACTGGCTCCCGGTCGCTGCCCGCACAGAATACAAAACTCTGATGCTGGCATTCAAAGCAACCAAAGGTATGGCTCCCCCATATCTTACAAGTATGATTGAACCCTACAAACCCTACAGTACCCTCACTAAAAACGCCAGGACAACGCTCCACACGTCCCAAACTCTTCTCCCTTCTGGCTCCAAAACTGTGGAATGCACTTCCCATTGCAGTCAGAACTGCAGCATCACTCCCAATCTTCCGCCGTAGCCTGAAAACTTACACTTAGCACTTACCCTAACCCCTTAGATAGCATTTCTGTTGGCTTAGATAGCATTTGACACAGACCTATAGCATGTTATGTAGACAGCACTATAATTGTATTGTATATAGTCATAGTACATATGCATAGCATAGTAGTAAATATGTATAGTTTATATGTATAGTGTATGTATAGTTTCATTATATAGATATTCCACTGTTACTTTCTTAGATTACGCATGTTTCATGATAAATGCTTTTATGTGATGTATTCCCATGCTTTTGTTCTTGCTTAAATGTAAGTCGCTCTGGATTAAGAGCGTCTGCTAAATGCCTAAATTGTAAATTGGTAATTTTTCAGTTCTTTACATATTATGAAACTGCACACTGTATCCTTTCATATGATGTATTGGTCATTGGAATTGGGGGGGAAATGAAGAAGATATGACAATTTTAAACTTGTTGAACCAGAAATGTCAAATTGGAGAATTCCCCCTTCAAAGATATCAGCAGTGATCTGTGACTTTAGGGGGCGCTGTTTTCCCTTCATTCCTCCCTTTAGTCAACAAGCAGTGTTGCCATGTCTGCTTATTATAATTAGTTGGCCTTGTTTCTAAAGAAAAAGAATGCATAGGCCTACTGTACCAATAAGTCTTCACAATTAGAGAATGTTGTTATAATTGATAGTTTGCCTGTTATCTCTCCTTTTTTAAATAGGCTACTGCATTTATTTGGCATTTTGTAGTATGAAAAAAGGGCAAAAACAGTGGCAGATAATTTAGGCTTATGTAAATGGTCCAGATGAGTACAAATAAGATAGCTATATTAGCCTGTTATTATTATTATTTGTCTGCAGAACCCCCATCTGAAAATAATGTATGCCAGGGACAAGATTGGTTTTTTTAAATGCTTGTAGATCGGCTATTTTCGCTTATTTTGGGCTTGTTTTCATATACCGGGTTGCTTATTTCTCAGAACCTGGCAACCCCGCGATAGCTTTTTTGCTACGTTTAGCATTATATTGATATCAATCCTGTAGCTAAAACAAGTACATATCGCGCTATATTACATATCGATGTGATCTGCGTTATTATGACCTTAATTTTCATGGCAGGTACATTCCAAAGTAACTAATAATAGCCACGTTATGGTGACATAATGTTACAATGTTTTCAATGTTTACGTTGTGTTCTTCTTCTGCTATTGGAAAAACGAAGCCATTTCAACATGTTCCATTGTTCTGATTCACCAGTGCCCCCTTCTGGAACATTAGCTATAGGAGGACCGAAAATAATCACACTTTTTACAAAATACGATGGTTAATACTTCTTTCTCTGCTATTTCTGTTAGCCAGTTAGTAAAAGACTAGTATTATCTTCAAAAAACGATTGTGTACAAAAAGCGGAATTTTAGCGGAATTTGCATACTTTGAAAGTAAAGCTGATTTTCTGATTAGCATTGGTTAGCATTGCTTAACTCAATGGTTAAAACATTAGACATAGTGACTTGTTTACGCAATTACAACGACTTAATGACACTAAAACGACTTTCTGATGGAATAAAAACATTCTTTAACATTCCAACTGTGTTAATGTGGCTAAAAACGAAAACCACCAAAAAAAGAAATGAATTTTATTTTCAGCTATAACTGTATATCAACTGTGCCGACTTGTGGTTGAAATCACTGGCACTGGTCACATATCATTACCATACCATTAACACACTTCAATTCACATCAGGGGCCATTATTTATTCATAATTTACAATATCGTTAACATATCATTACCATACCATTAACACACTTCAATTCACATCAAGGTCCATTTATTATTGAATTAGCATTTATTATCACTGTTATTTCTATTGGTCAGTCAGTACCATGTGACCATCACTGTTATTTCTATTGGTCAGTACCATGTGACCATCAGAGTTATTTCTATTGGTCAGTCAGTACCATGTGACCATCAGAGTTATTCATATTGGTCAGTCAGTACCATGTGACCATCAGAGTTATTTATATTGGTCAGTCAGTACCATGTGACCATCAGAGTTATTTCTATTGGTCAGTCAGTACCATGTGACCATCAGAGTTATTTCTGAAATGAGCAAAAGGGTTCATTGTTCACTCACAACAGTTAAAGATCAATAAGGGTCCATTTGGTTACCAACTCTTCTTAACATGTAATTTACATATAATTTACATCTCATTTACATTCTATTTACATGTCATTTACATATAATTTACATACCCTGTGTGGTCATAGGTGTGTCCCATGCAGGCCAACGCCTCCAGTCCAAACCACGTTCCATATGTGAAGCACACCCCCCACGACCTTATAAGGACATAAACACACCCCCCACGACCTTATAAGGACATAAACACACCCCCACGACCTTATAAGGACATAAACACACCCCCACGACCTTATAAGGACATAAAAACACCCCCACGACCTTATAAGGACATAAACACCCCCCACGACCTTATAAGGACATGAACACACACCCCATGACCTTATAAGGACATGGACACACCCCCCACGACCTTATAAGGACATAAACATGACCCATGGTCTCTTGACCCTCATTAACATGTCATTAGCATTATATTAGCATGTCATTAGCATATTAAACTCACCCCTCCCATGATCCATCTGGTCTCTGGACCCTCCGGCAGTACTGTAGTCCTTCTGACAGAGTCTCACTGAGCGCACGCACGCACACACACACACACACACACACACACACACACACACACACACACACACACACACACACACACACACACACACACACACACACACACACACACACACACACACACACACACACACACACACACACACACACACATTAGGTGTAATGTTAGAGTCCACAGAAGACATGTAAATATGAAATAAATACTTAAACATGTAGCTAGGTGTAATGTTAGAGTCCACAGAAGACATGTAAATATGAAATAAATGCTTAAACATGTAGCTAGGTGTAATGTTAGAGTCCACAGAAGACATGTAAATATGAAATAAATGCTTAAACATGTAGCTAGGTGCTAGGTGTAATGTTAGAGACCACAGAAGACATGTAAATATGAAATAAATGCTTACACATGTAGCTAGGTGTAATGTTAGTCCACAGAAGACATGTAAATATGAAATGAATGCTTAAACATGTAGCTAGGTGTAATGTTAGAGACCACAGAAGACATGTAAATATGAAATAAATGCTTAAACATGTAGCTAGGTGTAATGTTAGAGTCCACAGAAGACATGTAAATATGAAATAAATGCTTAAACATGTAGCTAGGTGCTAGGTGTAATGTTAGAGACCACAGAAGACATGTACATATGAAATAAATGCTTAAACATGTAGCTAGGTGTAATGTTAGTCCACAGAAGACATGTAAATATGAAATGAATGCTTAAACATGTAGCTAGGTGTAATGTTAGAGACCACAGAAGACATGTAAATATGAAATAAATGCTTAAACATGTAGCTAGGTGTAATGTCAGAGTCCACGGAACTGAACCTTTCAAGCCTGTTTTCTCAACTCGCTGCTGCAATCATTATCTCCAAAACTGGTCAAACTACCAAAAACCTTAAAGCCCCATTTTTACTTCAGTGATGCTTGTGGAACTCAACCACGTCTCATCCTGACCGCATCACTGTCGTGGCAATAATCTTGTGAAACCACACCCTCTATTTAAACCACACCCTCTCGTTAAACCACACCCTCTCGTTAAACCACACCCTCTATTTAAACCACACCCTCTCGTGTAATATTGCTTCATTATATAAGGCGGTCCGTAGCGGGGGTCACCGGTGGTGGGGAGTTAGATTATGGCGGCCAGGAGGTGGAAAACCGCAGGTCCAATCGGGTACCTCGTTACAAAAAAAGTAGTGTGTGTGTGTGTGTGTGTGTGTGTGTGTGTGTGTGCGTGCGTATGCGTGCGTGTGTGTGTGTGTGTGTGTGTGTGTGTGTGTGTGTGTGTGTGTGTGTGTTTGTGTACCTGATCTCCTCAGCTCGGTGTTCAGGGAAGGTTTCCTGAAACAGTCTCAGAGCCTGAACGACTGCAGACGTGCACTCTACATACGTATAGTCAATCATGATGTCACCTGGTGATTAGCATATCATTAGCATAGCATTAACACACTCTACATACGTATAGTCAATCATGATGTCACCTGGTGATTAGCATATCATTAGCATAGCATTAACACACTCTACATACGTATAGTCAACCATGATGTCACCTGGTGATTAGCATATCATTAGCATAGCATTAACACACTCTACATACGTATAGTCAATCATGATGTCACCTGGTGATTAGCATATCATTAGCATAGCATTAACACACTCTACATACATATAGTCAACCGTGATGTCACCTGGTGATTAGCATATCATTAGCATAGCATTAACACACTCTACATGCGTATAGTCAATCATGATATCACCTGGTGATTAGCATATCATTAGCATATCATTAAAACACTCTACATACGTATAGTCAATCATGATGTCACCTGGTAATTAGCATATCATTAACACACTCTACATACGTATAGTCAATCATGATGTCACCTGGTAATTAGCATATCATTAGCATAGCATTAACACACTACATAATGTATAGTCAATCATGATGTCACCTAATGATTAGCATATCATTAGCATAGCATTAACACACTACATACGTATAGTCAATCATGATGTCACCTGTTTAACATATCATTCACATATCATTAACACACTCACACTATAGTCTATATGTACGTGCGTGCGTGCTTGTGCTTGTGCGTGTGCCGTTGGCTGTATTTATCATTATTATGTTCGATTAGTAGCAATACATATATAGATATATATACCTAATGCTATTATATCTATTTATAAGTAGGCTTGCTTAGCTGTACATGTTATGGAGACACCTGGTATTGTCTGGTACTGTCCTTATGGTACAGGTTATGGAGACACCTGGTATTGTCTGGTACTGTCCTTATGGTACAGGTTATGGAGACACCTGGTATTGTCTGGTACTGTCCTTATGGTACAGGTTATGGAGACACCTGGTATTGTCTGGTACTGTCCTTAGAGTACATTATGGAGACACCTGGTATTGTCTGGTCCTGTCCTTATGGTACATTATGGAGACACCTGGTATTGTCTGGTCCTGTCCTTATGGTACATTATGGAGACACCTGGTATTGTCTGGTCCTGTCCTTATGTTACATTATGGAGACACCTGGTATTGTCTGGTCCTGTCCTTATGGTACATTATGTAGACACCTGGTATTGTCTGGTCCTGTCCTTATGTTACATTATGGAGACACCTGGTATTGTCTGGTACTGTCCTTATGGTACAGGTTATGTAGACACCTGGTATTGTCTGGTCCTGTCCTTATGGTACATTATGGAGACACCTGGTATTGTCTGGTACTGTCCTTATGGTACATTATGTAGACACCTGGTATTGTCTGGTACTGTCCTTAGAGTACAGGTTATGGAGACACCTGGTATTGTCTGGTCCTGTCCTTAGAGTACAGGTTATGGAGACACCTGGTATTGTCTGGTACTGTCCTTATGGTACATTATGGAGACACCTGGTATTGTCTGGTACTGTCCTTAGAGTACAGGTTATGGAGACACCTGGTATTGTCTGGTCCTGTCCTTAGAGTACAGGTTATGGAGACACCTGGTATTGTCTGGTACTGTCCTTATGGTACATTATGGAGACACCTGGTATTGTCTGGTCCTGTCCTTATGTTACATTATGGAGACACCTGGTATTGTCTGGTACTGTCCTTATGGTACATTATGTAGACACCTGGTATTGTCTGGTATTGTCCTTGTTACATTATGGAGACACCTGGTATTGTCTGGTATTGTCCTTATGTTACATTATGGAGACACCTGGTATTGTCTGGTCCTGTCCTTATGGTACATTATGGAGACACCTGGTATTGTCTGGTACTGTCCTTATGGTACATTATGTAGACACCTGGTATTGTCTGGTACTGTCCTTAGAGTACAGGTTATGGAGACACCTGGTATTGTCTGGTACTGTCCTTAGAGTACAGGTTATGGAGACACCTGGTATTGTCTGGTCCTGTCCTTAGAGTACAGGTTATGGAGACACCTGGTATTGTCTGGTACTGTCCTTATGGTACATTATGGAGACACCTGGTATTGTCTGGTACTGTCCTTATGGTACAGGTTATGGAGACACCTGGAATTGTCTGGTACAGTACAGGACAGGTACAGTACAGGTTATGTACTGTAAGTACAACAGCTGTTGTGAATTTTGGCCAGTCAGAGCGGCAGCTGCAAAGCCAGCCTGCATGCATTCCGCTGGCTGTGCTCGGCTGTGTTAACCCCTTCACTCCATGTTCGTTTCAGAACAGGGTGTTTTTTTTCAAACTTTTAATGCTTGATTGTATGGAAAGAATAATAATGATATTTTACCGCAGACTACTCGACTATTAATCGATTTGTGTGGTATTCACGTCGACTATCAAAAATCACGTTTGGTTAACCCATTCTGGGCGAGAACCCATTTTGGTGTTAGCATTATGTTAAGCTTTAGCTATTGAAAAATAGCAGATCTACAAGCTCATAGCGCGCCACCGAGTGGCGCGCTACGAGCTTGTAGATCTGCTATTTTTTTTAAATCGAAGAGCGACTGACATTTTTAGAATCTGATCTCAGGTCAGAATGGGTTATAATCAGACCAGTGTGTGTCCAGTGGAAACCTCGTATGAATCTGATCTCAGGTCAGAATGGGTTAATGCCCTAGTGCGCGTGTGTGTGTGTGTGCGTGCGTGCGTGCGTGAGTGTGTGTGTGTGTGTGTGCGTCATACCGAACACCTCAGAAGGGTTCAGGTGTTCCAACAGTCGTCCTCCTCTCTTAGTTTCATAAGTAGCAAAACCTCCGTCTGAGTTCCTCATGCTGAGAAGCTGCACGCACACACACGCACACGCACACGCACACACACACACACACACACACGGGGTGGAGGGATGGAGCTCGTTAATTTCTATTGATAACGAGCGCCTTATCGTTATCGATCAGGCTTATCGATCAGGCTTATCGAGCATTTTCTATTATTTCGTGGAAAGACGGCAGTGTCTTTTTTTATTGGCCAGCGGTAGGTTAGTGGCTGAATTAAATTAAACAATAGAAGTTAAACACATACAGACTGGTGGGAATTCTGATCAAAGACTCTTCTCCATTCTCTAAAACACCCTGGACAACGCTCCACACGTCCCAGACTCTTCTCCCTTCTCTAAAACACCCTGGACAACGCTCCACACGTCCTAGACTCTTCTCACTTCTCTAAAACACCCTGGACAACGCTCCACACGTCCCAGACTCTTCTCCCTTCTCTAAAACACCCTGGACAACGCTCCACACGTCCCAGACTCTTCTCCCTTCTCTAAAACACCCTGGACAATGCTCCACACGTCCCAGACTCTTCTCCCTTCTCTAAAACACCCTGGACAACGCTCCACACGTCCCAGACTCTTCTCCCTTCTCTAAAACACCCTGGGCAACGCTCCACACGTCCCAGACTCATCTCCCTTCTATAAAACACCCTGGACAACGCTCCACACGTCCCAGACTCTTCTCCCTTCTCTAAAACACCCTGGACAACGCTCCACACGTCCCAGACTCTTCTCCCTTCTCTAAAACACCCTGGACAACGCTCCACACGTCCCAGACTCTTCTCCCTTCTCTAAAACACCCTGGACAACGCTCCACACGTCCCAGACTCTTCTCCCTTTTCTAAAACACCCTGGACAACGCTCCACACGTCCCAGACTCTTCTCCCTTCTCTAAAACACCCTGGACAACGCTCCACACGTCCCAGACTCTTATCCCTTCTCTAAAACACCCTGGACAACGCTCCACACGTCCCAGACTCTTCTCCCTTCTCTAAAACATCCTGGACAACGCTCCACACGTCCTAGACTCTTCTGCCTTCTCTAAAACATCCTGGACAACGCTCCACACGTCCTAGACACTTCTCCCTTCTCTAAAACATCCTGGACAACGCTCCACACGTCCTAGACTCTTCTCCCTTCTCTACAACACCCTGGACAATGCTCCACACGTCCCAGACTCTTCTCCCTTCTCTAAAACACCCTGGACAACTCTCCACACGTCCCAGACTCTTCTTCCTCCTCTAAAACACCCTGGACAACGATCCACACGTCCCAGACTCTTCTCCCTTCTCTAAAACACCCTGGACAAATCTCCACACGTCCCAGACTCTTCTCCCTTCTCTAAAACACCCTGGACAACTCTCCACACGTCCCAGACTCTTCTCCCTTCTCTAAAACACCCTGGACAACGCTCCACACGTCCCAGACTCTTCTCCCTTCTCTAAAACACCCTGGACAACGCTCCACACGTCCCAGACTCTTCTCCCTTCTCTAAAACACCCTGGACAACGCTCCACACGTCCCAGACTCTTCTCCCTTCTCTAAAACACCCTGGACAACGCTCCACACGTCCCAGACTCTTCTCCCTTCTCTAAAACACCCTGGACAACGCTCCACACGTCCCAGACTCTTCTCCCTTCTCTAAAACACCCTGGACAACGCTCCACACGTCCTAGACTCTTCTCACTTCTCTAAAACACCCTGGACAACGCTCCACACGTCCCAGACTCTTCTCCCTTCTCTAAAACACCCTGGACAACGCTCCACACGTCCTAGACTCTTCTCACTTCTCTAAAACACCCTGGACAACGCTCCACACGTCCCAGACTCTTCTCCCTTCTCTAAAACACCCTGGACAACGCTCCACACGTCCCAGACTCTTCTCCCTTCTCTAAAACACCCTGGACAACGCTCCACACGTCCCAGACTCTTCTCCCTTCTCTAAAACACCCTGGACAACGCTCCACACGTCCCAGACTCTTCTCCCTTCTCTAAAACACCCTGGACAACGCTCCACACGTCCCAGACTCTTCTCCCTTCTCTAAAACACCCTGGACAACGCTCCACACGTCCCAGACTCTTCTCCCTTATCTAAAACACCCTGGACAACGCTCCACACGTCCCAGACTCTTCTCCCTTCTCTAAAACACCCTGGACAACGCTCCACACGTCCCAGACTCTTCTCCCTTATCTAAAACATCCTGGACAACGCTCCACACGTCCTAGACTCTTCTCCCTTCTCTAAAACATCCTGGACAACGCTCCACACGTCCTAGACACTTCTCCCTTCTCTAAAACATCCTGGACAACGCTCCACACGTCCTAGACTCTTCTCCCTTCTCTACAACACCCTGGACAATGCTCCACACGTCCCAGACTCTTCTCCCTTCTCTAAAACACCCTGGACAACTCTCCACACGTCCCAGACTCTTCTTCCTTCTCTAAAACACCCTGGACAACGATCCACACGTCCCAGACTCTTCTCCCTTCTCTAAAACACCCTGGACAAATCTCCACACGTCCCAGACGCTTCTCCCTTCTCTAAAACACCCTGGACAACTCTCCACACGTCCCAGACTCTTCTCCCTTCTCTAAAACACACTGGACAACGCTCCACACGTCCCAGACTCTTCTCCCTTCTCTAAAACACCCTGGACAACGCTCCACACGTCCCAGACTCTTCTCCCTTCTCTAAAACATCCTGGACAACGCTCCACACGTCCTAGACACTTCTCCCTTCTCTAAAACATCCTGGACAACGCTCCACACGTCCTAGACTCTTCTCCCTTCTCTACAACACCCTGGACAATGCTCCACACGTCCCAGACTCTTCTCCCTTCTCTAAAACACCCTGGACAACTCTCCACACGTCCCAGACTCTTCTTCCTTCTCTAAAACACCCTGGACAACGATCCACACGTCCCAGACTCTTCTCCCTTCTCTAAAACACCCTGGACAAATCTCCACACGTCCCAGACGCTTCTCCCTTCTCTAAAACACCCTGGACAACTCTCCACACGTCCCAGACTCTTCTCCCTTCTCTAAAACACACTGGACAACGCTCCACACGTCCCAGACTCTTCTCCCTTCTCTAAAACACCCTGGACAACGCTCCACACGTCCCAGACTCTTCTCCCTTATCTAAAACATCCTGGACAACGCTCCACACGTCCTAGACTCTTCTCCCTTCTCTAAAACACCCTGGACAACGCTCCACACGTCCCAGACTCTTCTCCCTTCTCTAAAACACCCTGGACAACGCTCCACACGTCCCAGACTCTTCTCCCTTCTCTAAAACACCCTGGACAACGCTCCACACGTCCCAGACTCTTCTCCCTTCTCTAAAACACCCTGGACAACGCTCCACACGTCCCAGACTCTTCTCCCTTCTCTAAAACACCCTGGACAACGCTCCACACGTCCCAGACTCTTCTCCCTTATCTAAAACACCCTGGACAACGCTCCACACGTCCCAGACTCTTCTCCCTTCTCTAAAACACCCTGGACAACGCTCCACACGTCCCAGACTCTTCTCCCTTATCTAAAACATCCTGGACAACGCTCCACACGTCCTAGACTCTTCTCCCTTCTCTAAAACATCCTGGACAACGCTCCACACGTCCTAGACACTTCTCCCTTCTCTAAAACATCCTGGACAACGCTCCACACGTCCTAGACTCTTCTCCCTTCTCTACAACACCCTGGACAATGCTCCACACGTCCCAGACTCTTCTCCCTTCTCTAAAACACCCTGGACAACTCTCCACACGTCCCAGACTCTTCTTCCTTCTCTAAAACACCCTGGACAACGATCCACACGTCCCAGACTCTTCTCCCTTCTCTAAAACACCCTGGACAAATCTCCACACGTCCCAGACGCTTCTCCCTTCTCTAAAACACCCTGGACAACTCTCCACACGTCCCAGACTCTTCTCCCTTCTCTAAAACACACTGGACAACGCTCCACACGTCCCAGACTCTTCTCCCTTCTCTAAAACACCCTGGACAACGCTCCACACGTCCCAGACTCTTCTCCCTTCTCTAAAACATCCTGGACAACGCTCCACACGTCCTAGACACTTCTCCCTTCTCTAAAACATCCTGGACAACGCTCCACACGTCCTAGACTCTTCTCCCTTCTCTACAACACCCTGGACAATGCTCCACACGTCCCAGACTCTTCTCCCTTCTCTAAAACACCCTGGACAACTCTCCACACGTCCCAGACTCTTCTTCCTTCTCTAAAACACCCTGGACAACGATCCACACGTCCCAGACTCTTCTCCCTTCTCTAAAACACCCTGGACAAATCTCCACACGTCCCAGACGCTTCTCCCTTCTCTAAAACACCCTGGACAACTCTCCACACGTCCCAGACTCTTCTCCCTTCTCTAAAACACACTGGACAACGCTCCACACGTCCCAGACTCTTCTCCCTTCTCTAAAACACCCTGGACAACGCTCCACACGTCCCAGACTCTTCTCCCTTATCTAAAACATCCTGGACAACGCTCCACACGTCCTAGACTCTTCTCCCTTCTCTAAAACATCCTGGACAACGCTCCACACGTCCTAGACACTTCTCCCTTCTCTAAAACATCCTGGACAACGCTCCACACGTCCTAGACTCTTCTCCCTTCTCTACAACACCCTGGACAATGCTCCACACGTCCCAGACTCTTCTCCCTTCTCTAAAACACCCTGGACAACTCTCCACACGTCCCAGACTCTTCTTCCTTCTCTAAAACACCCTGGACAACGATCCACACGTCCCAGACTCTTCTCCCTTCTCTAAAACACCCTGGACAACTCTCCACACGTCCCAGACTCTTCTCCCTTCTCTAAAACACACTGGACAACGCTCCACACGTCCCAGACTCTTCTCCCTTCTCTAAAACACCCTGGACAACGCTCCACACGTCCCAGACTCTTCTCCCTTCTCTAAAACACCCTGGACAACGCTCCACACGTCCTAGACTCTTCTCCCTTCTCTACAACACCCTGGACAATGCTCCACACGTCCCAGACTCTTCTCCCTTCTCTAAAACACCCTGGACAACGCTCCACACGTCCCAGACTCTTCTCCCTTCTCTAAAACACCCTGGACAACGCTCCACACGTCCCAGACTCTTCTCCCTTCTGATCAAAGACTCTTCTCCCTTCTCTAAAACACCCTGGACAACGCTCCACACGTCCCAGACTCTTCTCCCTTCTCTAAAACACCCTGGACAACGCTCCACACGTCCCAGACTCTTCTCCCTTCTCTAAAACACCCTGGACAACGCTCCACACGTCCCAGACTCTTCTCCCTTCTCTAAAACACCCTGGACAACGCTCCACACGTCCCAGACTCTTCTCCCTTCTCTAAAACACCCTGGACAACGCTCCACACGTCCCAGACTCTTCTCCCTTCTCTAAAACACCCTGGACAACGCTCCACACGTCCCAGACTCTTCTCCCTTCTCTAAAACACCCTGGACAACGCTCCACACGTCCCAGACTCTTCTCCCTTATCTAAAACACCCTGGACAACGCTCCACACGTCCCAGACTCTTCTCCCTTCTCTAAAACACCCTGGACAACGCTCCACACGTCCCAGACTCTTCTCCCTTATCTAAAACATCCTGGACAACGCTCCACACGTCCTAGACTCTTCTCCCTTCTCTAAAACATCCTGGACAACGCTCCACACGTCCTAGACACTTCTCCCTTCTCTAAAACATCCTGGACAACGCTCCACACGTCCTAGACTCTTCTCCCTTCTCTACAACACCCTGGACAATGCTCCACACGTCCCAGACTCTTCTCCCTTCTCTAAAACACCCTGGACAACTCTCCACACGTCCCAGACTCTTCTTCCTTATCTAAAACATCCTGGACAACGCTCCACACGTCCTAGACTCTTCTCCCTTCTCTAAAACATCCTGGACAACGCTCCACACGTCCTAGACACTTCTCCCTTCTCTAAAACATCCTGGACAACGCTCCACACGTCCTAGACTCTTCTCCCTTCTCTACAACACCCTGGACAATGCTCCACACGTCCCAGACTCTTCTCCCTTCTCTAAAACACCCTGGACAACTCTCCACACGTCCCAGACTCTTCTTCCTTCTCTAAAACACCCTGGACAACGATCCACACGTCCCAGACTCTTCTCCCTTCTCTAAAACACCCTGGACAACTCTCCACACGTCCCAGACTCTTCTCCCTTCTCTAAAACACACTGGACAACGCTCCACACGTCCCAGACTCTTCTCCCTTCTCTAAAACACCCTGGACAACGCTCCACACGTCCCAGACTCTTCTCCCTTCTCTAAAACACCCTGGACAACGCTCCACACGTCCTAGACTCTTCTCCCTTCTCTACAACACCCTGGACAATGCTCCACACGTCCCAGACTCTTCTCCCTTCTCTAAAACACCCTGGACAACGCTCCACACGTCCCAGACTCTTCTCCCTTCTCTAAAACACCCTGGACAACGCTCCACACGTCCCAGACTCTTCTCCCTTCTGATCAAAGACTCTTCTCCCTTCTCTAAAACACCCTGGACAACGCTCCACACGTCCCAGACTCTTCTCCCTTCTCTAAAACACCCTGGACAACGCTCCACACGTCCCAGACTCTTCTCCCTTCTCTAAAACACCCTGGACAACGCTCCACACGTCCCAGACTCTTCTCCCTTCTCTAAAACACCCTGGACAACGCTCCACACGTCCCAGACTCTTCTCCCTTCTCTAAAACACCCTGGACAACGCTCCACACGTCCCAGACTCTTCTCCCTTCTCTAAAACACCCTGGACAACGCTCCACACGTCCCAGACTCTTCTCCCTTCTCTAAAACACCCTGGACAACGCTCCACACGTCCCAGACTCTTCTCCCTTCTCTAAAACACCCTGGACAATGCTCCACACGTCCCAGACTCTTCTCCCTTCTCTAAAACACCCTGGACAACTCTCCACACGTCCCAGACTCTTCTTCCTTCTCTAAAACACCCTGGACAACGATCCACACGTCCCAGACTCTTCTCCCTTCTCTAAAACACCCTGGACAAATCTCCACACGTCCCAGACTCTTCTCCCTTCTCTAAAACACCCTGGAAAACTCTCCACACGTCCCAGACTCTTCTCCCTTCTCTAAAACACCCTGGACAACGCTCCACACGTCCCAGACTCTTCTCCCTTCTGATCAAAGACTCTTCTCCCTTCTCTAAAACACCCTGGACAACGCTCCACATGTCCCAGACTCTTCTCCCTTCTCTAAAACACCCTGGACAACGCTCCACACGTCCCAGACTCTTGTCCCTTCTCTAAAACACCCTGGACAACGCTCCACACGTCCCAGACTCTTCTCCCTTCTCTAAAACACCCTGGACAACGCTCCACACGTCCCAGACTCTTCTCCCTTCTCTAAAACACCCTGGACAACGCTCCACACGTCCCAGACTCTTCTCCCTTCTCTAAAACACCCTGGACAACGCTCCACACGTCCCAGACTCTTCTCCCTTCTCTAAAACACCCTGGACAACGCTCCACACGTCCCAGACTCTTCTCCCTTCTCTAAAACACCCTGGACAACGCTCCACACGTCCCAGACTCTTCTCCCTTCTCTAAAACACCCTGGACAATGCTCCACACGTCCCAGACTCTTCTCCCTTCTCTAAAACACCCTGGACAACTCTCCACACGTCCCAGACTCTTCTTCCTTCTCTAAAACACCCTGGACAACGATCCACACGTCCCAGACTCTTCTCCCTTCTCTAAAACACCCTGGACAAATCTCCACACGTCCCAGACTCTTCTCCCTTCTCTAAAACACCCTGGAAAACTCTCCACACGTCCCAGACTCTTCTCCCTTCTCTAAAACACCCTGGACAACGCTCCACACGTCCCAGACTCTTCTCCCTTCTCTAAAACACCCTGGACAACGCTTCACACGTCCCAGACTCTTCTCCCTTCTCTAAAACACCCTGGACAACGCTCCACACGTCCTAGACTCTTCTCCCTTCTCTACAACACCATGGACAATGCTCCACAAGTCCCAGACTCTTCTCCCTTCTCTAAAACACCCTGGACAACGCTCCACACGTCCCAGACTCTTCTCCCTTCTCTAAAACACCCTGGACAACGCTCCACACGTCCCAGACTCTTCTCCCTTCTGATCAAAGACTCTTCTCCCTTCTCTAAAACACCCTGGACAACGCTCCACACGTCCCAGACTCTTCTCCCTTCTCTAAAACACCCTGGACAACGCTCCACACGTCCCAGACTCTTCTCCCTTCTCTAAAACACCCTGGACAACGCTCCACACGTCCCAGACTCTTCTCCCTTCTCTAAAACACCCTGGACAACGCTCCACACGTCCCAGACTCTTCTCCCTTCTCTAAAACACCCTGGACAACGCTCCACACGTCCCAGACTCTTCTCCCTTCTCTAAAACACCCTGGACAACGCTCCACACGTCCCAGACTCTTCTCCCTTCTCTAAAACACCCTGGACAACGCTCCACACGTCCCAGACTCTTCTCCCTTCTCTAAAACACCCTGGGCAACGCTCCACACGTCCTAGACTCTTCTCCCTTCTCTACAACACCCTGGACAATGCTCCACACGTCCCAGACACTTCTCCCTTCTCTAAAACACCCTGGACAACGCTCCACACGTCCCAGACTCTTCTCCCTTCTCTAAAACACCCTGGACAACGCTCCACACGTCCCAGACTCTTCTCCCTTCTCTAAAACACCCTGGACAACGCTCCACACGTCCCAGACTCTTCTCCCTTCTCTAAAACACCCTGGACAACGCTCCACACGTCCCAGACTCTTCTCCCTTCTCTAAAACACCCTGGACAACGCTCCACACGTCCCAGACTCTTCTCCCTTCTCTAAAACACCCTGGACAACGCTCCACACGTCCCAGACTCTTCTCCCTTCTCTAAAACACCCTGGGCAACGCTCCACACGTCCTAGACTCTTCTCCCTTCTCTACAACACCCTGGACAATGCTCCACACGTCCCAGACACTTCTCCCTTCTCTAAAACACCCTGGACAACGCTCGACACGTCCCAGACTCTTCTCCCTTCTCTAAAACACCCTGGACAACGCTCCACACGTCCCAGACTCTTCTCCCTTCTCTAAAACACCCTGGACAACGCTCCACACGTCCCATACTCTTCTCCCTTCTCTAAAACACCCTGGACAACGCTCCACACGTCCCAGACTCTTCTCCCTTCTCTAAAACACCCTGGACAACGCTCCACACGTCCCAGACTCTTCTCCCTTCTCTAAAACACCCTGGACAACGCTCCACACGTCCCAGACTCTTCTCCCTTCTCTAAAACACCCTGGACAACGCTCCACACGTCCCAGACTCTTCTCCCTTCTCTAAAACACCCTGGACAATGCTCCACACGTCCCAGACTCTTCTCCCTTCTCTAAAACACCCTGGACAACTCTCCACACGTCCCAGACTCTTCTTCCTTCTCTAAAACACCCTGGACAACGATCCACACGTCCCAGACTCTTCTCCCTTCTCTAAAACACCCTGGACAAATCTCCACACGTCCCAGACTCTTCTCCCTTCTCTAAAACACCCTGGAAAACTCTCCACACGTCCCAGACTCTTCTCCCTTCTCTAAAACACCCTGGACAACGCTCCACACGTCCCAGACTCTTCTCCCTTCTGATCAAAGACTCTTCTCCCTTCTCTAAAACACCCTGGACAACGCTCCACATGTCCCAGACTCTTCTCCCTTCTCTAAAACACCCTGGACAACGCTCCACACGTCCCAGACTCTTCTCCCTTCTCTAAAACACCCTGGACAACGCTCCACACGTCCCAGACTCTTCTCCCTTCTCTAAAACACCCTGGACAACGCTCCACACGTCCCAGACTCTTCTCCCTTCTCTAAAACACCCTGGACAACGCTCCACACGTCCCAGACTCTTCTCCCTTCTCTAAAACACCCTGGACAACGCTCCACACGTCCCAGACTCTTCTCCCTTCTCTAAAACACCCTGGACAACGCTCCACACGTCCCAGACTCTTCTCCCTTCTCTAAAACACCCTGGACAACGCTCCACACGTCCCAGACTCTTCTCCCTTCTCTAAAACACCCTGGACAATGCTCCACACGTCCCAGACTCTTCTCCCTTCTCTAAAACACCCTGGACAACTCTCCACACGTCCCAGACTCTTCTTCCTTCTCTAAAACACCCTGGACAACGATCCACACGTCCCAGACTCTTCTCCCTTCTCTAAAACACCCTGGACAAATCTCCACACGTCCCAGACTCTTCTCCCTTCTCTAAAACACCCTGGAAAACTCTCCACACGTCCCAGACTCTTCTCCCTTCTCTAAAACACCCTGGACAACGCTCCACACGTCCCAGACTCTTCTCCCTTCTCTAAAACACCCTGGACAACGCTCCACACGTCCCAGACTCTTCTCCCTTCTCTAAAACACCCTGGACAACGCTCCACACGTCCTAGACTCTTCTCCCTTCTCTACAACACCATGGACAATGCTCCACAAGTCCCAGACTCTTCTCCCTTCTCTAAAACACCCTGGACAACGCTCCACACGTCCCAGACTCTTCTCCCTTCTCTAAAACACCCTGGACAACGCTCCACACGTCCCAGACTCTTCTCCCTTCTGATCAAAGACTCTTCTCCCTTCTCTAAAACACCCTGGACAACGCTCCACACGTCCCAGACTCTTCTCCCTTCTCTAAAACACCCTGGACAACGCTCCACACGTCCCAGACTCTTCTCCCTTCTCTAAAACACCCTGGACAACGCTCCACACGTCCCAGACTCTTCTCCCTTCTCTAAAACACCCTGGACAACGCTCCACACGTCCCAGACTCTTCTCCCTTCTCTAAAACACCCTGGACAACGCTCCACACGTCCCAGACTCTTCTCCCTTCTCTAAAACACCCTGGACAACGCTCCACACGTCCCAGACTCTTCTCCCTTCTCTAAAACACCCTGGACAACGCTCCACACGTCCCAGACTCTTCTCCCTTCTCTAAAACACCCTGGACAACGCTCCACACGTCCTAGACTCTTCTCCCTTCTCTACAACACCCTGGACAATGCTCCACACGTCCCAGACACTTCTCCCTTCTCTAAAACACCCTGGACAACGCTCCACACGTCCCAGACTCTTCTCCCTTCTCTAAAACACCCTGGACAACGCTCCACACGTCCCAGACTCTTCTCCCTTCTCTAAAACACCCTGGACAACGCTCCACACGTCCCAGACTCTTCTCCCTTCTCTAAAACACCCTGGAAACGCTCCACACGTCCTAGACTCTTCTCCCTTCTCTAAAACACCCTGGACAACGCTCCACACGTCCCAGACTCTTCTCCCTTCTCTAAAACACCCTGGACAATGCTCCACACGTCCCAGACTCTTCTCCCTTCTCTAAAACACCCTGGACAACGCTCCACACGTCCCAGACTCTTCTCCCTTCTCTAAAACACCCTGGACAACGCTCCACACGTCCCAGACTCTTCTCCCTTCTCTAAAACACCCTGGACAACTCTCCACACGTCCCAGACTCTTCTCCCTTCTCTAAAACACCCTGGACAACTCTCCACACGTCCCAGACTCTTCTCCCTTCTCTAAAACACCCTGGACAACGCTCCACACGTCCCAGACTCTTCTCCCTTCTCTAAAAAACCCTGGACAACGCTCCACACGTCCCAGACTCTTCTCCCTTCTCTAAAACACCCTGGACAACTCTCCACACGTCCCAGACTCTTCTCCCTTCTCTAAAACACCCTGGACAACGCTCCACACGTCCCAGACTCTTCTCCCTTCTCTAAAACACCCTGGACAACGCTCCACACGTCCCAGACTCTTCTCCCTTCTCTAAAACACCCTGGACAACGCTCCACACGTCCCAGACTCTTCTCCCTTCTCTAAAACACCCTGGACAACGCTCCACACGTCCTAGACTCTTCTCCCTTCTCTACAACACCCTGGACAATGCTCCACACGTCCCAGACACTTCTCCCTTCTCTAAAACACCCTGGACAACGCTCCACACGTCCCAGACTCTTCTCCCTTCTCTAAAACACCCTGGACAACGCTCCACACGTCCCAGACTCTTCTCCCTTCTCTAAAACACCCTGGACAACGCTCCACACGTCCCAGACTCTTCTCCCTTCTCTAAAACACCCTGGAAACGCTCCACACGTCCTAGACTCTTCTCCCTTCTCTAAAACACCCTGGACAACGCTCCACACGTCCCAGACTCTTCTCCCTTCTCTAAAACACCCTGGACAACGCTCCACACGTCCCAGACTCTTCTCCCTTCTCTAAAACACCCTGGACAACGCTCCACACGTCCCAGACTCTTCTCCCTTCTCTAAAACATCCTGGACAACGCTCCACACGTCCTAGACTCTTCTCCCTTCTCTACAACACCCTGGACAATGCTCCACACGTCCCAGACTCTTCTCCCTTCTCTAAAACACCCTGGACAACGCTCCACACGTCCCAGACTCTTCTCCCTTCTCTAAAACACCCTGGACGACGCTCCACACGTCCCAGACTCTTCTCCCTTCTCTAAAACACCCTGGACAACTCTCCACACGTCCCAGACTCTTCTCCCTTCTCTAAAACACCCTGGACAACTCTCCACACGTCCCAGACTCTTCTCCCTTCTCTAAAACACCCTGGACAACGCTCCACACGTCCCAGACTCTTCTCCCTTCTCTAAAAAACCCTGGGCAACTCTCCACACGTCCCAGACTCTTCTCCCTTCTCTAAAACACCCTGGACAACTCTCCACACGTCCCAGACTCTTCTCCCTTCTCTACAACACCCTGGACAACGCTCCACACGTCCCAGACTCTTCTCCCTTCTCTAAAACACCCTGGACAACGCTCCACACGTCCCAGACTCTTCTCCCTTCTCTAAAACACCCTGGACAATGCTCCACACGTCCCAGACTCTTCTCCCTTCTCTAAAACACCCTGGACAACGCTCCACACGTCCCAGACTCTTCTCCCTTCTCTAAAACACCCTGGACAATGCTCCACACGTCCCAGACTCTTCTCCCTTCTCTAAAACACCCTGGACAACTCTCCACACGTCCCAGACTCTTCTCCCTTCTCTAAAACACCCTGGACAACTCTCCACACGTCCCAGACTCTTCTCCCTTCTCTAAAACACCCTGGACAACGCTCCACACGTCCCAGACTCTTCTCCCTTCTCTAAAAAACCCTGGACAATGCTCCACACGTCCCAGACTCTTCTCCCTTCTCTAAAACACCCTGGACAACTCTCCACACGTCCCAGACTCTTCTCCCTTCTCTAAAACACCCTGGACAACTCTCCACACGTCCCAGACTCTTCTCCCTTCTCTAAAACACCCTGGACAACGCTCCACACGTCCCAGACTCTTCTCCCTTCTCTAAAAAACCCTGGACAACGCTCCACACGTCCCAGACTCTTCTCCCTTCTCTAAAACACCCTGGACAACTCTCCACACGTCCCAGACTCTTCTCCCTTCTCTAAAACACCCTGGACAACGCTCCACACGTCCCAGACTCTTCTCCCTTCTCTAAAACACCCTGGACAACGCTCCACACGTCCCAGACTCTTCTCCCTTCTCTAAAACACCCTGGACAACGCTCCACACGTCCTAGACTCTTCTCCCTTCTCTACAACACCCTGGACAATGCTCCACACGTCCCAGACACTTCTCCCTTCTCTAAAACACCCTGGACAACGCTCCACACGTCCCAGACTCTTCTCCCTTCTCTAAAACACCCTGGACAACGCTCCACACGTCCCAGACTCTTCTCCCTTCTCTAAAACACCCTGGACAACGCTCCACACGTCCCAGACTCTTCTCCCTTCTCTAAAACACCCTGGAAACGCTCCACACGTCCTAGACTCTTCTCCCTTCTCTAAAACACCCTGGACAACGCTCCACACGTCCCAGACTCTTCTCCCTTCTCTAAAACACCCTGGACAACGCTCCACACGTCCCAGACTCTTCTCCCTTCTCTAAAACATCCTGGACAACGCTCCACACGTCCTAGACTCTTCTCCCTTCTCTACAACACCCTGGACAATGCTCCACACGTCCCAGACTCTTCTCCCTTCTCTAAAACACCCTGGACAACGCTCCACACGTCCCAGACTCTTCTCCCTTCTCTAAAACACCCTGGACAACGCTCCACACGTCCCAGACTCTTCTCCCTTCTCTAAAACACCCTGGACAACTCTCCACACGTCCCAGACTCTTCTCCCTTCTCTAAAACACCCTGGACAACTCTCCACACGTCCCAGACTCTTCTCCCTTCTCTAAAACACCCTGGACAACGCTCCACACGTCCCAGACTCTTCTCCCTTCTCTAAAAAACCCTGGACAACTCTCCACACGTCCCAGACTCTTCTCCCTTCTCTAAAACACCCTGGACAACTCTCCACACGTCCCAGACTCTTCTCCCTTCTCTACAACACCCTGGACAACGCTCCACACGTCCCAGACTCTTCTCCCTTCTCTAAAACACCCTGGACAACGCTCCACACGTCCCAGACTCTTCTCCCTTCTCTAAAACACCCTGGACAACGCTCCACACGTCCCAGACTCTTCTCCCTTCTCTAAAACACCCTGGACAATGCTCCACACGTCCCAGACTCTTCTCCCTTCTCTAAAACACCCTGGACAACGCTCCACACGTCCCAGACTCTTCTCCCTTCTCTAAAACACCCTGGACAACGCTCCACACGTCCCAGACTCTTCTCCCTTCTCTAAAACACCCTGGACAACGCTCCACACGTCCCAGACTCTTCTCCCTTCTCTAAAACACCCTGGACAACGCTCCACACGTCCCAGACTCTTCTCCCTTCTCTAAAACACCCTGGACAACGCTCCACACGTCCCTGTGAGAACCACTGATATAGAAACATGAGGTTTTAAACTCATTTGACCTTCAAATTTAACCTGAAGAGGTGGCTAAAAACAAATCAAATCTGTACTCATGAGTAACTATCAGCACTATTTAGTATTCATCACCGGTGTAATTCTTCACTTCACTTTGCAGTTGTTCTGTCCCCTGTACCATGATGATCTGTTCCTGTTGTACTGTATTGTATTGTGTTTGTGTATGGACATAGTGTTGGGTTAGGGTTATTAATAATAAATAAATTAATTAATAAATGGGTAAAAGCCCTAATAAAAACGAAAAACGACTGCACGGTGCAGTCAGAACTGCTATTTTTGGCGGAAGAAGAAGAAGAAGAAGAAGAAGAAGAAGAAGAAGAAGAAGAAGAAGAAGAAGAAGAAGAAGAAGAAGAAGAAGAAGAAGAAGAAGAAGAAGAAGAAGAAGAAGAAGAAGAAGAAGAAGAAGAAGAAGAAGAAGAAATAAACACAAAAACAATAAGTGACCAAAGTCAGATCGTGACTTCTTGGTCCCTTAACCCATTCTGACCTGAGATCAGATTCATACGAGGTTTCCACTGGACACACACTGGTCTGATTAACCCATTCTGACCTGAGATCAGATTCATACGAGGTTTCCACTGGACACACACTGGTCTGATTAATAATAATAATAATAATAATAATAATAATAATAATAACTAGAACTGCACTCTGTCGAGTGCATACTTGCTTGTTGCACACTAGTAGGCCATAAATGGCCAACTAGTGCGCAAGCAGAGCGCGCAAGTCCTTTCGACCGCTGTAAAATGTCAAATCTCAGTATCTCTGTGAAGGAATGTTTGAAATGATTAATGTTTAGATGTAACTATTTGCTACCTACTTTATACATATAAACATCTAGTATTATTAAGTATGATTCAAGTTTCTATCTATATAAGAAATACTGTTTTATCGATATATTCTGGATCCCTTTTTAGTTTTTCAGAGACAAATAAATCATTTATATGTGTTGAAAAAAAATGGTATATAAACTGAATTAAAATATGTTATACAGTATAATTTTTCTGTAAACGGTGGAATCTCAATATCTCTGTGAAGGAACATTTGAAATGTCTAATTATTAGGTGTAACTATTTACTACCTATCTACTTTATGCATGTAAACACCTTGAAAAAAAAGTATATAAACTGAATTAAAATATATTATACAGTATAATTATTGTATTAACAAAGTATTATTTATTGTAAATTGTCAATTATTTTAAATCTATTTTATGTTGGACTATAGTGATATTAATACTAAATCATGATCAGAGTAATATGTGTCTCTAACTTCAATTTCTTTAATAATACTTTCACATTTGTTAAAATATACATGATCTAAAATACTTCCGTAATCTGTAGTTGGATTTGTATTTAATTGTTTAAAGCCTAATTTTGACATGTAGGTCTTTATACTTCTTTCTATCTCAGTATTATGGTCTTCATTGAAATCTCCTATTATCATAATTGCAGAAGTCGGAGATGATAGATACTTTAACATGTTTTCGAGAAATGTGTTTAATTTTGAAAGGTCTGTTTTAGGTGATCTGTACATAAGAATGATATATAGATTTTTATCTTTTACATGTATACATATATGTTCTACTTTCTCTAATATCCTGCTTTCAGTTTGAATTTTTGTTGTATTACTTACGTCATCATTGAGAGCAGTTATACAATAACTCTGGGACCAGAGTACGTGTTGTGTATATGTATGACTAGCTGGTCTCAGCAGATCAGGCACAATTTGCTATACTCTATACTCTATACTGTATAAAGTGTGTATACGTGGTGTGTATGTGTATAACTAGCTCTAAATGATGACGTAAGAAATATATATAATATATATAGTATATAGGCATATACTATATATGTATACATATATACTCTATACTCTATACTGTATACTGTATAAAGTGTGTAGTTGTAAGTAGATTAGCGGTATACTGTGGTTACTTTGCGCCAAAAACCGTGACAGCTGTTCCGCCATTTGATGCTTACGCAGAAAAACACCAAATCTGTGCCTGTGTTGCTGGACCAAATGACCACAAATGACCATATTTCTTACGTCATCATTTAGAGCTAGTCATACGTATACTATATACATAATCAGTAAAAAATAAAATAGCAAATTGTGCCTGATCTGCTGGGACCAGAGTACGTGGTGTGTATGTGTATGACTAGCTCTTAATGATGATGTAAGAAATATATATAGTATATAGGCATATACTATATACGTATACATATATACTCTATACTCTATACTGTATAAAGTGTGTAGTTGTTAGTTGATTAGCGGTATACTGTGGTTACTTTGCGCCAAAAACCGTGACAGCTGTTCCGCCATTTGATGCTTACGCAGAAAAACATCAAATCTGTGCCTGTGTTGCTGGACCAAATGACCACAAATGACCATATTTCTTACGTCATCATTAAGAGCTAGTCATACACATACACACCACGTACTCTGGTCCCAGCAGATCAGGCACAATTTGCTATTTTATTTTTTTACTGATTATATGTATATAGTATATGTATGACTAGCTAAATGATGACGTAAGAAATATATATAGTATATATATAGTATATAGGCATATACTATATACGTATACATATATACTCTATACTGTATAAAGTGTGTAGTTGTAAGTTGATTAGCGGTATACTGTGGTTACTTTGCGCCAAAAACCGTGACAGCTGTTCCGCCATTTGAGGCTTACGCAGAAAAACATCAAATCTGTGCCTGTGTTGCTGGACCAAATGACCACAAATGACCATATTTCCTACGTCATCATTAAGAGCTAGTCATACACATACACACCACGTACTCTGGTCCCAGCAGATCAGGCACAATTTGCTATTTTATTTTTTACTGATTATGTATATAGTATACGTATGACTAGCTCTAAATGATGACGTAAGAAATATATATAGTATATATATAGTATATAGGCATATACTATAGTATATATATATCATCTATACTGTATAAAGTGTGTAGTTGTAAGTTGATTAGCGGTATACTGTGGTTACTTTGCGCCAAAAACCGTGACAGCTGTTCCGCCATTTGAGGCTTACGCAGAAAAACATCAAATCTGTGCCTGTGTTGCTGGACCAAATGACCACAAATGACCATATTTCTTACGTCATCATTTAGAGCTAGTCATACACATACACACCACGTACTCTGGTCCCAGCAGATCAGGCACAATTTGCTATTTTATTTTTTACTGATTATGTATATAGTATACGTATGACTAGCTCTAAATGATGACGTAAGAGATATGGTCATTTGTGGTCATTTGGTCCAGCAACACAGGCACGGATTTGATGTTTTTCTGCGTAAGCCTCGAATGGCGGAACAGCTGTCACGACGAAGGAGACCAGGCGAAAATATTACTTGCGCGCTCTGCTTGCGCAAGTAATAATAATAATAATAATAATAAATGGATTTAGAAGACATTTGTAGAATCGTCCTCAGGTCTAAATGGATTTAGAGCGTCTGATAAATGAATACATTGTGATTGGCCGAGGGGAGCTGTCACTCATACAGACAGGACGCTGCGATTGGCCGAGGGGGGCTGTCACTCATACGGACAAGACGCTGCGATTGGCCGAGGGAGGGGGGCTGTCACTCATACAGACAGGACGCTGCGATTGGACGAGGGAGGGGGCTGTCACTCATACAGACAGGACGCTGCGATTGGACGAGGGAGGGGGCTGTCACTCATACAGACAGGACACTGTGATTGGACGAGGGAGAAGGGGGCTGTCACTCACCACGTTGACGGCATCGTACAGACGCTCTGATTGGATGGCGTCCTCCGCGGGGGCGGGGCATAGCTCCTGCAGCAGCAGCACTGATTTGAGGCCCTCGGCGGTGCAGTCGGCCACGATCCAACCACAGTCCCTCGTACTGAACGGGAACCCGCCCTGCAGCCAATCAGAGGTCAGTATACTGAACCACCCGGAATGTCTTAGTGTTAGTCTAGTTTTAGTCGACTAAATATCATAAGAGATTAGTAGACTAAATCTACAGGTGATTTAGTCGACTAAAATGTATTTTGGCGGTCCTTATTGCCGTCGTAATGAGCCGATCTACAAGTTCACAACACGTCGCCGCGTGACGCGCTGTGGGCTTGTAGATCTGCTATTTTCAGCATGCAACCAAGTGTAAAATGTGTAAAAGTGTAAAATGACTCATACTGGATCTCTTGTCCACTAGTCCCTTCCTAACATTTTAGTCTAGTTTTTATTCGTTGACGAAATTGTCAGTATATTTAGTCTTAGTTTTAGTCGACGAAAACCCGCCCTAAAACACAACCACCAATCACAGTGCGTGTGTGATGTGGAGCATTATTCCTCATGATAGGATTATTAAGCAAGGCAATATGTGCGTGCGTGTGTGCAGTGCGTGCGTGTGTGCGTGCAGTGCGTGCGTGTGTGCAGTGTGTGTGAGCAGTGCGTGCGTGCAGTGCGTGCGTGCGTGCAGTGCGTGCATGCAGTGCGTGCGTGCGTGCGTGCGTGCGTGCACCTTGTTCATCTGCCTGTAGTATTTCTGGTAATCTGGAGGATTGTCTGGAATCTAAACACACAGAAAAAAATAATGATTATGATAATTCAAATAAAAAGTGTTAATATCATTGTTATCTTACTAATCACACAGACATCAACATATAATAACTATACATTAATACAACAGGCATCAACAATCACTAAACATCATAAAACATAAAATAAGTAGAAATGCACTCGCAGTATTGCACACGCGCAATACTGCTACTGTAACTAACGGTATGACACCCCCACAGGGAGTGTCATACCCCCGATTGTACATACATACCCAGCCGATACGATACATACGCCCTATTGACACACACATACATACCCAGCTGATACGATAGGGGATGTTGTAATGATAATAATTAATAATCATAATAATCCTACCTGGGTGATGTTCAGGAAGTGGTGAGCTTTGTGGAGACACTCGGCGAGTCTGGGCTCGTCCTGAGCTTCTGCCTGAAGGACCCCAACAATAAATACATTAATAAATGATAAAAATCATAATTATGTAATTGGCCTCAGACCCCCATCTGAAAATGCACACGCGCAATACTGCTACTAACTAACGTCTATTACAATACAGCTACTAACTAACGTCTATTACAATACAGCTACTAACTAACGTCTATTACAATACAGCTACTAACTAACGTCTATTACAATACGGCTACTAACTAACGTCTATTACAATACGGCTACTAACTAACGTCTATTACAATACAGCTACTAACTAACGTCTATTACAATACGGCTACTAACTAACGTCTATTACAATACAGCTACTAACTAACGTCTATTACAATACTGCTACTAACTAACGTCTATTACAATACAGCTACTAACTAACGTCTATTACAATACTGCTACTAACTAACGTCTATTACAATACTGCTACTAACTAACGTCTATTACAATACAGCTACTAACTAACGTCTATTACAATACAGCTACTAACTAACGTCTATTACAATACAGCTACTAACTAACGTCTATTACAATACTGCTACTAACTAACGTCTATTACAATACGGCTACTAACTAACGTCTATTACAATACAGCTACTAACTAACGTCTATTACAATACAGCTACTAACTAACGTCTATTACAATACGGCTACTAACTAACGTCTATTACAATACAGCTACTAACTAACGTCTATTACAATACAGCTACTAACTAACGTCTATTACAATACTGCTACTAACTAACGTCTATTACAATACGGCTACTAACTAACGTCTATTACAATACGGCTACTAACTAACGTCTATTACAATACAGCTACTAACTAACGTCTATTACAATACGGCTACTAACTAACGTCTATTACAATACAGCTACTAACTAACGTCTATTACAATACGGCTACTAACTAACGTCTATTACAATACAGCTACTAACTAACGTCTATTACAATACAGCTACTAACTAACGTCTATTACAATACGGCTACTAACTAACGTCTATTACAATACGGCTACTAACTAACGTCTATTACAATACAGCTACTAACTAACGTCTATTACAATACTGCTACTAACTAACGTCTATTACAATACAGCTACTAACTAACGTCTATTACAATACAGCTACTAACTAACGTCTATTACAATACAGCTACTAACTAACGTCTATTACAATACAGCTACTAACTAACGTCTATTACAATACTGCTACTAACTAACGTCTATTACAATACAGCTACTAACTAACGTCTATTACAATACGGCTACTAACTAACGTCTATTACAATACGGCTACTAACTAACGTCTATTACAATACGGCTACTAACTAACGTCTATTACAATACGGCTACTAACTAACGTCTATTACAATACGGCTACTAACTAACGTCTATTACAATACGGCTACTAACTAACGTCTATTACAATACAGCTACTAACTAACGTCTATTACAATACTGCTACTAACTAACGTCTATTACAATACAGCTACTAACTAACGTCTATTACAATACGGCTACTAACTAACGTCTATTACAATACGGCTACTAACTAACGTCTATTACAATACGGCTACTAACTAACGTCTATTACAATACAGCTACTAACTAACGTCTATTACAATACGGCTACTAACTAACGTCTATTACAATACAGCTACTAACTAACGTCTATTACAATACAGCTACTAACTAACGTCTATTACAATACAGCTACTAACTAACGTCTATTACAATACAGCTACTAACTAACGTCTATTACAATACAGCTACTAACTAACGTCTATTACAATACAGCTACTAACTAACGTCTATTACAATACGGCTACTAACTAACGTCTATTGCAATACTGCTACTAACTAACGTCTATTGCAATACAGCTACTAACTAACGTCTATTACAATACTGCTACTAACTAACGTATATTACAATACGGCTACTAACTAACGTCTATTACAATACGGCTACTAACTAACGTCTATTACAATACAGCTACTAACTAACGTCTATTGCAATACTGCTACTAACTAACGTCTATTACAATACAGCTACTAACTAACGTCTATTACAATACAGCTACTAACTAACGTCTATTGCAATACTGCTACTAACTAACGTCTATTACAATACAGCTACTAACTAACGTCTATTACAATACTGCTACTAACTAACGTATATTACAATACGGCTACTAACTAACGTCTATTACAATACAGCTACTAACTAACGTCTATTACAATACGGCTACTAACTAACGTCTATTACAATACAGCTACTAACTAACGTCTATTGCAATACAGCTACTAACTAACGTCTATTACAATACTGCTACTAACTAACGTCTATTACAATACAGCTACTAACTAACATCTATTACAATACTGCTACTAACTAACGTCTATTACAATACGGCTACTAACTAACGTCTATTACAATACTGCTACTAACTAACGTCTATTACAATACTGCTACTAACTAACGTCTATTACAATACTGCTACTAACTAACGTCTATTACAATACAGCTACTAACTAACGTCTATTACAATAATGCTACTAACTAACGTCTATTACAATACTGCTACTAACTAACGTCTATTACAATACTGCTACTAACTAACGTCTATTACAATACAGCTACTAACTAACGTCTATTACAATAATGCTACTAACTAACGTCTATTACAATACGGCTACTAACTAACGTCTATTACAATACTGCTACTAACTAACGTCTATTACAATACGGCTACTAACTAACGTCTATTACAATACAGCTACTAACTATTAACTAACGTCTATTACAATACTGCTACAAACTAACGTCTATTACAATACAGCTACTAACTAACGTCTATTACAATACAGCTACTAACTAACGTCTATTACAATACAGCTACTAACTAACGTCTATTACAATACTGCTACTAACTAACGTCTATTACAATACTGCTACAAATTCGACACACACGTTCCACACCCCCACAGGGAGTGTCGTTCCACACCCCCACAGGGAGTGACGTTCCACACCCCCACAGGGAGTGTTCTACACCCCCACAGGGAGTGTCGTACAAAGGCATACTTAGCCATGGCGACCAGTAGCAGAATACGCCTACCTGCCCGACCTCCTACTCGGCCAGTTGAAGCTAATGCCGCCGCCTACTCGTCAGGTAACCACACACACCTGTCAGGTAACCACACACACCGCGCTGGTGAACTCCTCTTTAATTAATGTATAATGTTTAACTTACGTCATATTTAGCAGAATTATCAGCTCTTATCGTCAAACATCATCGTCATCATCTCATACTGACCAATCAGAATGCCTGTTGCCTGTGATTGGTTTAGCTGATTTGCTCGTTGTTTGTGACGTAATTTTTCCCTTCAATGTCGAGTTGGCGTTTATGAATGTTTAATTCACGTCATATTTAGCGGAATTCTGACGTCATTTTCTGTTCATTGACTTCTAAGTCCTGACTTAGTTTTCTGGAAAAACCTCATATTTCTGTATCAGTGGTTCTCAATATTTCATGTGAAGGACCCCAAAAATGATATGCAATATGCCTCCGCCCCCCCCCCCCCCCATCCGAAAATATGTTGTTTCAGGGACCTCTGCAGAAGCAAAGATTTTAGTTAAAATGTTCACATATAGCTTGTAGATCTGCTATTTTTCAATAGCTAAAGTATAACATAATGCTTTAAACACCAAAAAGGGGTTCCCGTCCAGAATGGGATAATAGGTTTTCATCACCTCTAGGAAAGGTTATCAGTGTAAAGTTTATGGTGTAAAGGTGTAACGTTATTAAGGTGAAAGGTTATCAGTGTAAAGGTGTAACGTTATTAAGGTGAAAGGTTATCAGTGTAAAGGTGTAACGTTATTAAGGTGAAAGGTTATGGTGTAAAGGTGTAACGTTATTAAGGTGAAAGGTTATCAGTGTAAAGGTGTAACGTTATTAAGGTGAAAGGTTATGGTGTAAAGGTGTAACGTTATTAAGGTGAAAGGTTATGGTGTAAAGGTGTAACGTTATTAAGGTGAAAGGTTATGGTGTAAAGGTGTAACGTTATTAAGGTGAAAGGTTATGGTGTAAAGGTGTAACGTTATTAAGGTGAAAGGTTATGGTGTAAAGGTGTAACGTTATTAAGGTGAAAGGTTATGGTGTAAAGGTGTAACGTTATTAAGGTGAAAGGTTATGGTGTAAAGGTGTAACGTTATTAAGGTGAAAGGTTATGGTGTAAAGGTTTAACGTTATTAAGGTGAAAGGTTATGGTGTAAAGGTGTAACGTTATTAAGGTGAAAGGTTATTGTGTTAAAGGTGTAACGTTATTAAGGTGAAAGGTTATGGTGTAAAGGTGTAACGTTATTAAGGTGAAAGGTTATGGTGTAAAGGTGTAACGTTATTAAGGTTTTCATCACCTCTAGGAACGCCTGGACAGCAAAACAAGTGTCCCAGAGCTGAGACCCGTTTGTTCCCTGAGAAGAAGAAGAAACACATTATTGCTATTATTTTATACATTATTTTATTATGCTACATTTTTATGCATTATTACATTTTTATGCTGGGAGGGAATTCAATTATTAGTATGCATCTATCCATCACTTCTATAATGAACTAGCCTGGGCACCATTTAATTTAGGGTATCTGATATTGTCGGGAGCGGATGATATCGTTACGTCATGCTGTAGTATTGTTTTGTAGTCATCAGGATGATATCGTTACGTCATGTTGTAGTATTGTTTTGTAGTCATCAGGATGATATCGTTACGTCATGTTGTAGTATTGTTTTGTAGTCAACAGGATGATATTGTTACGTCATGTTGTAGTATTGTTTTGTAGTCATCAGGATGACATCGTTACGTCATGTTGTAGTATTGTTTTTTAGTCATCAGGATGATATCGTTACGTCATGTTGTAGTATTGTTTTGTAGTCATCAGGATGATATCGTTACGTCATGTTGTAGTATTGTTTTGTAGTCATCAGGATGATATTGTTACGTCATGTTGTAGTATTGTTTTGTAGTCGACAGGATGATATCGTTACGTCATGTTGTAGTATTGTTTTGTAGTCATCAGGATGATATCGTTACGTCAAACCAATTTTTCTCAATAAAAGCTACGAGAGCTTTTCTTGAGAAAAATCGGTAACCGATTATTACAGGTGTGATTAAATAATCACACCTGTGTGAAGTGAGGGGCGCTCACTTCACATTAGTTGGTTGATAGTTGGTGTCAAGGTGACGTATGTTTGCTCAGTAGTTGATGCTGATGTTTGAGTGTGTGCGAAAAATAATTAGCGGGAACATTGGATGGAACCCAGGCTAGTGTTATCCAATCAGAACCCAGGCTAGTGTTGTCCAATCAGAACCCAGGCTAGTGTTGTCCAATCAGAGCCCAGGCTAGTGTTGTCCAATCAGAACCCAGGCTAGTGTTGTCCTATCAGATTAATTATTTTAGCAAGGAGGGAATTCTATGATTATGATCTGTGTTAATTATCATCAATGTCAACTCACCTGCATCTTCATTCCATCCAATCCCAACCTAGAACACAGAGAACTACAGTTACAAACGTCCAATCACAACCTAGAACAAAGAGAACTACAGTTACAAACAACCAATCACAACCTAGAACAAAGAGAACTACAGTTACAAACAACCAATCACAACCTAGAACAAAGAGAACTACAGTTACAAACAACCAATCACAACCTAGAACACAGAGAACTACAGTTACAAACGTCCAATCCCAACCTAGAACACAGAGAACTACAGTTACAAACGACCAATCACAACCTAGAACACAGAGAACTACAGTTACAAACGTCCAATCCTAACCTAGAACACAGAGAACTACAGTTACAAACGTCCAATCACAACCTAGAACACAGAACTACAGTTACAAACGTCCAATCCCAACCTAGATCACACAGAACTACAGTTACAAACGGCCAAATCACAACCTGTGATTGGACAAATGTTTTCTAAGTTGATATATATGCCTGTCTGATCGGCGAAGACCAGAGATGCGATTTTTGCGATTATTATTCTTATTATTCTCACCACAGGTAATCTGGTATTCTGGAGACGTGTTCCTGGAAGATGGAGGAGGACGGTCCGTCAACGTGCCAACGCACCAACATGTTGATGGTCTTAGAGATCTAAGGACGGACAGACAGACAGACAGACAGACAGACAGACAGACACAGACAGACAGACTTTATAAAACGCCAAATGGATACAGAAAAAAGACTGAGCTTGTTTCCATTGTGGTCCATTATGTGACATAAAACTATACACAAACCAAACCACTATGAAACACATGGAATTGATAAGCTGGTCCTTAATCGCGTTTGATCAAATATTTTAGGAAAGACATTCCGGTTCTGGCGAAGCGGCTTGAAAGGCATAATAATAACAATAACAATAACAATAACAATAATAATAATAACAATAATATTAATATTCACCGGCCCAATGCTGATGCATTTGGTGAAGCGGTCGTCAGCCTGGATGTGTTCGTAGAGTTCCTGAACCGCTCTGTGTCTGAGGGTGGCGCTGTGGTGCGCCTCGTAAATGTTCATTATACCTGCAATATACACAATATACACATTATATACACTATATACAATATACACATTATATACACTATACACATTATACACAATATACACATTATATACACTGTATACAATATATACATTATATACACTATATACAATATACACATTATATACACTATATACAATATACACATTATATACAATATACACAATATACACATTATATACACTATATACAATATACACATTATATACACTATATACAATATACACATTATATACAATATATACAATATACACATTATATACACTATATACAATATACACATTATATACACTATATACAATATACACATTATATACACTATATACAATATACACATTATATACAATATACACAATATACACATTATATACACTATATACAATATACACATTATATACACTATATACAATATACACATTATATACAATATATACAATATATACAATATACACATTATATACACTATATAGTAGGGCTGGGCGATATGGCAAAATCTCATATCATGATATGGAAAATATTTTATCACGATAACGATATACTCACGATATAGCGCATTTTTGGTAAATTAAATTAATTAATATTCTGTTAACAATTTCACATGGAAAAATGCAGTTTGAAATGACATACTCAACAAATATAGGTATGGTACTAAATACTTATTTTATTTAGAACCTTAGAGAAATAGAAAACACTACAGAACACTGAGAACAGCAGTGATTTGAATATTTGCACTTTGTTTAACCCATTCTGAACGGGCACCCATTTTGGTGTCAGCATCATGTTATGCTTTAGCTATTTAAAAATAGCAGATCTACAAGCTCATATCGCGCCACAGAGTGGCGCGATATGAGCTTGTAGGTCTGCTATTTTTGTAAAAATCGAAGAACGACTGACATTTTTAGAATCTGATCTCAGGTCAGAATGGGTTAAACACTAAGAGCGTGGTGCTGGTGCACACACAGGTGCAGGGAAATAATCTGCTTAACATTCTACATTACAAAGCAAATACCAAATGTAAAGTTGTAAACATTAAACAATCTGTTCTGATTCTTCCCATTCCCAGGCAGGCAGGTCTTACAGGGTAATTATAGCCTGGTACTGGTAGAACCACTCCCCCTGCTGGACAAAGGCTATCAGGGTATCAGAATATAGCTTTCAGCTGCCAAAAACAATTATAGGACCCTGAGTCCCTGACCCCAGTTTTGGTTTTCCTTCAGAAATCAGAACCACTGTTACATGAATATTACATCATTCATGACATGATGCATACACACACACACACACACACACACACACACACACACACTCATGCTGCAGCTGCTTGCACGCAAACAATTTTAAACAAAATTGTAAACTTTAAGTTTAAAGCTGCAGCTCAGCAAAATCAGGCTCACAGCCTCACAACAAAATAAATCTCTTAAGTTTGAACGGTAGGCCAGGCCTTAGCAGCAAACAGAAATACAGGCCTAGGCCCTAAACTGAGGTAAACAAAACTTCAAGTAGCACATTGGATCACATCCAATTAAACATGTAAACAAAATAGGAATGTAAGCTCTTCTACTCTTGAGGGTTTCAGTGCTGCCCTCTGGCATGTCACAATGTTCCCACTGGTGCTGAAAGCTCGCTCTGAAGGGGAACTTGTGGTATTTCTTTGCTAGCTTGGCCACTAGGGGAAAATGTGACTCGTTCTCCTGCCACCATTGTAGTGGCTCTATTTTTCGACCAACGGGCAGTAGGAGATAGAGGTTGATCTCGTTTTCAATGGCTTCTCTGCTTGAAGGGGCATGGCTTCGCTTCGCTGGTGTTTCAAAATCAAAGTAACTGCTTCAAGTTTTCTTTTTCTTCTTAGATGTAGGAACCTCCTCTGAATCTGGCTCATCCTGAGTGGCAGCAGCAGCTGATGGAAGGGCCTCTCCTTCCTGTGCCACCATCTTCTGCAGGTCTGCAGCAGCTCTCGTCTTGATGTAGCCCACCTTCTCTGGCTTGATGTATGTGCTTTTGAACCGAGGGTCAACAAGAGAAGCCATGTCAAGCAAATCCTGGGTTTCCTCGTCGTCATACTTCTCATTTAGGTATTTTAGTACACCTTCTTTGATGGTCGTGGTGAGCTCAGTGTCTTAATTCTTTTTCTGGAGTAGATCAGTGTTGAACAGATGGAGGACGGGTTTCAAGTAGGAAACACTTGGGTAAAGATCCCCAGACAAGGCATCCGTAAACTCCTTGAGAGGACTCAGTGCCCTGTTGATGGACTCCAGAACGTCTATGTCCTGCCAAGTTGGGACCAGGTACCTTCTTGTCGGCACGGAGGACCTGTGAGATGGCTTTCTCCTGCTCGAGCACCCTTTCAACCATGGCTTGCACAGAGCCCCACCTCGTAGGGGTTTCTGTGAACAGCTGATGAGTGGGCAAGGGTGGCACTTGATCTGCTTGAGCCTTGGCCATCGCCTTTCTTCTCTTCCAGGAATTGGAGAACGCAAGCACAATCTTGCAGACACCGACTGCTCGATCCACCTTGTCCAGTTTCAGACTATGCCCTGTGTAAATAAAGGAAAGGAGAAGTAAATGTACCGTTCTATACCTTTTTTTTAATATACACATTTTACTTGTCCTCTACACTGTAGAGGACAAGTAAAATGTATTAATTTCATTCGTTTTATATATAGATTCATATAAATGGACAGTTTGAGTATTTGTGTAAACACAAACATTGTGTAACTCAAACATTGAAGATAAAATGAGATAATAATACATAATGAGATCATGTATTATGATGAATTGATAAGCGTGCCCCTCACTTCACATGGGTGTGATTTGTAGCTTTTAACTGGCTTTTTAACTATTGCAGGAAAATGTTGCCATTATGGGAGTTACTATAACAGTAACTGACAGTATACAAATGGACCTATATTCTATTTGTATTATTGTATATTGTCTGTAGAGTTATTTTAATAATTTTAAAGTCTAGGTATTACTGTACTACTGAAATTAACTGATATATATATATGCATTTTTAGCATTTATATTAAATCTATATGCATATCTTTTGATTGATACACTGTCACTTACCGATGGCTAAATGAAGACGGTGGCCAAAGCACTGTAGGCGTGTCATTTCATTCAGCTGAAATAACTCGTCCGTAAACACCGACTGCGGAGGTTCCACGTTGGGTCGATGTAGTGTGCTGTCAGACTCATATATGGATGCGTAGCTCGGCTCGACCACATGTCAGTTGTTGCAGAGTAAAACATGCCGTTGCTAAATCTCCCTTTCCACTTTGCCTCTGCACTCGGCATATAAACGAGAGACAAACTTATTCATGAATTTTCGGCTGGGTATTTCGTATCTAGGATCGAGCTTTTTCATCATTACACATTATACACAATATATACAATATACACATTATATACACTATATAGTATACAATATACACATTATATACACTATATACAATATACACATTATATACACTATATAGTATACAATATATACAATATACACATTATATACACTATATACAATATACACATTATATACAATATATACAATATACTAAACGCTCTGTGTCTGAGGGTGGCGCTGTGGTGCGCCTCGTATATGCTAACGTTAGCATGGTGCTATGAGGAGTGTACCGGTACATACCACAAGCTAATGTTAGCATGGTGCTATGGGAGTTGTACATACTGTAAGCCAACGTTAGCATGGTGTTATGAGGAGTGTACATACCGTAAGCTAGCGTTAGCATGGTGCTATGGGAGGTGTACATACCGTAAGCTAGCGTTAGCAGCGTGCTATGAGGCGTGTACAGGTCACACGCTGCTACGTTGTTGCGTTGATCGGTCCAGTTTATGGTCCCGTAGTCCTGAACATAGAGCTCCTGAAATGATAGTTATTATTATTATTAGTTTTATGGGGGGGGGGGGGGGGGTGGGGGTCATGGGGGGCACTACAAGGTCATAGTTCACGTATGGCTCTATTGTCATCCATGCCAGCCTAAACCCCTTATCCCTAAACTACCTGTTACTATTTAAACCCCTTATCCCTAAACTACCTGTTACTATTTAAACCCCTTATCCCTAAACTACCTGTTACTATTTAAACCCCTTATCCCTAAACTACCTGTTACTATTTAAACCCCTTATCCCTAAACTACCTGTTACTATTTAAACCCCTTATCCCTAAACTACCCGTTACTATTTAAACCCCTTATCCCTAAACTACCTGTTACTATTTTGAAATACATCTTTGAAAAGTTCAAATAGCCGATCTACAAGCTCACTACGTGTTGATGAGCCCTTCAGTACAAATCTATTACTCTCAGTATTAAGATTTTAACATTAAAAGAAAAGCGCTATATAAATCCCAGCTATTATTATTATTAATTCCCTGATGAGATCATAGAATAAAATTACAAAAAACATTACTTGCACGCTCTGTAAGTAATGAGTAATGACAATGATTTACTAAATACAAATCTATAGTGAGTATTGAACAAGACGTTAATACAGTCATAGATTTTTTTTTTACTCCGAATCTAAGTCTCAAATCTAAGTCTCAAATCTAAGGGCCGATTCATACTCCTATTTTAGCGCTGTTTCAGCGCTGTAGTGCCGAAATGATTAGCACCGAAGAGCCGACTTTAGGACGGTACCCCCCCCCCCCTGAACCTCAAATGACGTCACATTGTAGGCTCTACAGAGCCGAACCGACTTTTATTCGGCTCTAAAATAGGAGTATGAATCGGCCCTAAGTCTCAAATCTATGTTCTCAAATCTAAGTCTCAAACAGGTCAGCTTGTTTCTGCAACCATTACACTCTTCACATTAAGTAAGATAGAAATTCAGTGGCAAGATTAATTATAATAAAAATAATTAACCCATTCTCAACGGGAACCCATTTTGGTGTTAGCATCATGTCGTGCTTTAGCTATTGAAAAATAGCAGATCTACAAGCTCATAGCGCGCCACCGAGTGGCGCGCTACGAGCTTGTAGGTCTGCTATTTTTTTAAATCGAAGAATGACTGACATTTTTTTAATCTGATCTCAGGTCAGAATGGGTTAATCAGACCAGTGTGTGTCCAGTGGAAACCTCGTATGAATCTGATCTCAGGTCAGAATGGGTTAATCAGACCAGTGTGTGTCCAGTGGAAACCTCGTATGAATCTGATCTCAGGTCAGAATGGGTTAAAATGTGTTTTGGGATAGTTTGCACTGCAGTCAACAGGACAGTTCAGTCACTGCAGTCAACAGGACACTTCTGTCACTGCAGTCAACAGGACACTTCTGTCACTGCAGTCAATAGGACAGTTCTGTCACTGCAGTCAACAGGACACTTCTGTCACTGCAGTCAACAGGACACTTCAGTCACTGCAGTCAACAGGACAGTTCAGTCACTGCAGTCAACAGGACACTTCTGTCACTGCAGTCAACAGGACAGTTCTGTCACTGCAGTCAACAGGACAGTTCTGTCACTGCAGTCAACAGGACACTTCTGTCACTGCAGTCAACAGGACAGTTCAGTCACTGCAGTCAACAGGACAGTTCAGTCACTGCATGTCAACAGGACAGTTCAGTCACTGCAGTCAACAGGACACTTCTGTCAGTGTGGAGGCCTGATTGACTTTTTGTTTTTTTACCCTGGCCCAGGCCAGACCCTGGCCCAGCCCAGACTGGGCCAGGGTCTGGGATTCAAGGGCTTTCTTTCTCTGCTTTGCTGCATGCTTCAGCAATTTTGCCCAGTTCTCCCCTGCAAAGGTTGCATCTAATTGCTTAACTATATTACCCCGAATCTAATAGTGACCAATTTGATTATTTATTTTTATTTTTTTGATCTCTTTTAGCCTTTCGGCTAATCTTCTTAGAGTCCAAAAATAAATTAAAACATTACAGAATACGTTATATTCAGGGCTGCACACAACTTTTTTGGTCTAGTACTCAGAGGAGCACCTGGAGGAGTTACTTGGTGCTCCTAAAATGCGGCGACCCGTCTCGCAGGATGGATAAAAGAGGGAAGCATGAATAACTTATAGCAAAACAATATTTATTGGATAAGTGGGGACTGGGGAGTCAATGGAGAGTATTGAAACTCTAGATTCATCCCATTATTAAAAAATAATCTAGAGTTGCAAATTGCAGCTATAGGTCCATGTGTATTCCAGCTCTATATGCATATTCTAATACAAACTTCTTAATACTTCCTACGGATAATATGAGCATCAAAGCAATATTTAGATACTTTTTAATTATTTTATTTAAATTGCCGATCTACTAGCTCACAACGTGTTGCGGAGGTGACACGTTGTGAGCTTACAGATCAGCTATTTGTTTAACATAAGACACGTCGTACGGCGAAGCATACGTCAGGCTTCCCTTTTGTTTTTAGCCGAGGCGATGTACACAGTCAACACAGAGTCAGACACACATGGCTCCTCGGTGCGGGAACAGAGCGGCATTCCGACGCATCGCCATTCCGACCATTGACTTCTATTGATCGGAATGGCGGGGTTTCTCCACTTTGGTAAAGACCCCGCCACTCCGACGATTAAAACACACCGCTATTCCGAACCGCTATTTCGACTTTGGTAAAGACCCCGCCACTCCGCCCGACATGGAAAGCAAAAAGCAGCACAGAGCAACCACTGAATATTCCAGCCACTGTCACTCCCGTCAGCGCTCCCGTTCATTAAACAAGCTTAGCGTGTTTTATTGTCAAATATTTGAGTTGGTATGATTTGTCAAAATGCAAATCACTGTGCGTGCGCGTCAAGTTGTATATTCATCAACATTATTATTAGACGCACTCTTCCCCTCTTGCACTTAAGAACTTGTCGTCTCTGCTCAGCTGTGTGTGTGTGTGTGTGTGTGTGTGTGTGTGTGTGTGTGTGTGTCGTAGGGATGACATATTTGCACCTTCGTCAAAGCATATTAATCTGTCATTAATCCATCATTTTATTAAATTAAATAAAGATGTAGCCTACATCTGCCTCGCCTGTTATTCTGTCAGCAAACACGGTCTCTCTGTGTGTGTGTGTGTGTGTGTGTGTCTCAAAGTCAAAGGGTGTCTATATCTGATTATGTCCATTTTAATAACCTTACACGGTCGGGAAGACATAGCCTATATGATATGTCTGTGCACGTTAGTTATATTCATCAACATATTATTATTATTATTAGAGGCTATCCAATGTGCAGCCCCTGCAGGCGTCTCACTTCAGACGCACTCTTCCCCTCTGACGGACGGGAGTCACGGGACACATGCACGCATGCCCCATGCCGTTTTCTGTAGCCTATATTGTTTTGCATACTTAACTGCATTTTTAGAATGAACATGCAAAGCAGCGCGCAGCTGGGAACCCCATATTGCACAATGATTAGCTGGATTTAGGCCTATATTATTCATGTGTAGGCCTACTCTAATCAATCCACAAGGCCTCAGTTAGATTGATTGCACGTATAGGCATATTGTGCGTTCCTCATAAACACTGTCTGGAGCGCAGGAATCACCTTAGATTGTTGTTCAAAGTTCAAAATGTCAAAATGCGTTGGCAGGCCGCAGGAAGGAACAACTCAAACAAGCTGCTCTGATAAATCTCAATATTAGTGGATTCATTCAACCCATTCAATAGACCCATACACAGAACCACTTACTTCAAGAAATACTCTGTTACATTACAAGTAAGTCCGGTAATAAACATTTATTGAATTAAATAAAAAAGGGCCTTATAGCTTACTTTGGGCAATGGGCACACAAACAGTATGCTAGGCTATACAATATATAGGCTTTTTCTGGGAAAAAAAAAGTATGTTTACAAATAAAATAAATACTTAAAAAAAAAATTAAGCAAAATTTAAATTAAACAAAGTTATGGATGCAGCGCTGGACTGCATCCCAATATTGCTCCAGGGTCCTGGGTCCATGGCGGAACTGCCGAACGAGCATCCGCAGCCTGTTGGAGAAAATCATTAGATAATTAATTTTAGTCACTGCAATAGTAATGTTCTATAGTGAACACATTTTGTTGTGCACAAAAAGTTATATATGCTAATAACAAGCCCACGCCAGTCCATCGCATTTCAGCCTCAGATTGTCACTCCCCCAACAAGCCTTTTATTATTTAATTATGCTTAGCATCAAGAAACTCTCAAACCTTCTATCCAGCTCTCGCCATTTCCGTCGCTGGGGGGGTGCTGGAGAACCGCGCTCAGCGATGGCACAGACCGTCTCCAGCAGCTTCTGCTCGTCCTTTAGACGGCGGATGAACAGCCAAATTGAAGGGTGGCGCCTGTCCACCCGCGCGTTCCATCTGTGATGCCAACCTGAAATAATCAGAGATCTATAAGAACTAGGATACATTTGCGTGAATCAAATAGGCCTGCAATAGTCTTTGGAATGAGAAATTAAAATATTAATATGAATATTAATAATAAAATAGTTACCCTCCACCGCGTTGTTGCTGCGGTTGTCGCCGCGGCGGCGATAGACGCTCCACACACGTGGCAAGAAGGTCGCGTGCTCCCCTACATATGTGTTCTCCATATACTGGATGAAGTCATCCAGGGCAGGGTAGCCACGGAGCAGCCGGCGTGTCTGTCTGCTCGTGCAGAAGGTCCTAAAGGCGCGCCTCAGATGGGTAGTTGGGAGGTAGCCTGTGGCCATGGCCTTCCTGACCCATGCCTTCAGGTGCCTGTCCCGCCTGTATGGACCTGCAAAAGTTGAGTGAAGAAGTACAATTTAAGTCACAAAAATAGACCTATGGCCTACAAATTCATAAGCGCTCAACAATCTTTAATAATATATTTTACAAAAGAACAAAAAAGCTTCTAGCCATGAATGAAATGTATAACAAATGAACAATTTATAAGTATAATCACTCACCCGCCAAGCCAAGATCTTGTATCTTGCACCAAAGGCTCTGACACAAGTGAAAAAAGCAACCCGTGATGCGGGTTGCTGGCAGCTCAGCTCGGACGGCGTTCATGAGGGCCATCTCGAAGTCCATCAGGACTTGTTCAGGCCTCCATCTAGATGTAACGGAGGGGTGGGTGGACGCAGGGACAGACATGGTATAAAATAAGTTAAAAAAGAAAAACAGTTTTAAATAAAATATTACACACACACACACACACACACACACACACACACACACACACACACACACACACACACACACACACACACACACACACACACACACACACACACACACACACTTACTGTTGTTGTGTAACCCGCTCGACCCTCCTCTTAACGTGACGGAGGACAGCTCTGTACATTTCCTCCGTCTTGCCGCTCATCAGTACCATGGCGAAAGCCACCACTCTGCCCAGGTAGAGGCCGTGGATGCTAAAAAATTGATAGAACGGCCTTGGGCACGTCTTGAACGTCCCGTCCATATAGATCTAAAACAAAATTTATGTCATTATATGCATATACTGATATAAATTAGACATAGGCCTATATATTATTGCGGAAAATATTCGGCCCCAGCACCTTTTACTCGATCAAGCATTGCTATAAATGTAATTATTATGGGAGAGGGGTATACTAACCTGGTCACACTGGCTCAATTTCGTGAAATTGGCCTCCGTCCCAAAGACTACGAAGCCATGCTGCCGGTTATTTTTGGAGAGGAACTCATCCCCTCCCCAGGTGAGTGCCCACTCGCCCTCCACTTCGACCTCCTGCAGAGTCTGCGGGATGGGAGGCATGAAGCTGGCCCGCTGTCTCTCCAGGCGCGACTTCACGGCATGAAAGGGGGGGCAGTGTTGCACGTCAGCCGTTTGGGCCACGACTCGGTCATAGACCCGCTTGATGGGGAGGGTTGGGTCTGCAGCCACCTGCTCGAGCATCTGCTCAATCACAGCAGTGGTGGCGACGAGGTCCTCTTCGGCCGCGTGGTCGTGGTTCCCTGGAGGGCTTGTAACGACGATGGCTGGATCGTCGGCCTCCACATCTAGCCACCTCGTGTGTAAGAACACGTTGCACCCGCGACGGGCGCAACGCCAATATATTTTATCAGGCTTGGTTTTATTCCTGAGGTAACGAAAATTATTAATGATTAGGGCTTTCCCTCCGCGACTGTTCGCAATTTGAATGTATGCTTCAGCGTCCATGATGTAAGAGAATGTATCTCACCATGGGACGCTCTTTTATACCCGTTAACTTGATTGATTAACACCTGATTCCAATACATTGTACGAATACCTCAAACTCATTGGCCATGGCAAATTGAAAAATGTCAAGGAGTTACATTTTTAACGTGCTGGGACATTGGTAACACCCGCGCGTAATGACTGCGATCATCCAATCCAAGTCCAGCACCAGCTTAGAAATAGCTGTCCAAGGTGCTGAAGTATCATCGTATTTTATTAAACCAACTGCAACCCAACTACAGGTGCCCATTGCAGTTATATTTATGAACATTAATCGTTTTTCATTATACATAAACCTGTGCGTAAACGTGCGTAATACAGCTCTATAATGGGCTACCTATAGAGCGTTGAGGAAACTCTAGGCTACATACCAGTACAAAAAGATGGGGGCGGTGGACGACAACTATAAAAGAGGGTTTCATTTTGTCTGAGGATTATAAATGACTGCATGTCAACGCTCTATAGGGTCCGATGTGGGTCACAATGTCAATATGAACACCATAGAGGCTCAGAGCTGTATTACGCACAGGTTTATGTAGAAAGAAAAACGATGAATGTTCATAAATATAACTGCAATGGCCAATGGGCACCTGTAGTTGGTTTAATAAAATCCATAACTTTGTTTAATTAAAAAATTTACTGTAAATGCATTTATTTATTTATTTGTAAACTAAAAAAAATGTACGCCTATAGGCTTTTGTAGCTGTAGCCTAAAAGAGGGTTTCATTTCATTTTGTCTGAGGATTATAAATGACTGCATGTCAACGCTCTATAGGGTCCGATGTGGGTCACAATGTCAATATGAACACCATAGAGGCTCAGAGCTGTATTACGCACAGGTTTACGCACAGGTTTATGTAGAAAGAAAAACGATGAATGTTCATAAATATAACTGCAATGGCCAATGGGCACCTGTAGTTGGTTTAATAAAATCCATAACTTTGTTTAATTTAAAATTTACTGTAAATGCATTTATTTATTTATTTGTAAACTAAAAAAAATGTAGGCCTATAGGCTTTTGTAGCTGTAGCCTACAGTTTGTGTGCCCATGGCTATGGGTTTGATATAAGGCCCTTTTTTATTTCAATCAATAAATGTTTATTACCGGACTTACTTGTAACAGAGTATTTCTTGAAGTATAGTGGTTCTGTGTATGTGTCTAATTGTCTATTGAATGGGTTGAATGAATACACTAATGTTGAGATTTATCGGAGCAGTTAGTTTGGGTTGTTCCTTCCTGCGGCCTGCCAACGCATTTTGACATTTTGAACTTTGACCATTTTCAGTTTTTTTGCACATGCAGTTGCGGTTGCACAGTTGCTTGTGTTGTTGACTGGTTGGTTCTTCAATTAGGTTGAAAACCTTCGAAAACAAAGAAACAGGTTTTAACAATGCCAAACAATAAACGTATCTTTTCAAAACAATAAGTTCCCTTTTTAAACATGCTTGATTTTAAACATTAAATATATTTCTTAAATAATCAAACGTATTTTAAACAATGCGTTTTAACAATAAATGCCAAAATGTAAAGTCGACATTTTAACCAAATTATTAAAGTCATTTTTAATTAAACATTTTAGAACTGTAACCTTTAAGCTAGAATAATTTAGTAACAACAAATGTTATGTATTTAAGTAAGTAAGTAAAGTATGTATAAGAATTTAAAGGGAAAAACTGAACTTTGAGCTTGTATAGCTTGTAGATCAGCTACAAGTAACCTAGGCATTTGGCATGCCTTTAAACATGCAGGTAAATCATATATTCACATTTTTGTAGTCTCTTAAATTAGTAAATATAAATTTAAATGCAAACTCAAACAAATTGAGGACATACTTAAAGTTCCAAACTGAACTTAATCTACAGGCATTAGCCCATTAAGGCCAGATTTTTAACCACATTAAGCAGTAAGCATAAAGTAGAAGAAGAAAATACAGTAGACATAACAGACCATTGGCGTCTTTGGGGGTATAGAGCTCTTGGGTAGACCTTCAGCTTGCTTGTTTGTTAGTTGTGTGAGTGTCACCACCACCAGCCTTTAACAGGTGTTCAATCAGCCAAATGAGCACCAGCAGCCATCTTGCAGCTGATTCACTCTGGGAGATGTAGTCTGAGGTCTGAGGTGTCTTGAAGATCCATGCTCCATTTATGAGTTTTAACTCAACAACAATCTAAGGTGATTCCTGCGCTCCAGACATAGTGTTTATGAGGAACGCACAATATGCCTATTGATTGATTGATTGATTGATTGAAATATTTATTAACAGTTTGTAGAATTTACAGTAGGCCTACATTTTAAGCACAAACTCAATACAAAGACTGTTAACTGTGAGTGGACGACCCAATTAAGCATTACACTTGTTTACAACAGGGTCCACATTGTTCAATTCATCAAAACATTTAGAGACATACAAATAGACACTTCTATGTAGCTAAAGAACAGAACAGGAATTCATCATATAGGAAGCAAAAAGGGAAAAGATACATATACAGTGAGGGGAAATGGGGCGGGGGGGGGGGGGATCAATCTAACTGAGGCCTTGTGGATTGATTAGAGCAGGCCTACACATGAATGATATAGGCCTAAATCCAGCTAATCATCATCATTGTGCAATATGGGGTTCCCAGCTGCGCACATCACTGCTTTGCATGATCATTCCAAAAATACAGTTAAGTATGCAAAACAATATAGGCTACATAAAACAGCATGGGGCATGCGTGCGTGCGTCCCGTGACTCCCGTCCGTCAGAGGGGAAGAGTGCGTCTGAAGTGAGACGCCAGGGGCTGCACATTGGATAGCCTAATAATAATAATAATATGTTGATGAATATAACTAACGTGCACAGACATATCATATAGGCTATGTCTTCCCGACCGTGTAAGGTTATTAAAATGGACATAATCAGATATAGACAACTTGTGACTTTGACGCACGCACAGTCGCACACACACACACACACACGGCCGTGTTGCTGACAGAATAACAGGCGAGGCAGATGTAGGCTATATACATCTTTATTTAATTTAATAAAATGATGGGATTAATGACAGATTAATATGCTTTGACGAAGGTGCAAATTATGTCATCCCTACGACACACACACACACACACACACACACACACACACACACACACACACACGCACACTGTCTCTCACACACACACACACACACACACACACACACACACACACACACACACACACACACACACACACACACACAGCTGAGCAGACAATTATAAGTTCTTATAATTTTCACGGTGACCCGCCCCGCCCCCCGCACTCCTTTGCATTTGAATGCTTGAACTGCGCAAACGTAAACAGTCCGGACAGTGAGGACAAAAGAGGTGTTGCAAATTATCATTTGGCATGCATTCTGCATTATGTGCGCCCTTGCCTGTGCGTCGGATGGCGGTGTTTAAATATCGGAGGGGGGGGGGGCATTGTTTGTGTATACATTTCCGAGGGTGCTTGTGTTGCGTCGGAACGGGGGGGCGTCGGAACGGGGTGCGTCGGAATGGGGGGGCATCGGAACGGGGGTGCGTCGGAATGGGGGGGGCGTCGGAACGGGGGGGCGTCGGAACGGGGGGGCGTCGGAATGCCGGGGTGTAACCCCTCGGTGCAAAATAAATAATGTACACTACCCGACTTTATGATAAAAGTATGTCGGGACACGCTGTTGTCATGTTGATAAGCTTCATGTTGTGCAGCAGCAGTGCCAGTCCGCAATGCTTTGCACTCCTCCCACTCCACTATTGTTATGTTAGTTACTACGTGCTCTTTGCTTTTCTCGTGCTTATCAAAAGCTGGGTGACTGAAATTATTTATCCCTGTATAAAAGGTGCAGTTCTTATCAATGCTCACGGCATAGTTTGCACCACATATCGCTGCGCTCAGCATTAGTTTGGAGCCAGCCGACATCATCCAACCACTTTTCCACAAACACACGTTTTCTGTGCGGTTCAGGTGGTGGTTCCGTTTGGCGTCTCTCTGGAGGTGGTGGTGCTGGAACACCAAAATAGTTACTTAATGGCGCCTGCTTCTTGGACATTTTGACGAGAGTTTGGCTGTAATACTGTAAGAATAATGTGTCAGGTAACTTTCTCCGTAGAAAAATCCAGCAGCATTCATGGTTTGGAACCTCCCTCGTTGGAGTAAGAATGCGCTGTGATTGGCCACAATTGGCCAGTGCACTCTCGCAAGACGTGCTGTGATTGGCCAGTAGCCACTTTGAGTGGCAGTCGGTGGGAAACGCTCTCGCCACAGAATTTACTAGTGTGTAATCTGGCCATAATAATCATTCTGGGCGGCCCCAGCTGTTGGTACGCAGAAGCGCTTCCCGACGCTTGATTGACAGCGCATTTTGAATTTTGACGACGCATGCGCTGTGGCGCACCACTTATGTGCAGCCCTGGTTATATTACATTACAAAAGAGTACATTGCATTTCAAAAATGCATTTCAAATTGCACTGATGCTAGACGACAACAGTGAGTCAGGTAGAGAGGTGAGACAGGTAGAGAGTGAGACAGGTAGAGAGTGAGACACATAAGGGTGAGACAGGTACCTGTCTGAGGCTGAGCACCAGTCTGTCCTCCTTGGCAGACAGACGGGTGGCGTAGCAGTAGCTCATCGGTAGATACACCTGTCTGCAGTGACACCACAGCGTGGACGGGTGTGCGGGGAACCACGCCGGAAGCAACCTATCAGAGAGCAGGACCAATTAACCAATTAACTAATCACCTGTCTGCAGTGGCACCACAATTGCTCTCTCTCCCCTGGGAGAGATGTAGTCCCATCCCTTTAACACCCATTCTGACCTGAGATCAGATTCATACGAGGTTTCCACTGGACACACACTGGTCTGATGAACCCATTCTGACCTGAGATCAGATTCTAAAAAAATGTCAGTCGTTCTTCGATTTTTCAAAAAATAGCAGACCTACAAGCTCATAGCGCGCCACTCGGTGGCGCGCTATGAGTTTGTAGATCTGCTATTTTTCAATAGCTTAAAGCACGACATGATGCTAACACCAAAACGGGTTCCCGTTCAGAATGGGTTAAATCAGAGCGCCCAGCGACGTATAGCAGCGGAGTCCCGCCCCCGCATCCTCAGAGCGTTCTACAAGAGCACCGTTGAGAGTGTTTTCTGGCGAGCAGCCAGCAGCACCACTGCCTGGTGAACTCGGGAACTGCAGAACGGAAAAAAAAACACTGCAGAGAGTGGTGGTGCGAACAGCGCAGCGCGTCGTGGGAGGGGAGCTTTCCTTTCCCCACTCCAGGAAATACACCAGAGACGTTGTGTGGCTATAAAGGCTGAGAACATTATCAGGGACATCCATCACCCCCCCCCCCCCCCCCCCCTCCCCAGCCATAGCCTGTTCAAACCACTTCCCACGCCCACGGCCGGGCAAACGCTTCATGAGCATCAAGAGCAACACCACCAGACTCTGGAACGGTTTCTACTTGTCAACAATTAGACTGCTGAACAAGAGCTAGGACTGAACTGGATTGGTCTCCTTTTAGTAGAGACTACTTTATATATACTAGGCTACACCACTTTATTTAATTATTTTTATATATGCATACATATTGTACCATGTAGTTTAGTCATGTACTATGCACTTTCTTTCTTTTTAACTGCAATGATGAGCCTGCACAAACAAGAATTTCACCCGTGTTACTTGTAATGTGATGTGACAATAAAGTTTTATTTAATTCTGACATTTACAGACGGACCGGATGTTATCCCGGGTGTGGCTGAATTAGCTAGGTGTAGCAAAAACACACTTAGCTATGGTTAGCATGTCGTAGCTATGGTTAGCATGTCGTAGCTATGGTTAGCATGTCGTAGCTATGGTTAGCATGTCTTAGCTATGGTTAGCATGTCGTAGCTATGGTTATCATGTCGTAGCTATGGTTAGCATGTCGTAGCTATGGTTAGCATTCCGTAGCTGTGGTAAACAGGTCGGTAGCTATGGTTAGCATATCGTAGCTATGGTTAGCATGTTGCAGCTATGGTTAGCATGTCGCAGCTATGGTTATCATGTCTAAGAACTCAACAGTAGAATATAACTAGAATAGAGTAGAGCTCTCCACATCTCGAGTATTCATTCAGTTTAAAACTGTAGAATAGAAGTAGAATAGAGTAGTATTATATTCTAATAGAACTAGAATAGAGTAGAACTCACCACATCTCGGGCAGCAGGGTATTCATTCCCTCCCAGCTGTAAACGTTCAGGACGGCCAACCAGAATTTACCCCAGGATGGAATCCCTGCAGCGCCACCTAGAGGAGGAGATATATATATATATATATATATATATATATATATATATATATACACACATAACATACATATAACCCTAACCCTGCAGTGCCCTCTAGAGGAGGAGTGACCATGTCAACATAGACCCATACAGAGAAAACCTTTACTGGTACAGTTTGATAATACAGACCCATACAGAGAAACCCTTTACTGGTACAGTTTGATAACATGTAGACCCATACAGAGAAACCCTTTACTGGTACAGTTTGATAACATGCAGACCCATACAGAGAAACCCTTTACTGGTACAGTTTGATAATACAGACCCATAGAGAGAAACCCTTTACTGGTACAGTTTGATAACATGCAGACCCATACAGAGAAACCCTTTACTGGTACAGTTTGATAATACAGACCCATACAGAGAAACCCTTTACTGGTACAGTTTGATAACATGCAGACCCATACAGAAAAACCCTTTACTGGTACAGTTTGATAACACAGACCCATACAGAGAAACCCTTTACTGGTACAGTTTGATAATACAGACCCATACAGAGAAACCCTTTACTGGTACAGTTTGATAACATGCAGACCCATACAGAGAAACCCTTTACTGGTACAGTTTGTGGTAAAAGCTTTGCTCAAACCTTTTTTTTATTTACTGCCTTGATCTCCTTGTGACATGGCATGTCTTAGCTATGGTTAGCATGTCTTAGCTATGGTTAACATGTCTTAGCTACGGTTAGCATATCTTAGATATGGCTAGCATGTCTTAGCTATGGTTAGCATGTCATAGCTATGGTTAGCATGTCTTAGCTGTTGTTCTAACCTCCCATTCCTCTCCAAAATCCTGGAACGCACTGTTGCATCTCAGCTCAAATCACACATGGACTCCAATAACCTTTACGAATCATTTCAATCTGGTTTCCGTTCACTTCACAGTACTGAAACTGCACTCACAAAAGTCACCAACGATATCCTCCTGTCTGCCGACTCAGGTCACCTCTCCATCCTCATCCTCCTCGACCTCAGCGCTGCCTTTGACACCATCAGCCACTCCATCCTCATCACCCGTCTCCAGTTCTCCCTCGGTTTAACCGGCACTGCCCTTTCCTGGTTGGCATCCTACCTCTCCGATCGACAACAATTCATCTCCATCAATAACTACAAATCTTCCACTGCCCCAGTTACCCATGGTGTCCCCCAGGGTTCAGTACTTGGTCCCCTCCTCTTCATCATATACATCCTCCCTCTAGGTCAGATCCTCCGTCACCATGGACTTCAGTTCCACTCCTACGCCGATGACACACAGCTGTACCTTTCCATCAAAGCCATCACCCCAACCACACATTCCACTCTCACTGCCTGCCTCACAGATTTTAGTTTCTCAAACTAAATTGCAATAAATCGGAAATCATCATCATCGGTCCCAACTCCCTCACCAATTCCACCCAAGGTTTTTCACTGAACATTGATGGATCCACTGTTACACCCTCCACCCGCATCCGCAACCTTGGCATCATTTTCCCACCCTTTCATTCCTCCCCCATGTTAACAAAGTCACCAAAACCGCCTTCTTTCACCTCAAGAACATTGCCCGTCTCCGACTCTCTCTGTCATTTTCCGCAGCCGAAACACTCATCCACGCCTTCATCTCATCCCGCCTTGATTATTGCAACAGTATCCTCTACGGCACCACCTCCAAAGTCCTCAATAAACTGCAATATGTCCAGAATTCAGCTGCCCGCCTGCTCACCAGTACCCGTTCCAGAGACCATATTACACCTGTCCTCCGTGACCTTCACTGGCTACCGGTTGTTGCCTCTGTAAAGCCCCCCCATGTAAAGCGTCTTTGGGTACTCAGAAAAGCACTATATAAGTTTGAGATATTATTATTATTTAGCTATGGTTAGCATGTCTTAGCTATGGCTAGCATGTCTTAGCTATGTTTAGCATGTCATAGCTATGGTTAACATGTCTTAGCTATGGTTAGTATGTCTTAGATATGGTTAGCATGGCATAGCTATGGTTAGCATGTGCCAATGTGGCACAAATCTTTGAATATATATTATTTCATGAGAGATTGTTTTTAACTCAAATCTTTGCTTCTGTGGGGTCCCTGAAACAACATATTTTCTGATGTGGGTCGAAGGCCAATTACATATATTTTTGGGGGTCCTTGACATGTTTGAGAACCACTGACACAGAAACATGAGGTTTTTCAGAAAACTGTCAGGATTTAGAAGGCATTTGTAGAATCGTCTTCAGGTCTAAATGGGTTAAATAAATGTTGTGTAAATGTGTTGTGACTTATTGAAAAGTTTTAATACAAATAGTTCCAATGGAATCTAAATGTAAGGTTGCAAATATGCTTATCGGTGTTGCGAGGATGAGGGGGTACCTGGGAGAGAATCTTCCCCTCTCTAGGGGTACCTGGGAAAGAATCTTCCCGCCTCTAGGGGTACCTGGGAAAGAATCTTCCCGCCTCTAGGGGTACCTGGGAAAGAATCTTCCCCCCTAGGGGTACCTGGGCCAACCCCTACTTTAATCTGTTGTCCAACATGTGTGTCATTAAGTCTAAATGGTGTGACCTCTGACCTTTGCTGTGGAGGTTGTTTCGTGCTCGCACCAGGTCCGGGTCGTCTGGATCCACTCCCAGAATCCTCAGCGACACGTAGCTCAGCGCAGTGCCGAACACCGTCGACTTGTCCTCGATGTGTCTGGAAGAAAAATATACTATTATACAACTTTACTACTACTGCTACTGCTACTAGATAGATAGATAGATAGATAGATAGATAGATAGATAGATAGATAGATAGATAGATAGATAGATAGATAGATAGATAGATAGATAGATAGATAGATACAGACCCCATCGAACAGCTGAACAGATTCTTACAGTCCCCAGCCCCCATCGAACAGCTGAACAGATCTCAGGTCAGAAACTTACAGACCCCAGCCCCCATCGAACAGCTGAACAGATACTTACAGACCCCATCGAACAGCTGAACAGATACTTACAGACCCCAACCCCCATCGAACAGCTGAACAGATACTTACAGACCCCAGCCCCCATCGAACAGCTGAACAGATACTTAAAGACCCCAGAACAGCTGAACAGATACAGATACTTACAGACTCCATCGAACAGCTGAACAGATCTCAGGTCATATACTTACAGACCCCAGCCCCCATCGAACAGCTGAACAGATCTCAGGTATCGTATCATCTCTCTCCTCCAGGCTTCAGGCAGTGAGATGCTGGTCACATGACACGTGATGAGGAGACCTGAAACAGTCACATGATCATTCACATGATCACAGTCAGAGAGTGGAACTAGTGGCCCTCTGGAGTGAGTGTGGAACTACAGTGGCCCTCTGGAGTGAGTGTGGAACTACAGTGGCCCTCTGGAGTGAGTGTGGAACTACAGTGGCCCTCTGGAGTGAGTGTGGAACTACAGTGGCCCTCTGGAGTGAGTGTGGAACTATAGTGGCCCTCTGGAGTGAGTGCGGAACTATAGTGGCCCTCTGGAGTGAGTGTGGCACTATAGTGGTTCTCTGGAGTGAGTGTGGAACTATAGTGGCCCTCTGGAGTGAGTGTGGAACTATAGTGACCCTCTGGAGTGAGTGTGGAACTATAGTGGCCCTCTGGAGTGAGTGTGGAACTATAGTGGCCCTCTGGAGTGAGTATGGAACTATAGTGACCCTCTGGAGTGAGTGTGGAACTATATAGTGGCCCTCTGGAGTGAGTGTGGCACTATAGTGGCCCTCTGGAGTGAGTGTGGAACTATAGTGACCCTCTGGAGTGAGTGTGGAACTATAGTGGCCCTCTGGAGTGAGTGTGGAACTATAGTGACCCTCTGGAGTGAGTGTGGAACTATAGTGGCCCTCTGGAGTGAGTGTGGAACTATTGAGGCCCTCTGGAGTGAGTGTGGAACTATAGTGACCCTCTGGAGTGAGTGTGGAACTATAGAGGCCCTCTGGAGTGAGTGTGGAACTATAGTGACCCTCTGGAGTGAGTGTGGAACTATAGAGGCCCTCTGGAGTGAGTGTGGAACTATAGTGACCCTCTGGAGTGAGTGTGGAACTATAGTGGCCCTCTGTAGTGAGTGTGGAACTATAGTGGCCCTCTGGAGTGAGTGTGGAACTATAGTGGTCCTCTGGAGTGAGTGTGGAACTACAGTGACCCTCTGGAGTGAGTGTGGAACTATAGTGGCCCTCTGGAGTGAGTGTGGAACTATAGTGACCCTCTGGAGTGAGTGTGGAACTACAGTGGCCCTCTGGAGTGAGTGTGGAACTATAGTGGTCCTCTGGAGTGAGTGTGGAACTACAGTGGCCCTCTGGAGTGAGTGTGGAACTATAGTGGTCCTCTGGAGTGAGTGTGGAACTATAGTGGCCCTCTGGAGTGAGTGTGGAACTATAGTGGCCCTCTGGAGTGAGTGTGGAACTATAGTGGCCCTCTGGAGTGAGTGTGGAACTATAGTGGCCCTCTGGAGTGAGTGTGGAACTATAGTGACCCTCTGGAGTGAGTGTGGAACTATAGTGGCGCTCTCCATCGTCAAAGTTTCCAACCCCTGGGGTAGAGGGTTGAGGGTAAAACCTGGCAGCAGGAACAGCGGTCCTCCGTAGTCTCCGGCCCAGTGTCCGTCCTCTGCCTGCAGCATGCTGTAGAAGTTCATTCCTTTCAGAGAAGATTCCGCTGCCGTGTTCACCGGCTCACCGTCTGCTATGAAGCCGCTCTGTGGAGACATGTTAAAAAATATATAATACCGGTTTGTTACAATGTTCTAGAAATAAAATAATATAATATGTTACAATGTTCTAGAAATAAAATAATATAATATGTTACAATGTTCTAGAAATAAAATAATATAATATGTTACAATGTTATAGAAATAAAATAATATAATATGTTACAATGTTATAGAAATAAAATAAGCAACACAACGTATGCAGCTGCATCCATATGTGACTCTTTGTGATACAGAGACAGTCATGGAGGCAAGACTAAGTGTTGAGGAGAGGAGAAAACAAGACTGAGTGTTGAGGAGAGGAGAAAACAAGACTAAGTGTTCAGGAGAGGAGAAAACAAGACTAACTGTTGAGGAGAGGAGAAAACAAGACTAAGTGTTCAAGAGAGGAGAAAACAAGACTAACTGTTGAGGAGAGGAGAAAACAAGACTAAGTGTTGAGGAGCGGAGAAAACAAGACTAAGTGTTGAGGAGAGGAGAAAACAAGACTAAGTGTTGAGGAGCGGAGAAAACAAGACTAAGTGTTGAGGAGAGGAGAAAACAAGACTAAGTGTTCAGGAGAGGAGAAAACAAGACTAACTGTTGAGGAGAGGATAAAACAAGACTAAGTGTTCAGGGAGGAGAAAACAAGACTAAGTGTTGAGGAGCGGAGAAAACAAGACTAAGTGTTGAGGAGAGAGAAAACAAGACTAAGTGTTGAGGAGAGGAGAAAACAAGACTAAGTGTTGAGGAGAGGAGAAAACAAGACTAACTGTTGAGGAGAGGAGAAAACAAGACTAACTGTTGAGGAGAGGAGAAAACAAGACTAACTGTTGAGGAGAGGAGAAAACAAGACTAAGTGTTGAGGAGAGGAGAAAACAAGACTAAGTGTTCAGGAGAGGAGAAAACAAGACTAACTGTTGAGGAGAGGAGAAAACAAGACTAACTGTTGAGGAGCGGAGAAAACAAGACTAAGTGTTGAGGAGAGGAGAAAACAAGACCAAGTGTTCAGGAGAGGAGAAAACAAGACTAACTGTTGAGGAGAGGAGAAAACAAGACTAAGTGTTCAGGGAGGAGAAAACAAGACTAAGTGTTGAGGAGAGGAGAAAACAAGACTAAGTGTTCAGGAGAGGAGAAAACAAGACTAAGTGTTCAGGAGAGGAGAAAACAAGACTAAGTGTTGAGGAGAGGAGAAAACAAGACTAAGTGCTGAGGAGAGGAGAAAACAAGACTAAGTGTTCAGGAGAGGAGAAAACAAGACTAAGTGTTCAGGAGAGGAGAAAACAAGACTAACTGTTGAGGAGAGGAGAAAACAAGTCTAACTGTTGAGGAGAGGAGAAAACAAGACTAAGTGTTGAGGAGAGGAGAAAACAAGACTAAGTGTTCAGGAGAGGAGAAAACAAGACTAACTATTGAGGAGAGGAGAAAAACAGACTAAGTGTTGAGGAGAGGAGAAAACAAGACTAAGTGTTCAGGAGAGGAGAAAACAAGACTAACTGTTGAGGAGAGGAGAAAACAAGACTAACTGTTGAGGAGATGAGAAAACAAGACTAAGTGTTGAGGAGAGGAGAAAACAAGACTAAGTGTTGAGGAGAGGTGAAAACAAGACTAAGTGTTCAGGAGAGGAGAAAACAAGACTAAGTGTTGAGGAGCGGAGAAAACAAGACTAAGTGTTGAGGAGAGGAGAAAACAAGACTAAGTGTTCAGGAGAGGAGAAAACAAGACTAACTGTTGAGGAGAGGAGAAAACAAGACTAAGTGTTCAGGGAGGAGAAAACAAGACTAAGTGTTGAGGAGCGGAGAAAACAAGACTAAGTGTTGAGGAGAGAGAAAACAAGACTAAGTGTTGAGGAGAGGAGAAAACAAGACTAAGTGTTGAGGAGAGGAGAAAACAAGACTAACTGTTGAGGAGAGGAGAAAACAAGACTAACTGTTGAGGAGAGGAGAAAACAAGACTAACTGTTGAGGAGAGGAGAAAACAAGACTAACTGTTGAGGAGAGGAGAAAACAAGACTAACTGTTGAGGAGCGGAGAAAACAAGACTAAGTGTTGAGGAGAGGAGAAAACAAGACCAAGTGTTCAGGAGAGGAGAAAACAAGACTAACTGTTGAGGAGAGGAGAAAACAAGACTAAGTGTTCAGGGAGGAGAAAACAAGACTAAGTGTTGAGGAGAGGAGAAAACAAGACTAAGTGTTCAGGAGAGGAGAAAACAAGACTAAGTGTTCAGGAGAGGAGAAAACAAGACTAAGTGTTGAGGAGAGGAGAAAACAAGACTAAGTGCTGAGGAGAGGAGAAAACAAGACTAAGTGTTCAGGAGAGGAGAAAACAAGACTAAGTGTTCAGGAGAGGAGAAAACAAGACTAACTGTTGAGGAGAGGAGAAAACAAGACTAACTGTTGAGGAGAGGAGAAAACAAGACTAAGTGTTGAGGAGAGGAGAAAACAAGACTAAGTGTTCAGGAGAGGAGAAAACAAGACTAACTATTGAGGAGAGGAGAAAAACAGACTAAGTGTTGAGGAGAGGAGAAAACAAGACTAAGTGTTCAGGAGAGGAGAAAACAAGACTAACTGTTGAGGAGAGGAGAAAACAAGACTAACTGTTGAGGAGATGAGAAAACAAGACTAAGTGTTGAGGAGAGGAGAAAACAAGACTAAGTGTTGAGGAGAGGTGAAAACAAGACTAAGTGTTCAGGAGAGGAGAAAACAAGACTAACTGTTGAGGAGAGGAGAAAACAAGACTAACTGTTGAGGAGATGAGAAAACAAGACTAAGTGTTGAGGAGAGGAGAAAACAAGACTAACTGTTGAGGAGAGGAGAAAACAAGACTAAGTGTTCAGGAGAGGAGAAAACAAGACTAAGTGTTCAGGAGAGGAGAAAACAAGACTAAGTGTTCAGGAGAGGAGAAAACAAGACTAAGTGTTGAGGAAAGGAGAAAACAAGACTAAGTGTTCAGGGAGGAGAAAACAAGACTAACTGTTGAGGAGAGGATAAAACAAGACTAAGTGTTCAGGGAGGAGAAAACAAGACTAAGTGTTGAGGAGCGGAGAAAACAAGACTAAGTGTTGAGGAGAGAGAAAACAAGACTAAGTGTTGAGGAGAGGAGAAAACAAGACTAAGTGTTGAGGAGAGGAGAAAACAAGACTAACTGTTGAGGAGAGGAGAAAACAAGACTAACTGTTGAGGAGAGGAGAAAACAAGACTAACTGTTGAGGAGAGGAGAAAACAAGACTAAGTGTTGAGGAGAGGAGAAAACAAGACTAAGTGTTGAGGAGAGGAGAAAACAAGACTAACTGTTGAGGAGAGGAGAAAACAAGACTAACTGTTGAGGAGAGGAGAAAACAAGACTAACTGTTGAGGAGAGGAGAAAACAAGACTAAGTGTTGAGGAGAGGAGAAAACAAGACTAAGTGTTCAGGAGAGGAGAAAACAAGACTAACTGTTGAGGAGAGGAGAAAACAAGACTAACTGTTGAGGAGCGGAGAAAACAAGACTAAGTGTTGAGGAGAGGAGAAAACAAGACCAAGTGTTGAGGAGAGGAGAAAACAAGACTAACTGTTGAGGAGAGGAGAAAACAAGACTAAGTGTTCAGGGAGGAGAAAACAAGACTAAGTGTTGAGGAGAGGAGAAAACAAGACTAAGTGTTCAGGAGAGGAGAAAACAAGACTAAGTGTTCAGGAGAGGAGAAAACAAGACTAAGTGTTGAGGAGAGGAGAAAACAAGACTAAGTGCTGAGGAGAGGAGAAAACAAGACTAAGTGTTCAGGAGAGGAGAAAACAAGACTAAGTGTTCAGGAGAGGAGAAAACAAGACTAACTGTTGAGGAGAGGAGAAAACAAGACTAACTGTTGAGGAGAGGAGAAAACAAGACTAAGTGTTGAGGAGAGGAGAAAACAAGACTAAGTGTTCAGGAGAGGAGAAAACAAGACTAACTATTGAGGAGAGGAGAAAAACAGACTAAGTGTTGAGGAGAGGAGAAAACAAGACTAAGTGTTCAGGAGAGGAGAAAACAAGACTAACTGTTGAGGAGAGGAGAAAACAAGACTAACTGTTGAGGAGATGAGAAAACAAGACTAAGTGTTGAGGAGAGGAGAAAACAAGACTAAGTGTTGAGGAGAGGTGAAAACAAGACTAAGTGTTCAGGAGAGGAGAAAACAAGACTAACTGTTGAGGAGAGGAGAAAACAAGACTAACTGTTGAGGAGAGGAGAAAACAAGACTAAGTGTTCAGGAGAGGAGAAAACAAGACTAAGTGTTCAGGAGAGGAGAAAACAAGACTAAGTGTTCAGGAGAGGAGAAAACAAGACTAAGTGTTGAGGAAAGGAGAAAACAAGACTAAGTGTTCAGGGAGGAGAAAACAAGACTAACTGTTGAGGAGAGGATAAAACAAGACTAAGTGTTCAGGGAGGAGAAAACAAGACTAAGTGTTGAGGAGCGGAGAAAACAAGACTAAGTGTTGAGGAGAGAGAAAACAAGACTAAGTGTTGAGGAGAGGAGAAAACAAGACTAAGTGTTGAGGAGAGGAGAAAACAAGACTAACTGTTGAGGAGAGGAGAAAACAAGACTAACTGTTGAGGAGAGGAGAAAACAAGACTAACTGTTGAGGAGAGGAGAAAACAAGACTAAGTGTTGAGGAGAGGAGAAAACAAGACTAAGTGTTCAGGAGAGGAGAAAACAAGACTAACTGTTGAGGAGAGGAGAAAACAAGACTAACTGTTGAGGAGCGGAGAAAACAAGACTAAGTGTTGAGGAGAGGAGAAAACAAGACCAAGTGTTCAGGAGAGGAGAAAACAAGACTAACTGTTGAGGAGAGGAGAAAACAAGACTAAGTGTTCAGGGAGGAGAAAACAAGACTAAGTGTTGAGGAGAGGAGAAAACAAGACTAAGTGTTCAGGAGAGGAGAAAACAAGACTAAGTGTTCAGGAGAGGAGAAAACAAGACTAAGTGTTGAGGAGAGGAGAAAACAAGACTAAGTGCTGAGGAGAGGAGAAAACAAGACTAAGTGTTCAGGAGAGGAGAAAACAAGACTAAGTGTTCAGGAGAGGAGAAAACAAGACTAACTGTTGAGGAGAGGAGAAAACAAGTCTAACTGTTGAGGAGAGGAGAAAACAAGACTAAGTGTTGAGGAGAGGAGAAAACAAGACTAAGTGTTCAGGAGAGGAGAAAACAAGACTAACTATTGAGGAGAGGAGAAAAACAGACTAAGTGTTGAGGAGAGGAGAAAAACAGACTAAGTGTTGAGGAGAGGAGAAAACAAGACTAAGTGTTCAGGAGAGGAGAAAACAAGACTAACTGTTGAGGAGAGGAGAAAACAAGACTAACTGTTGAGGAGAGGAGAAAACAAGACTAACTGTTGAGGAGATGAGAAAACAAGACTAAGTGTTGAGGAGAGGAGAAAACAAGACTAAGTGTTGAGGAGAGGTGAAAACAAGACTAAGTGTTCAGGAGAGGAGAAAACAAGACTAAGTGTTGAGGAGCGGAGAAAACAAGACTAAGTGTTGAGGAGAGGAGAAAACAAGACTAAGTGTTCAGGAGAGGAGAAAACAAGACTAACTGTTGAGGAGAGGAGAAAACAAGACTAAGTGTTCAGGGAGGAGAAAACAAGACTAAGTGTTGAGGAGCGGAGAAAACAAGACTAAGTGTTGAGGAGAGAGAAAACAAGACTAAGTGTTGAGGAGAGGAGAAAACAAGACTAAGTGTTGAGGAGAGGAGAAAACAAGACTAACTGTTGAGGAGAGGAGAAAACAAGACTAACTGTTGAGGAGAGGAGAAAACAAGACTAACTGTTGAGGAGAGGAGAAAACAAGACTAAGTGTTGAGGAGAGGAGAAAACAAGACTAAGTGTTCAGGAGAGGAGAAAACAAGACTAACTGTTGAGGAGAGGAGAAAACAAGACTAACTGTTGAGGAGCGGAGAAAACAAGACTAAGTGTTGAGGAGAGGAGAAAACAAGACCAAGTGTTCAGGAGAGGAGAAAACAAGACTAACTGTTGAGGAGAGGAGAAAACAAGACTAAGTGTTCAGGGAGGAGAAAACAAGACTAAGTGTTGAGGAGAGGAGAAAACAAGACTAAGTGTTCAGGAGAGGAGAAAACAAGACTAAGTGTTCAGGAGAGGAGAAAACAAGACTAAGTGTTGAGGAGAGGAGAAAACAAGACTAAGTGCTGAGGAGAGGAGAAAACAAGACTAAGTGTTCAGGAGAGGAGAAAACAAGACTAAGTGTTCAGGAGAGGAGAAAACAAGACTAACTGTTGAGGAGAGGAGAAAACAAGACTAACTGTTGAGGAGAGGAGAAAACAAGACTAAGTGTTGAGGAGAGGAGAAAACAAGACTAAGTGTTCAGGAGAGGAGAAAACAAGACTAACTATTGAGGAGAGGAGAAAAACAGACTAAGTGTTGAGGAGAGGAGAAAACAAGACTAAGTGTTCAGGAGAGGAGAAAACAAGACTAACTGTTGAGGAGAGGAGAAAACAAGACTAACTGTTGAGGAGATGAGAAAACAAGACTAAGTGTTGAGGAGAGGAGAAAACAAGACTAAGTGTTGAGGAGAGGTGAAAACAAGACTAAGTGTTCAGGAGAGGAGAAAACAAGACTAACTGTTGAGGAGAGGAGAAAACAAGACTAACTGTTGAGGAGATGAGAAAACAAGACTAAGTGTTGAGGAGAGGAGAAAACAAGACTAACTGTTGAGGAGAGGAGAAAACAAGACTAAGTGTTCAGGAGAGGAGAAAACAAGACTAAGTGTTCAGGAGAGGAGAAAACAAGACTAAGTGTTCAGGAGAGGAGAAAACAAGACTAAGTGTTGAGGAAAGGAGAAAACAAGACTAAGTGTTCAGGGAGGAGAAAACAAGACTAAGTGTTGAGGAGCGGAGAAAACAAGACTAAGTGTTGAGGAGAGAGAAAACAAGACTAAGTGTTGAGGAGAGGAGAAAACAAGACTAAGTGTTGAGGAGAGGAGAAAACAAGACTAACTGTTGAGGAGAGGAGAAAACAAGACTAACTGTTGAGGAGAGGAGAAAACAAGACTAAGTGTTGAGGAGAGGAGAAAACAAGACTAAGTGTTCAGGAGAGGAGAAAACAAGACTAACTGTTGAGGAGAGGAGAAAACAAGACTAACTGTTGAGGAGCGGAGAAAACAAGACTAAGTGTTGAGGACAGGAGAAAACAAGACCAAGTGTTCAGGAGAGGAGAAAACAAGACTAACTGTTGAGGAGAGGAGAAAACAAGACTAAGTGTTCAGGGAGGAGAAAACAAGACTAAGTGTTGAGGAGAGGAGAAAACAAGACTAAGTGTTCAGGAGAGGAGAAAACAAGACTAAGTGTTCAGGAGAGGAGAAAACAAGACTAAGTGTTGAGGAGAGGAGAAAACAAGACTAAGTGTTCAGGAGAGGAGAAAACAAGACTAAGTGTTCAGGAGAGGAGAAAACAAGACTAACTGTTGAGGAGAGGAGAAAACAAGACTAACTGTTGAGGAGAGGAGAAAACAAGACTAAGTGTTGAGGAGAGGAGAAAACAAGACTAAGTGTTCAGGAGAGGAGAAAACAAGACTAACTATTGAGGAGAGGAGAAAAACAGACTAAGTGTTCAGGAGAGGAGAAAACAAGACTAACTGTTGAGGAGAGGAGAAAACAAGACTAAGTGTTCAGGAGAGGAGAAAACAAGACTAACTGTTGAGGAGAGGAGAAAACAAGACTAACTGTTGAGGAGATGAGAAAACAAGACTAAGTGTTGAGGAGAGGAGAAAACAAGACTAAGTGTTCAGGAGAGGAGAAAACAAGACTAAGTGTTGAGGAGCGGAGAAAAAAAGACAAAGTGTTCAGGAGAGGAGAAAACAAGACTAACTGTTGAGGAGAGGAGAAAACAAGACTAAGTGTTCAGGAGAGGAGAAAACAAGACTAACTGTTGAGGAGAGGAGAAAACAAGACTAACTGTTGAGGAGATGAGAAAACAAGACTAAGTGTTGAGGAGAGGAGAAAACAAGACTAAGTGTTCAGGAGAGGAGAAAACAAGACTAAGTGTTGAGGAGCGGAGAACACAAGACTAAGTGTTGAGGAGAGGAGAAAACAAGACCAAGTGTTCAGGAGAGGAGAAAACAAGACTAACTGTTGAGGAGAGGAGAAAACAAGACTAAGTGTTCAGGGAGGAGAAAACAAGACTAAGTGTTGAGGAGAGGAGAAAACAAGACTAAGTGTTCAGGAGAGGAGAAAACAAGACTAAGTGTTGAGGAGAGGAGAAAACAAGACTAAGTGCTGAGGAGAGGAGAAAACAAGACTAAGTGTTGAGGAGCGGAGAAAACAAGACTAAGTGTTGAGGAGAGGAGAAAACAAGACCAAGTGTTCAGGGAGGAGAAAACAAGACTAAGTGTTGAGGAGCGGAGAAAACAAGATTAAGTGTTGAGGAGAGAGAAAACAAGACTAAGTGTTGAGGAGAGGAGAAAACAAGACTAAGTGTTGAGGAGAGGAGAAAACAAGACTAACTGTTGAGGAGAGGAGAAAACAAGACTAACTGTTGAGGAGAGGAGAAAACAAGACTAAGTGTTGAGGAGAGGAGAAAACAAGACTAAGTGTTCAGGAGAGGAGAAAACAAGACTAAGTGTTCAGGAGAGGAGAAAACAAGACTAAGTGTTGAGGAGAGGAGAAAACAAGACTAAGTGCTGAGGAGAGGAGAAAACAAGACTAAGTGTTCAGGAGAGGAGAAAACAAGACTAAGTGTTCAGGAGAGGAGAAAACAAGACTAACTGTTGAGGAGAGGAGAAAACAAGACTAACTGTTGAGGAGAGGAGAAAACAAGACTAAGTGTTGAGGAGAGGAGAAAACAAGACTAAGTGTTCAGGAGAGGAGAAAACAAGACTAACTATTGAGGAGAGGAGAAAAACAGACTAAGTGTTGAGGAGAGGAGAAAACAAGACTAAGTGTTCAGGAGAGGAGAAAACAAGACTAACTGTTGAGGAGAGGAGAAAACAAGACTAACTGTTGAGGAGATGAGAAAACAAGACTAAGTGTTGAGGAGAGGAGAAAACAAGACTAAGTGTTGAGGAGAGGTGAAAACAAGACTAAGTGTTCAGGAGAGGAGAAAACAAGACTAACTGTTGAGGAGAGGAGAAAACAAGACTAACTGTTGAGGAGATGAGAAAACAAGACTAAGTGTTGAGGAGAGGAGAAAACAAGACTAACTGTTGAGGAGAGGAGAAAACAAGACTAAGTGTTCAGGAGAGGAGAAAACAAGACTAACTGTTGAGGAGAGGAGAAAACAAGACTAACTGTTGAGGAGAGGAGAAAACAAGACTAACTGTTGAGGAGATGAGAAAACAAGACTAAGTGTTGAGGAGAGGAGAAAACAAGACTAAGTGTTCAGGAGAGGAGAAAACAAGACTAAGTGTTGAGGAGCGGAGAAAAAAAGACAAAGTGTTCAGGAGAGGAGAAAACAAGACTAACTGTTGAGGAGAGGAGAAAACAAGACTAAGTGTTCAGGAGAGGAGAAAACAAGACTAACTGTTGAGGAGAGGAGAAAACAAGACTAACTGTTGAGGAGATGAGAAAACAAGACTAAGTGTTGAGGAGAGGAGAAAACAAGACTAAGTGTTCAGGAGAGGAGAAAACAAGACTAAGTGTTGAGGAGCGGAGAACACAAGACTAAGTGTTGAGGAGAGGAGAAAACAAGACCAAGTGTTCAGGAGAGGAGAAAACAAGACTAACTGTTGAGGAGAGGAGAAAACAAGACTAAGTGTTCAGGGAGGAGAAAACAAGACTAAGTGTTGAGGAGAGGAGAAAACAAGACTAAGTGTTCAGGAGAGGAGAAAACAAGACTAAGTGTTGAGGAGAGGAGAAAACAAGACTAAGTGCTGAGGAGAGGAGAAAACAAGACTAAGTGTTGAGGAGCGGAGAAAACAAGACTAAGTGTTGAGGAGAGGAGAAAACAAGACCAAGTGTTCAGGAGAGGAGAAAACAAGACTAACTGTTGAGGAGAGGAGAAAACAAGACTAAGTGTTGAGGAGCGGAGAAAACAAGACTAAGTGTTGAGGAGAGGAGAAAACAAGACTAAGTGTTGAGGAGAGGAGAAAACAAGACCAAGTGTTGAGGAGAGGAGAAAACAAGACTAAGTGTTGAGGAGAGGAGAAAACAAGACTAAGTGTTCAGGAGAGGAGAAAACAAGACTAACTGTTGAGGAGAGGAGAAAACAAGACTAAGTGTTCAGGGAGGAGAAAACAAGACTAAGTGTTGAGGAGCGGAGAAAACAAGATTAAGTGTTGAGGAGAGGAGAAAACAAGACTAAGTGTTCAGGAGAGGAGAAAACAAGACTAACTATTGATGAGAGGAGAAAAACAGACTAAGTGTTGAGGAGAGGAGAAAACAAGACTAAGTGTTCAGGAGAGGAGAAAACAAGACTAACTGTTGAGGAGAGGAGAAAACAAGACTAACTGTTGAGGAGATGAGAAAACAAGACTAAGTGTTGAGGAGAGGAGAAAACAAGACTAAGTGTTGAGGAGAGGTGAAAACAAGACTAAGTGTTCAGGAGAGGAGAAAACAAGACTAACTGTTGAGGAGAGGAGAAAACAAGACTAACTGTTGAGGAGATGAGAAAACAAGACTAAGTGTTGAGGAGAGGAGAAAACAAGACTAACTGTTGAGGAGAGGAGAAAACAAGACTAAGTGTTCAGGAGAGGAGAAAACAAGACTAACTGTTGAGGAGAGGAGAAAACAAGACTAACTGTTGAGGAGAGGAGAAAACAAGACTAACTGTTGAGGAGATGAGAAAACAAGACTAAGTGTTGAGGAGAGGAGAAAACAAGACTAAGTGTTCAGGAGAGGAGAAAACAAGACTAAGTGTTGAGGAGCGGAGAAAAAAAGACAAAGTGTTCAGGAGAGGAGAAAACAAGACTAACTGTTGAGGAGAGGAGAAAACAAGACTAAGTGTTCAGGAGAGGAGAAAACAAGACTAACTGTTGAGGAGAGGAGAAAACAAGACTAACTGTTGAGGAGATGAGAAAACAAGACTAAGTGTTGAGGAGAGGAGAAAACAAGACTAAGTGTTCAGGAGAGGAGAAAACAAGACTAAGTGTTGAGGAGCGGAGAACACAAGACTAAGTGTTGAGGAGAGGAGAAAACAAGACCAAGTGTTCAGGAGAGGAGAAAACAAGACTAACTGTTGAGGAGAGGAGAAAACAAGACTAAGTGTTCAGGGAGGAGAAAACAAGACTAAGTGTTGAGGAGAGGAGAAAACAAGACTAAGTGTTCAGGAGAGGAGAAAACAAGACTAAGTGTTGAGGAGAGGAGAAAACAAGACTAAGTGCTGAGGAGAGGAGAAAACAAGACTAAGTGTTGAGGAGCGGAGAAAACAAGACTAAGTGTTGAGGAGAGGAGAAAACAAGACCAAGTGTTCAGGAGAGGAGAAAACAAGACTAACTGTTGAGGAGAGGAGAAAACAAGACTAAGTGTTGAGGAGCGGAGAAAACAAGACTAAGTGTTGAGGAGAGGAGAAAACAAGACTAAGTGTTGAGGAGAGGAGAAAACAAGACCAAGTGTTGAGGAGAGGAGAAAACAAGACTAAGTGTTGAGGAGAGGAGAAAACAAGACTAAGTGTTCAGGAGAGGAGAAAACAAGACTAACTGTTGAGGAGAGGAGAAAACAAGACTAAGTGTTCAGGGAGGAGAAAACAAGACTAAGTGTTGAGGAGCGGAGAAAACAAGATTAAGTGTTGAGGAGAGAGAAAACAAGACTAAGTGTTGAGGAGAGGAGAAAACAAGACTAAGTGTTGAGGAGAGGAGAAAACAAGACTAACTGTTGAGGAGAGGAGAAAACAAGACTAACTGTTGAGGAGAGGAGAAAACAAGACTAAGTGTTGAGGAGAGGAGAAAACAAGACTAAGTGTTCAGGAGAGGAGAAAACAAGACTAAGTGTTCAGGAGAGGAGAAAACAAGACTAAGTGTTGAGGAGAGGAGAAAACAAGACTAAGTGCTGAGGAGAGGAGAAAACAAGACTAAGTGTTCAGGAGAGGAGAAAACAAGACTAAGTGTTCAGGAGAGGAGAAAACAAGACTAAGTGTTCAGGAGAGGAGAAAACAAGACTAACTGTTGAGGAGAGGAGAAAACAAGACTAACTGTTGAGGAGATGAGAAAACAAGACTAAGTGTTGAGGAGAGGAGAAAACAAGACTAAGTGTTGAGGAGAGGTGAAAACAAGACTAAGTGTTCAGGAGAGGAGAAAACAAGACTAACTGTTGAGGAGAGGAGAAAACAAGACTAACTGTTGAGGAGATGAGAAAACAAGACTAAGTGTTGAGGAGAGGAGAAAACAAGACTAACTGTTGAGGAGAGGAGAAAACAAGACTAAGTGTTCAGGAGAGGAGAAAACAAGACTAACTGTTGAGGAGAGGAGAAAACAAGACTAAGTGTTCAGGGAGGAGAAAACAAGACTAAGTGTTGAGGAGCGGAGAAAACAAGACTAAGTGTTGAGGAGAGGAGAAAACAAGACTAACTGTTGAGGAGAGGAGAAAACAAGACTAAGTGTTCAGGAGAGGAGAAAACAAGACTAACTGTTGAGGAGAGGAGAAAACAAGACTAACTGTTGAGGAGAGGAGAAAACAAGACTAACTGTTGAGGAGATGAGAAAACAAGACTAAGTGTTGAGGAGAGGAGAAAACAAGACTAAGTGTTCAGGAGAGGAGAAAACAAGACTAAGTGTTGAGGAGCGGAGAAAAAAAGACAAAGTGTTCAGGAGAGGAGAAAACAAGACTAACTGTTGAGGAGAGGAGAAAACAAGACTAAGTGTTCAGGAGAGGAGAAAACAAGACTAACTGTTGAGGAGAGGAGAAAACAAGACTAACTGTTGAGGAGATGAGAAAACAAGACTAAGTGTTGAGGAGAGGAGAAAACAAGACTAAGTGTTCAGGAGAGGAGAAAACAAGACTAAGTGTTGAGGAGCGGAGAACACAAGACTAAGTGTTGAGGAGAGGAGAAAACAAGACCAAGTGTTCAGGAGAGGAGAAAACAAGACTAACTGTTGAGGAGAGGAGAAAACAAGACTAAGTGTTCAGGGAGGAGAAAACAAGACTAAGTGTTGAGGAGAGGAGAAAACAAGACTAAGTGTTCAGGAGAGGAGAAAACAAGACTAAGTGTTGAGGAGAGGAGAAAACAAGACTAAGTGCTGAGGAGAGGAGAAAACAAGACTAAGTGTTGAGGAGCGGAGAAAACAAGACTAAGTGTTGAGGAGAGGAGAAAACAAGACCAAGTGTTCAGGAGAGGAGAAAACAAGACTAACTGTTGAGGAGAGGAGAAAACAAGACTAAGTGTTGAGGAGCGGAGAAAACAAGACTAAGTGTTGAGGAGAGGAGAAAACAAGACTAAGTGTTGAGGAGAGGAGAAAACAAGACCAAGTGTTGAGGAGAGGAGAAAACAAGACTAAGTGTTGAGGAGAGGAGAAAACAAGACTAAGTGTTCAGGAGAGGAGAAAACAAGACTAACTGTTGAGGAGAGGAGAAAACAAGACTAAGTGTTCAGGGAGGAGAAAACAAGACTAAGTGTTGAGGAGCGGAGAAAACAAGATTAAGTGTTGAGGAGAGGAGAAAACAAGACTAAGTGTTCAGGAGAGGAGAAAACAAGACTAACTATTGATGAGAGGAGAAAAACAGACTAAGTGTTGAGGAGAGGAGAAAACAAGACTAAGTGTTCAGGAGAGGAGAAAACAAGACTAACTGTTGAGGAGAGGAGAAAACAAGACTAACTGTTGAGGAGATGAGAAAACAAGACTAAGTGTTGAGGAGAGGAGAAAACAAGACTAAGTGTTGAGGAGAGGTGAAAACAAGACTAAGTGTTCAGGAGAGGAGAAAACAAGACTAACTGTTGAGGAGAGGAGAAAACAAGACTAACTGTTCAGGAGATGAGAAAACAAGACTAAGTGTTGAGGAGAGGAGAAAACAAGACTAACTGTTGAGGAGAGGAGAAAACAAGACTAAGTGTTCAGGAGAGGAGAAAACAAGACTAACTGTTGAGGAGAGGAGAAAACAAGACTAACTGTTGAGGAGAGGAGAAAACAAGACTAACTGTTGAGGAGATGAGAAAACAAGACTAAGTGTTGAGGAGAGGAGAAAACAAGACTAAGTGTTCAGGAGAGGAGAAAACAAGACTAAGTGTTGAGGAGCGGAGAAAAAAAGACAAAGTGTTCAGGAGAGGAGAAAACAAGACTAACTGTTGAGGAGAGGAGAAAACAAGACTAAGTGTTCAGGAGAGGAGAAAACAAGACTAACTGTTGAGGAGATGAGAAAACAAGACTAAGTGTTGAGGAGAGGAGAAAACAAGACTAAGTGTTCAGGAGAGGAGAAAACAAGACTAAGTGTTGAGGAGCGGAGAACACAAGACTAAGTGTTGAGGAGAGGAGAAAACAAGACCAAGTGTTCAGGAGAGGAGAAAACAAGACTAACTGTTGAGGAGAGGAGAAAACAAGACTAAGTGTTCAGGGAGGAGAAAACAAGACTAAGTGTTGAGGAGAGGAGAAAACAAGACTAAGTGTTCAGGAGAGGAGAAAACAAGACTAAGTGTTGAGGAGAGGAGAAAACAAGACTAAGTGCTGAGGAGAGGAGAAAACAAGACTAAGTGTTGAGGAGCGGAGAAAACAAGACTAAGTGTTGAGGAGAGGAGAAAACAAGACCAAGTGTTCAGGAGAGGAGAAAACAAGACTAACTGTTGAGGAGAGGAGAAAACAAGACTAAGTGTTGAGGAGCGGAGAAAACAAGACTAAGTGTTGAGGAGAGGAGAAAACAAGACTAAGTGTTGAGGAGAGGAGAAAACAAGACCAAGTGTTGAGGAGAGGAGAAAACAAGACTAAGGGTTGAGGAGAGGAGAAAACAAGACTAAGTGTTCAGGAGAGGAGAAAACAAGACTAACTGTTGAGGAGAGGAGAAAACAAGACTAAGTGTTCAGGGAGGAGAAAACAAGACTAAGTGTTGAGGAGCGGAGAAAACAAGATTAAGTGTTGAGGAGAGAGAAAACAAGACTAAGTGTTGAGGAGAGGAGAAAACAAGACTAAGTGTTGAGGAGAGGAGAAAACAAGACTAACTGTTGAGGAGAGGAGAAAACAAGACTAACTGTTGAGGAGAGGAGAAAACAAGACTAAGTGTTGAGGAGAGGAGAAAACAAGACTAAGTGTTCAGGAGAGGAGAAAACAAGACTAAGTGTTCAGGAGAGGAGAAAACAAGACTAAGTGTTGAGGAGAGGAGAAAACAAGACTAAGTGCTGAGGAGAGGAGAAAACAAGACTAAGTGTTCAGGAGAGGAGAAAACAAGACTAAGTGTTCAGGAGAGGAGAAAACAAGACTAACTGTTGAGGAGAGGAGAAAACAAGACTAACTGTTGAGGAGAGGAGAAAACAAGACTAAGTGTTGAGGAGAGGAGAAAACAAGACTAAGTGTTCAGGAGAGGAGAAAACAAGACTAACTATTGAGGAGAGGAGAAAAACAGACTAAGTGTTGAGGAGAGGAGAAAACAAGACTAAGTGTTCAGGAGAGGAGAAAACAAGACTAACTGTTGAGGAGAGGAGAAAACAAGACTAACTGTTGAGGAGATGAGAAAACAAGACTAAGTGTTGAGGAGAGGAGAAAACAAGACTAAGTGTTGAGGAGAGGTGAAAACAAGACTAAGTGTTCAGGAGAGGAGAAAACAAGACTAACTGTTGAGGAGAGGAGAAAACAAGACTAACTGTTGAGGAGATGAGAAAACAAGACTAAGTGTTGAGGAGAGGAGAAAACAAGACTAACTGTTGAGGAGAGGAGAAAACAAGACTAAGTGTTCAGGAGAGGAGAAAACAAGACTAACTGTTGAGGAGAGGAGAAAACAAGACTAAGTGTTCAGGGAGGAGAAAACAAGACTAAGTGTTGAGGAGCGGAGAAAACAAGACTAAGTGTTGAGGAGAGAGAAAACAAGACTAAGTGTTGAGGAGAGGAGAAAACAAGACTAAGTGTTGAGGAGAGGAGAAAACAAGACTAACTGTTGAGGAGAGGAGAAAACAAGACTAACTGTTGAGGAGAGGAGAAAACAAGACTAAGTGTTGAGGAGAGGAGAAAACAAGACTAAGTGTTCAGGAGAGGAGAAAACAAGACTAAGTGTTGAGGAGCGGAGAAAACAAGACTAAGTGTTGAGGAGAGGAGAAAACAAGACCAAGTGTTCAGGAGAGGAGAAAACAAGACTAACTGTTGAGGAGAGGAGAAAACAAGACTAAGTGTTGAGGAGCGGAGAAAACAAGACTAAGTGTTGAGGAGAGGAGAAAACAAGACTAAGTGTTGAGGAGAGGAGAAAACAAGACCAAGTGTTGAGGAGAGGAGAAAACAAGACTAAGTGTTGAGGAGAGGAGAAAACAAGACTAAGTGTTCAGGAGAGGAGAAAACAAGACTAACTGTTGAGGAGAGGAGAAAACAAGACTAAGTGTTCAGGGAGGAGAAAACAAGACTAAGTGTTGAGGAGCGGAGAAAACAAGATTAAGTGTTGAGGAGAGAGAAAACAAGACTAAGTGTTGAGGAGAGGAGAAAACAAGACTAAGTGTTGAGGAGAGGAGAAAACAAGACTAACTGTTGAGGAGAGGAGAAAACAAGACTAACTGTTGAGGAGAGGAGAAAACAAGACTAAGTGTTGAGGAGAGGAGAAAACAAGACTAAGTGTTCAGGAGAGGAGAAAACAAGACTAAGTGTTCAGGAGAGGAGAAAACAAGACTAAGTGTTGAGGAGAGGAGAAAACAAGACTAAGTGCTGAGGAGAGGAGAAAACAAGACTAAGTGTTCAGGAGAGGAGAAAACAAGACTAAGTGTTCAGGAGAGGAGAAAACAAGACTAAGTGTTCAGGAGAGGAGAAAACAAGACTAACTGTTGAGGAGAGGAGAAAACAAGACTAACTGTTGAGGAGATGAGAAAACAAGACTAAGTGTTGAGGAGAGGAGAAAACAAGACTAAGTGTTGAGGAGAGGTGAAAACAAGACTAAGTGTTCAGGAGAGGAGAAAACAAGACTAACTGTTGAGGAGAGGAGAAAACAAGACTAACTGTTGAGGAGATGAGAAAACAAGACTAAGTGTTGAGGAGAGGAGAAAACAAGACTAACTGTTGAGGAGAGGAGAAAACAAGACTAAGTGTTCAGGAGAGGAGAAAACAAGACTAACTGTTGAGGAGAGGAGAAAACAAGACTAAGTGTTCAGGGAGGAGAAAACAAGACTAAGTGTTGAGGAGCGGAGAAAACAAGACTAAGTGTTGAGGAGAGGAGAAAACAAGACTAACTGTTGAGGAGAGGAGAAAACAAGACTAAGTGTTCAGGAGAGGAGAAAACAAGACTAACTGTTGAGGAGAGGAGAAAACAAGACTAACTGTTGAGGAGAGGAGAAAACAAGACTAACTGTTGAGGAGATGAGAAAACAAGACTAAGTGTTGAGGAGAGGAGAAAACAAGACTAAGTGTTCAGGAGAGGAGAAAACAAGACTAAGTGTTGAGGAGCGGAGAAAAAAAGACAAAGTGTTCAGGAGAGGAGAAAACAAGACTAACTGTTGAGGAGAGGAGAAAACAAGACTAAGTGTTCAGGAGAGGAGAAAACAAGACTAACTGTTGAGGAGAGGAGAAAACAAGACTAACTGTTGAGGAGATGAGAAAACAAGACTAAGTGTTGAGGAGAGGAGAAAACAAGACTAAGTGTTCAGGAGAGGAGAAAACAAGACTAAGTGTTGAGGAGCGGAGAACACAAGACTAAGTGTTGAGGAGAGGAGAAAACAAGACCAAGTGTTCAGGAGAGGAGAAAACAAGACTAACTGTTGAGGAGAGGAGAAAACAAGACTAAGTGTTCAGGGAGGAGAAAACAAGACTAAGTGTTGAGGAGAGGAGAAAACAAGACTAAGTGTTCAGGAGAGGAGAAAACAAGACTAAGTGTTGAGGAGAGGAGAAAACAAGACTAAGTGCTGAGGAGAGGAGAAAACAAGACTAAGTGTTGAGGAGCGGAGAAAACAAGACTAAGTGTTGAGGAGAGGAGAAAACAAGACCAAGTGTTCAGGAGAGGAGAAAACAAGACTAACTGTTGAGGAGAGGAGAAAACAAGACTAAGTGTTGAGGAGCGGAGAAAACAAGACTAAGTGTTGAGGAGAGGAGAAAACAAGACTAAGTGTTGAGGAGAGGAGAAAACAAGACCAAGTGTTGAGGAGAGGAGAAAACAAGACTAAGTGTTGAGGAGAGGAGAAAACAAGACTAAGTGTTCAGGAGAGGAGAAAACAAGACTAACTGTTGAGGAGAGGAGAAAACAAGACTAAGTGTTCAGGGAGGAGAAAACAAGACTAAGTGTTGAGGAGCGGAGAAAACAAGATTAAGTGTTGAGGAGAGGAGAAAACAAGACTAAGTGTTCAGGAGAGGAGAAAACAAGACTAACTATTGATGAGAGGAGAAAAACAGACTAAGTGTTGAGGAGAGGAGAAAACAAGACTAAGTGTTCAGGAGAGGAGAAAACAAGACTAACTGTTGAGGAGAGGAGAAAACAAGACTAACTGTTGAGGAGATGAGAAAACAAGACTAAGTGTTGAGGAGAGGAGAAAACAAGACTAAGTGTTGAGGAGAGGTGAAAACAAGACTAAGTGTTCAGGAGAGGAGAAAACAAGACTAACTGTTGAGGAGAGGAGAAAACAAGACTAACTGTTCAGGAGATGAGAAAACAAGACTAAGTGTTGAGGAGAGGAGAAAACAAGACTAACTGTTGAGGAGAGGAGAAAACAAGACTAAGTGTTCAGGAGAGGAGAAAACAAGACTAACTGTTGAGGAGAGGAGAAAACAAGACTAACTGTTGAGGAGAGGAGAAAACAAGACTAACTGTTGAGGAGATGAGAAAACAAGACTAAGTGTTGAGGAGAGGAGAAAACAAGACTAAGTGTTCAGGAGAGGAGAAAACAAGACTAAGTGTTGAGGAGCGGAGAAAAAAAGACAAAGTGTTCAGGAGAGGAGAAAACAAGACTAACTGTTGAGGAGAGGAGAAAACAAGACTAAGTGTTCAGGAGAGGAGAAAACAAGACTAACTGTTGAGGAGATGAGAAAACAAGACTAAGTGTTGAGGAGAGGAGAAAACAAGACTAAGTGTTCAGGAGAGGAGAAAACAAGACTAAGTGTTGAGGAGCGGAGAACACAAGACTAAGTGTTGAGGAGAGGAGAAAACAAGACCAAGTGTTCAGGAGAGGAGAAAACAAGACTAACTGTTGAGGAGAGGAGAAAACAAGACTAAGTGTTCAGGGAGGAGAAAACAAGACTAAGTGTTGAGGAGAGGAGAAAACAAGACTAAGTGTTCAGGAGAGGAGAAAACAAGACTAAGTGTTGAGGAGAGGAGAAAACAAGACTAAGTGCTGAGGAGAGGAGAAAACAAGACTAAGTGTTGAGGAGCGGAGAAAACAAGACTAAGTGTTGAGGAGAGGAGAAAACAAGACCAAGTGTTCAGGAGAGGAGAAAACAAGACTAACTGTTGAGGAGAGGAGAAAACAAGACTAAGTGTTGAGGAGCGGAGAAAACAAGACTAAGTGTTGAGGAGAGGAGAAAACAAGACTAAGTGTTGAGGAGAGGAGAAAACAAGACCAAGTGTTGAGGAGAGGAGAAAACAAGACTAAGGGTTGAGGAGAGGAGAAAACAAGACTAAGTGTTCAGGAGAGGAGAAAACAAGACTAACTGTTGAGGAGAGGAGAAAACAAGACTAAGTGTTCAGGGAGGAGAAAACAAGACTAAGTGTTGAGGAGCGGAGAAAACAAGATTAAGTGTTGAGGAGAGAGAAAACAAGACTAAGTGTTGAGGAGAGGAGAAAACAAGACTAAGTGTTGAGGAGAGGAGAAAACAAGACTAACTGTTGAGGAGAGGAGAAAACAAGACTAACTGTTGAGGAGAGGAGAAAACAAGACTAAGTGTTGAGGAGAGGAGAAAACAAGACTAAGTGTTCAGGAGAGGAGAAAACAAGACTAAGTGTTCAGGAGAGGAGAAAACAAGACTAAGTGTTGAGGAGAGGAGAAAACAAGACTAAGTGCTGAGGAGAGGAGAAAACAAGACTAAGTGTTCAGGAGAGGAGAAAACAAGACTAAGTGTTCAGGAGAGGAGAAAACAAGACTAACTGTTGAGGAGAGGAGAAAACAAGACTAACTGTTGAGGAGAGGAGAAAACAAGACTAAGTGTTGAGGAGAGGAGAAAACAAGACTAAGTGTTCAGGAGAGGAGAAAACAAGACTAACTATTGAGGAGAGGAGAAAAACAGACTAAGTGTTGAGGAGAGGAGAAAACAAGACTAAGTGTTCAGGAGAGGAGAAAACAAGACTAACTGTTGAGGAGAGGAGAAAACAAGACTAACTGTTGAGGAGATGAGAAAACAAGACTAAGTGTTGAGGAGAGGAGAAAACAAGACTAAGTGTTGAGGAGAGGTGAAAACAAGACTAAGTGTTCAGGAGAGGAGAAAACAAGACTAACTGTTGAGGAGAGGAGAAAACAAGACTAACTGTTGAGGAGATGAGAAAACAAGACTAAGTGTTGAGGAGAGGAGAAAACAAGACTAACTGTTGAGGAGAGGAGAAAACAAGACTAAGTGTTCAGGAGAGGAGAAAACAAGACTAACTGTTGAGGAGAGGAGAAAACAAGACTAAGTGTTCAGGGAGGAGAAAACAAGACTAAGTGTTGAGGAGCGGAGAAAACAAGACTAAGTGTTGAGGAGAGAGAAAACAAGACTAAGTGTTGAGGAGAGGAGAAAACAAGACTAAGTGTTGAGGAGAGGAGAAAACAAGACTAACTGTTGAGGAGAGGAGAAAACAAGACTAACTGTTGAGGAGAGGAGAAAACAAGACTAAGTGTTGAGGAGAGGAGAAAACAAGACTAAGTGTTCAGGAGAGGAGAAAACAAGACTAACTGTTGAGGAGAGGAGAAAACAAGACTAACTGTTGAGGAGCGGAGAAAACAAGACTAAGTGTTGAGGAGAGGAGAAAACAAGACCAAGTGTTCAGGAGAGGAGAAAACAAGACTAACTGTTGAGGAGAGGAGAAAACAAGACTAAGTGTTCAGGGAGGAGAAAACAAGACTAAGTGTTGAGGAGAGGAGAAAACAAGACTAAGTGTTCAGGAGAGGAGAAAACAAGACTAACTATTGAGGAGAGGAGAAAAACAGACTAAGTGCTGAGGAGAGGAGAAAACAAGACTAAGTGTTCAGGAGAGGAGAAAACAAGACTAACTGTTGAGGAGAGGAGAAAACAAGACTAACTGTTGAGGAGATGAGAAAACAAGACTAAGTGTTGAGGAGAGGAGAAAACAAGACTAAGTGTTGAGGAGAGGAGAAAACAAGACTAACTGTTGAGGAGAGGAGAAAACAAGACTAAGTGTTCAGGAGAGGAGAAAACAAGACTAAGTGTTGAGGAGCGGAGAAAACAAGACTAAGTGTTGAGGAGAGGAGAAAACAAGACCAAGTGTTCAGGAGAGGAGAAAACAAGACTAACTGTTGAGGAGAGGAGAAAACAAGACTAAGTGTTCAGGGAGGAGAAAACAAGACTAAGTGTTGAGGAGAGGAGAAAACAAGACTAAGTGTTCAGGAGAGGAGAAAACAAGACTAAGTGTTGAGGAGAGGAGAAAACAAGACTAAGTGCTGAGGAGAGGAGAAAACAAGACTAAGTGTTGAGGAGCGGAGAAAACAAGACTAAGGCCCTCATTTATCAACCGTGCGTACGCCAAAATATGGGCGCACGCCGAAATTACCGACATTTTCGGCATTTAACATTTCCGGCAAAGCTTGAAATTGAACTTGAGTAGGACAAATAGTCACGTCTGGTCGCGAGCTGGCGTACGCTGTTTTTCTGTTTTACACAAGCGGAGCAGCCTTGTCTGAACTGCTGAGAGGCTGTCACAGGCATCAAAACATATATGTATTCACTCCTAAAATGTTTATATAAAAGGTATGTATAATGTATATGGGCTACATGTAAAAAATAAATAAATAAAAATGTTAAGGAATACATGTGTCATATGAAATTAGTAGGAGATAAAATCGCGCAATTAAAAACAATGTTGCAAGAGATGCTTAAGCCATTTAAACAGTGTTTTGCATGAGCGCATACATGCGAGGATTTGGGCTGTCTGTGCTGAAATATTTCCATGACGGGACGTTGGAGAGTATAGGCTAGTGCAGCAGCTGCTGCAGCTCAGCTGCGGAGAGTCCCAACGTGCAGGTATAGCCTACTGTAGCCTAATCTACAGCATGAAGGCCGATGTCTTTCTTACGGTATGTGCAATAATGCAATATAATAAACCCGACGCGTCGCTCGAATGCCAAATGTACCGTGCCAGGCTCCCAGCGCAAGTGGGAACTGCATCGGAGATATAGGTATATTACCCAGCCAGCCCATGCACCAGCCACATGGCTGCACATTCATATAACAGTGACTAACGACTGCGAGGCAATCTAAATAGACTGGCGAACGTCGGAACGTGCATGGTCAGTTGGTCACGGACGGACCACTGTGATAGAGAGAGAGAGACAGACAGACAGACAGACAGACAGACAGACAGACAGGACAGGAGGAGAACCTGCAAAACAGCAGCGTGTGTGTGCCTATTTGTTATTTAATTATGGTTCACAGGTTCAGGTTTTCGTTCACTAATATATCTTGTTGTATATTAAATTAAAAATACTTTAATAATTTAATATACAACTAACAACACACAGTTAAAGTTGCAAATAGCGATATGTGCGTGCGTGCGTGCGGGGGGTGAGGGGGAAGCGAAGCGAGAGGAGAAACAGACAGCTTTATTTAATGTGTCATGTAGGTGCGTGCGTGCATGACAGCAAGGCAAGCGAGGTGAGAGGGAAACAGACAGGGATCCTGCATGAATTAAATAAAGTTGTAGGCCTACCCTGTGACAGGGTAGGCCTACAACTTTATTTAGTTGTCTGTTTCTCCTCTCGCTTCGCTTCCCTTGCTGCCCGCCTCACCCCCCGCACGCACGCTTTATTTAATTCATGCAGGTGTTCGTTCTTTATTTGTTTAACAACACACCAGTTAGTTGGGCTTGCAAGTTGCGTGTGCGTGCTGTGCGTGTGTATGAGAGAGGGGGGTGAGGCGAGCAGCAAGGCACGGGAGAAACCTATTTTTTCATGTAACCATGGTTTCAGGAAACGTACTGCCGTTGTTCATGTCGCAAAAACGAGGGCGAGGCTTGATTTCTTAGGGCGTGCCAGATGCGGGTGGGGGCCCGGGCTGTCAATCTCGCCTCAGGGCCCGTGGGAAACTCCAACCGCCACTGCTAGCAAAGGTTAACGTGAACTAACGATATGCTACGGCGTTGCATTTATACAACGTTACCCATTCTTTTCATTGACATCGGCGCTTTATTCTTTTTTATTTACAGCCGGTGCCCCCGTGGAACAACTCGGATGCAAGCTAGCTTAACTAGCCGGGATCAGTCCGACCACCCAGACCACGATATGTCAACATTCTGCCGTTTTGGAGCTCTTAAAAGCCGTGAAATAGCCTACTGTACCTACATAACGCTGTCGCTGCCTAACGGCTACTCGGTGCAGTGATAGCTGGTATGGTTTTATCATGACCAATGTTATGCTAGCTAATCCCCACAAGTTGCAAAAGTTACATAACTAATTAGCAATGGTGTTGTTTTTTTCCCCCAGGCAAACCAGCTATGGAACAGACTGCAAGCTGCTGTACAGCCTGTATATTGGATGGAGATGAATCACTATGGCATTTTCATTGTCCTAAATGTTGAATGAATTTGAAACATTGTCATTCATATCATATGCAGCATACCACGACTTGTCATAGGACATGATAGAAAATGACTCTGTTCTTTAATGATGTTAAAAACAATGAAAACAGTGACCACAGCCCCCTTCTTTCTATACTGTAAATTGTTTTGTGGATTTTCTGGGCATTTTCAGGGCACCAAAACCATCTGGGCACTAGGGACATGTGGGCACCAGGACAACTGGGCACTAGGGACATGTTGGCACCGGGACATGTGGGCACCAGGACAACTGGGCAGTTGTCCATGTGCACACATCTCCATAGTGCCCAGGTTTCCAGTTTGGGAAACACCAATCTGAGAATCCCATCGTCAAATATTCAGGAAAACAGCGCCTCCCCTAGGCAACAGTCTGTCTTGAGAGATTAGGGAAACACTGACTGTTCTACCTGCAAAGGTTTTTCAGAGGCAGATCTCACCAAGTCAAGTTTGACATGCAGAGGCTACTGACCCCAATTTAATTTATATCCCATTTATATCTGGGACCCCCCCTAAAAAAAAGGAAAAAAAGGGGTTTTTTTTGGGGGGGGGGTTTTCAATATGCCCCCCCTTGCCACATGCCCCTGTGCAGCTGCACATAGCGGCGGATGGTAGATCCGGCCCTGCCCAGAAGCCAATATTTTAGTTCAAAATGTTCGCTCTGAAAACTGAAATATATATTCAAAGATGTGCGCCTCATTTTCACGACTTTTCAAAAATAGCAGACCTACAAGCTTGTAGCGCTATGAGCTTGTAGATCTGCTATTTTTCAATAGCTAAAGTAGAACAGAATGCTTAAAACACCAAAAGGGGTTCCTGCCCAAAATGGGTGGGCAAAATGGGCATTGTGTTATACTTTAGCTATTGAAAATTAGCAGATCTATGCAAATCTTTGAATATATTTTCTTTCAGAGCGAATGTTTTTAACTAAAATCTTTGCTTCTGGGGGGGTCCCTGGAACAACACATTTTCAGATAGGATCGGGGGTCCAATAATTACATATATTTTTCTAGGGGTCCTTGACATGAAACTTTTGAGAACCACTGATATAGAAACATGAGGGTTTTTCATAAAACTGTCAGGATTTAGGATTTAGAAGACATTTTGTAGAATCGTCTACAATTCTGGGTTAACCAATTTCTGGTCGGGGACCCCCTTTTGGTGTTTCATTATGTTATACTTTAGAGATATTGAAAAATAGCAGATCTACAAGCTCATAGCGCGGCACCGAGTGCTGCACTACGAGCTTGTAGGTCTGCTATTTTTGAAAATTCGTGAAAATGTGACGCAAATCTTTGAATTATATATCTTTCAAAGCAAATGTTTTTAACACATAATTATCTTTTGTAGAATCGTCCTCAGGTCTAAATTGGTGTTAGCATCATGTCGTGCTTTAGCTATTGAAAAATAGCACATCTACAAGCTCATAGCGCGCCACCGAGTGGCGCGCTATGAGCTTATAGGTCTGCTATTTTTGAAAAATTGAAGAACGACTGACATTTTTTTAAATCTGATCTCAGGTCAGAATGGGTTAATCAGACCAGTGTGTGTGTGTCCAGTGGAAACCTCGTATGAATCTGATCTCAGGTCAGAATGGGTTAATCAGACCAGTGTGTGTCCAGTGGAAACCTCGCATGAATCTGATCTCAGGTCAGAATGGGTTAACTTACGGTGCCCAGTCCGACGGAGAAGGCCTCTAACATGCTCTGCTGGCCTCTGGGATGGACCCCAGGGCTCTGCTGGGGCTCCAGGCTGTCCTGGGGTCCCGGGGTCTCCTCAGGGGCCTCCTGGGGGTCCAGGTAGGTCCAGGTCTGTCGGCCCTCTTCGTTGCGGAGCCTCCATCGATGAAGGTCTGTGGCCGGTTCCGTTTTATACGGACCTCCTCTTCTACGAAGACACCTGTTATAACACACGGAATGTCCCTTTAATACACGGAATGTCCCTTTAATACGCAGACACCTGTTAATATACGGAATGTCCCTTTAATACGCAGACACCTGTTAATATACGGAATGTCCCTTTAATACACAGAATGTCCCTTTAATACACAGACCCCTGTTAATATACGGAATGTCCCTTTAATACGCAGACACCTGTTAATATACGGAATGTCCCTTTAATACGCAGACCCCTGTTAATATATGGAATGTCCCTTTAATACGCAGACACCTGTTACTATACGGAATGTCCCTTTAATAAGCAGACACCTGTTAATATACGGAATGTCTCTTTAATACGCAGACACCTGTTAATATACGGAATGTCCCTTTAATACGCAGACACCTGTTAATATACTGAATGTCCCTTTAATACGCAGACACCTGTTAATATACGGAATGTCCCTTTAATACGCAGACCCCTGTTAATATACGGAATGTCCCTTTAATATACAGACACCTTAATAAACATGGTCATGAATACTTTCTGCTTCCAGTCACTAGTTTAAAGTCTCATTTATCATGTCATAATATTCTTTTTGGAAAATTATGGTCCCATTTATTTAAAAAATGACCATAAAGTCGAGTATTTACCTCCCCGGTAATGTAAGTCGCTCTGGATCAAGAGCTTCTGCTAAATGCACACAGACAGAGACTCATTTACCCATTTAGACTCAAACACATTTATAAAGTGTCAGTAGCTGCTGTATACCAGTGGAGGGCGCTGTCGAACCATGAAATGTATTCTATAAATGACTATCTATTCATATATGAAGTCGTGTCTTGGCAAAACATGGCAAATTATTACTTTAATACTAAACACACTTAATAATAATAATAATAATAACTATATATATATTTAGTTTTTTATCCTTTATTTACCACGCAGACAGATGCACGCACACGCACGCAAACAAACACACACACACACACACACACACACACACACACACACACACACACACACACACACACACACACACACACACACACACACACACACACACATTTCGATTTCTTTACTTGAGTCCACATTTATAAAATACATTATCAAGGGCACAAATATTTTCTGTTGCTTCTGATATACCACGCACTCGAAACATCACGTGTCTCAGTGCTTGAGTCCAAACAAGCCCTAAATGTACAGAATATACAGTAGGCAACACATGAACTTATTCACAGCCAACATTGGTCACTTCAGTCTGTCATATTATATTACCAACACCGAAAGTAAATCATGGGTGCACGCACGCACACACCTGGGAGCTGACCAGCACAACCACAGTCTTATGCTGTTGGCCACTAAGCAGTTGGGGGTTCAGTGCCTTGCTCAAGGGCACTTCCGCGGTGTTGGGTGAGTGATGACCGATCAGTTCCCAAACCCAGATCTTTCCTTGCCCGTCCGGGGAATCAAACCGGCAACCTTTCGGCAACAAGGGGCGCTCTCCTCTAAACCCGCCCTTTGTTGTCATTGTTTTCATTCCATTGTCTTCATTTTGTCAAACAATAAGTTCTAAAAAAAAATGTTTTGTCTGTTTTCTCTGTTTTGTTTTGGTTGTTTTGCCTCGGTTTCAGCCGGTACTTTTTGATGTTTTGATGAATTGAACAAAGTGGACCCTCTTGTAAACCGTCGTCCACTCACAGTTGACAGTCTTTGTATTGAGTTGTTCTTGAAATGTACTGTAATTCTATAAACTGTTAATAAATGCTTCAATCAAAGTAGCCTACACCTTATAATGTAAACACAACAATGACAACATACACCTTTTAACCCACCCCCTGCCTGGAACGCAAGTAACGCAAATAAATTAAATTCCCCGTGCGTGCCACGAACGCATTTTGCGTTCTATTGGGGTCCCCCCGTTATATGAAAATGTCATCTCTTACGTGCACATCAATGTTACCCCCGAACCTCTATCTTTAAAGACGTGGCCACAGCACGAAAAACAAAAACACCATGCACAAATTAATGAGTAACCTATTGAATCCGAGTCAAAACAAGCTAAGACAACACTGACAGCCGCAACCGCAGAGAGAAAGAGACGTGGCCGGCTCCCGGCACACACACACACACACACACACACAGTCACACACACACTGTGCTGTGTCAGAGAGACGAAACACGTTGCCCAGGCATGTGCGCGCACACACACACACACACACACACACACACACACACACACACACACACACGGCTCGCCTCTCACCGAGTTGTGTCTCAAAGAAAATCGCACTCGCACCATGGTGATCTCAGCTCTGCGCAGTATACACGCGCACACACACACACACACACACACACACACACACACACACACACAGAAGCACAGCCCCCACTCCACACTCCCAACAAAGCGAACGCGTGGTGTCATATTTCAAGTGGACGGTCCTAAAAATGCTGCTGGATAAGATTGAGGTCCCCCCCCCCCAAGCACACACACACACACACACACACACACACAGGAGGTGTGAGCGAGCAAAGAAAGTGACAAAAAATGTCCCTGATTGCCTCCATCGGTGTCAGTTGAACAACAGAAGCAATGTTTCCTTACCTGAAAAACGTCTCGGAAAACGACTATCCATGTGAAAATGCAAATCAAAACTTTTTTCCCTCGTCCAAGATTGATCCGAAGCCATCCCATGTCCACTGTCCACGTGCAAAATGCATATAAAACTTATTTCCCTCATTGTCAATCCAACGATCTCAGAATAAAAGTATACAAATTCTCGCATTTATTTGCGTGCATGCATGCGCGTCCTGCCCTGAGTCCATCTCCACTCTCCAGCGAGTCTATCAGACTGATAATCCAATCCATGCAACCAGATCCACCGTGCACAAACAATGCACGTATTTCCTCTGTACACCGTGCACAATGCAAATAAAACCCTCGATATTGTCCAATTTGTCATCAAACGATTGATCAGAATAAAACTTTCTGCTTTTCATGCAATCCTGTCTTCATCCCTGCCTCTTCATCGAGTCTAGGGGTCTGGGGTCTAGAGGTTCACCAACAAGCTATCCGATTGGTTAAACCTTTCCAACAATGGCATGGTAGCCGGGCAACCGGCAGCATGTCCGGTGTTGCCAGGCCTTGTGATAGAAACAAGCAACAAGGTTCATGAAATAATGCACATAACATACAATCAAATGGCTTTATTGGCATTAGAAACGTAAATATTATATAATGTAAGTAACCAATAACCAAAGGAAGTGATTCAAAGTTGTATTATGTTTCTAAATTAGTATTACGATTCCATTGTTTACATACTTTTGACGATTGCGATTGGACGGGGGTTGCCAGGGCTTGTGAGTGAAACAAGCAACCAGGTTCATGAAATATTGCACAGTGTTCTAGACGTCTTTTATAAGTCTTTTAGACGTCTCGCGCACGTGTTGGTGCGCGTTCCATCTGTAAGTGTGTGAGAGTCCATGCTCAATGTGACTGTGTGTTGTACTACACCGCCATCTCATGGCCACAGTGCCACAGTGCAATGACATGAGTGCACCACCATGGTGTGGCCATGAGATGGCAGTGTATTACATGCAATACAGAGTATAATTCAAATCAGCTATTTGAAAATAGCAGATCTACAAGCTCACAGCGCGTCTGACGTGTTGTGAAAAGAGAACCCCTTTAGGTTTTTTTTTTTTATTATTTTATTTTTTTTCTTTATTTTATTTTCAATTTTTTTCAATTTTTTTTTCAATTTTTTTTCATATTTTTTTTCATATATTTTTTTTTTTATTATTTTAATTTTTTTTAATTTATTTTTTTTCCTTTCAATTTTTTTCATTTTTTTTTTTTTTTTTCCTTTTTTTTTTTTTATTATTATTATTTTTTTTTACCATGCTGCATTCAGAGCCTCACATGTACATAGTGGAACATAATGGAATAGTGTTCTTTTTTCCACATTAAAGTAAACAAACGTATCTTTAATTTGATATATGGCTTGAATATGTGGCCATAGTAGAAATTCTGAAATTCAGTTAGAAGCTAACTGAATCTTCAGATCGCTATAACTAAAAATACTGGATTTCGGACTGTGTACCACCATTTATTCAAGTGTTGATATCTACATAACAGAACATAGTTATGGACTCAGTTTATTTTTTCCATGAAAGCAGACATGACAATCCTCCTTTTGAAATATTCCGTGTCATTGGAGCCCCACCAGAGATTATTCTATACATTTCTAAAAGTAGGGGATTTAACATTGGCAGGACCAATTGGCATTATAAAGACAGCCTGGCGGGAAATGTGTTAATGTAAACAGCCGAAGTATTTCACCATAAACTGAAATCAAACAGGTATAATGTAAACACAACAAAGTATTTCACCATGAACTGTAATTAAACTGGGTTATTAATATAACTGTAAAGTTACCTGTTACACCTGATAGCTATTATTATAAAATATAGATTCATTTATCAATTCAAGTCTTTTGTTTTCTTCTCACTAAAACCACGACATTAAGGACATTTAACCACGGCCTAAATAAATACAATGTATAACATTATAAATAAACGTTATTAATGTAATTAAACTCACGTTCCTTCTGTTGTCATTGTTGATACAAAACTCACTGAATGAATTCTGAACTCCGTGTGTCCACAGTACGAGGCCCCGCCCCCTGCCGCGTTGCATCTCGGGGTGTTGTAGTTCTTATCGACGAGCTGGAGCGCCGTGGCTCCGCCGTAGAGTTACACGCGAAAGACTACATTTCCCGTGGGTCACCGCGGCGGTGCCTTCCGATGGAGAGACGATGAGCCCAGCATCGGCTCGTCCAATCACGGCACCGAAGGGGCCACGGGAGTGGGCGTGTCTGAAGAGTTGCCGTCCAATGAACGGGCGGGACGTTGCGTGGTAAAAATAATAATAAGCTGCGACGCGCTGTGAGCTTGTAGATCTGCTATTATTGACCCTTATAACAAGACTAAGACAAACATGAATAAGAATAACTAAATAAATAACTGTTGTATAATATATTATATATGAATAACTAAATAAATAACTATTATATAATATATGACATAGTATAGGCCTATATGAATAACTAACTCAAACTGACTCGTGTCAGGAGGAAAAATAGCTTATATTGTTGTTTTTTCCCCTTATGATGAATTCCTGTTCTGTTCTTTAACTATTATAGAAGTGTCTATTTGTATGTCTCTAAATGTTTTGATGAATTGAACAAGGTGGACCCTGTTGTAAACAAGTGTAATGCTTAATTGGGTCGTCCACTCTCAGTTAACAGTCTTTGTATTGAGTTTGTGCTTGAAATGTAGTGTAATTCTGCAAACTGTTAATACATATTTCAATCAATCAATCAATCAATCAATCAATCAATCAATCTACAAACTGTCAAACAAAGCGACCTGTGTGTAGTAGGCCTGTTGTTGCTGATGTTGTCCACTTGAGGGCGACAAACACCGACCGTAGAATAAAAACGGACATCCTAATAACTATGGTTGAAATCAAATCAACTGTCTGACCGGTCTGTTACCGGAGTGATTATGTTTACTTAATGGATATTGTAATCTTGTAAATATTACTAGTATGTATTCCTTCTTTGTACTTGATTGGGTTTTTTAAACTAAAGTTTAACTGTTAAAACTGCTCTCAAACCGCACCTATACAGACTCCCCCGTAAAACCTGAACATATGTCTATTTGTACGTCTCTAAATGTTATGATGAATTGAACAAGGTGGACCCTCTTGTAAACAAGCTCAATGCTGTTATGGTGTTGTCCACTCACAGTTATTTCTATTGAGTTGTGCTTGAAATGTACTGTAATTCTGCAAACTGTTAATACTTCAATCAATCAATCAATCAATCAATCAATCAATCAAAATGTATTTTTCTAAAGGTCTCCTGTGGACAGGTGGTGAAAATCAGCACATGTGCTAAAACTCACTGTAAACAAATTAACAATTAACTCATTGTAAACAAACATCTACAAACTGTACAACAATGAGAAATGTGTTTGTTTTGTCCACACCAGTGTTGTTTTTGGCAGCAAATTTCTATTTTAATTTTAGTCGTAGTCTCTTGAATAGTTTTCACTTAGTTTTAGTCACATTTTAGTCCCCTAGTTTTACATTTAAGTCGACTAAATCAACTGTATATGTAGTCGACTAAAATCCTATGACATTTAGTCGACTAAATATACAGTTGATTTAGTCGATTTCAATGTATTTTGGCGAGCCTTGATGCAGTGTTTTCCAGAAAGAAGGCGTGCGTGCGTGTCAGTGTGCGCGTGCGTGCGTGTGTGTGCGTAAATAAGAACACAGTGATTTGACAGTCATACTGTATTGTTGACATTCTTACTGTATTGTTTACATTTTGTATTGTTTATATTTTGTATTGTTTACATTTTGTATTGTTTACATTCAGACAACAAACACTATTGTTCATACATTCTGTTTGTTCAACACATTGGTATAGCACCCCCTATGGGGCTATAGGGGTACAGTGCCTAACTCTATGTTTTAAGCTTTGGGTACAAATAGCTTTTGACTAATTAACTAGTTCAGTGGGTCCCACACACATTGACACTCATTAGCCCCGCCCCCACGGACCCCCATTTGAAGAGATATTCCAGGGACCCCCCATTTGAAGAGATATTCCAGGGACCCCCCATTTGAAGAGATATTCCAGGGACCCCCCATTTGAAGAGATATTCCAGGGACCCCCATTTGAAGAGATATAAGAGAAGATTTGTACGGCTCTAGCAGTGATTCTCAACCCGTTTAATTTCAAGGGCCCCCAAGTGGACCCATAAGGGACCATTAATTTTGGTTCCATTTGTACACTCTCAGAGTTACAGACCCATAAGGGTCCATTTGGTTCCATTTGTACACTCTCAGAGTTACAGACCTATAAGGGACCATTTGGTTCCATTTGTACACTCTCAGAGTTACAGACCCATAAGGGTCCATTTGGTCCCTAACTATTATTTAGGTGGGGACCCCCTGGAACTCCCTCAAGGACCCCCTGAACACCCTGGAACTCCCTTAAGGACTCCCTGGAACTCCCTCAAGGACCCCTGGGGGTCCCTGGACCCCTGGAACTCCCTCAAGGACCCCTGGGGGTCCCCGGACCCCACGTTGGGAACCACTGAACTAATTAACATGTTTACATTCACTACAGCTCTGGTTCTTATTGCGCCCCCTATAGGCTGTACAATAAATAGCATCAACATCAGATCTACAAGCTCTCGATGCGTTGTGAGATACATCATGGGTTTTCACTATTTTTATTTTTAGGGGGGGGAAGTTTTGGAAATTAAAATGTAACTTTTTTGATTTTTTTAATTTGGCGTTTACTGTAAATACAGATTGTTTTGTGTTAATCTGTAATTAATCAAATCTTAAAAAAAAAAGAAAAATACAATTTGATTCAGATCTGATTTTGGACTCCTGGGCAAAAAGAAGGCACAACTTTATGATTGGATCAGACTAAACGATGCATGATGTCATAATGATATACATGATGTCATAATGATATACATGATGTCATAATGTGCTTAGAAGCAAATTAACAACATCTCATTCATTAAAAAAATAAAAAAATAAACTTTGGTCAAATTAAATCTGGAATCCATCCAGACATTTTGGGGGATTAAAAAATTAAAAATAAACAACCAAAATAATAAGTTGTACAACAACTAACCCTAACCATGATAAAACAATAAATTGTACTGTCTGCCAATCTTCAATGCAAGATTATGTAACTATTCATAAATGAATGAATGAATGGATGAATGAATGGATGAATGCATGCATGAATGAATGTATGAATGAATGACTTAATGAATGAATGAATGGATGACTTAATGAATGAATGAATGAATGGTTGAATGACTGGATGAATGGATGGTTGAATGAATGAATGGATGAATGGATGGATGAATGGGTGAATGAATGGTTGAATGAATGAATGAACGAATGAATGGTTGAATGGATTAGCCTGAGCTAACGTGTTAGGTTTCTGGTCTAGAGGGGCGGGTCGCGCCCTGATTGGATCTCATCGATCTGTCCGTCACCCCCGGCCCCTCCTCTCCCCCCTAGTGCAGCGCTACGTCACATCATTTGGAGCGACGCCCACCCGGAAGGGTTGACTCCCACTTTTAGACCAGAGCGGCCAATGCGTTCCTCCAGGCGATGAATGAATGTATGGATGAATGACTGGATGAATGAATGAATGCTGGTTCATTGGAGGCTGGGTCAAATATAACATTTAAAGATTACTTATACTAATATTTATATATAATATAATATTTAACAACATTTCCCCCATTCAACTCAAACGAGTTATTTTACGACAACAAAACAATAATAAACACCAATAACAATATTTCACACACCAATAACTATATTATATTAATAATATGATATTAATATAATACACACACCACACCACACTGCATATTATGGACATGAAAGATGACTCGTACTATTACAGTCAAATATATGGACTAACAACATGACTATAAAATATATTTACTAACAACATGACTGCTATAAAATATACTGACTAACATGACTACTATATAGTAAAATATATTCATTACATTCACCTATTATAACTATACCGGTATATGATTATAATTATATGGTCTACATTATAATTATTTTATAATGATGTTTTACGAGTTCCACATAGAGCTGGCATCCTTTTAGACTAGAGTATTAACTAAAGGGACCCTAAACTCTGAGAGTGTAACACATGGAACCAAATGGACCCTTACGGGTCTGTGACTCTGAGAGTGTAACACATGGAATGTCTATAGCCTGCGTGTGCGTCCCATAGTGGTGGATTCTGGGTAATGTAGTCTATAACCTGCGTGTGCGTCCCATAGTGGTGGATTCTGGGTATTGTAGTGTGTTAATTGCATCCCAACAACACTGTTTATATTCATTATATTCCAAAAATACATTGAACATCTCTAGCTGCTCATGATGTCATCATGATGTCATCGTGATGTCATCATGATGTCACACATAACTGCTCTACCTCCGATGTACATCAATAAACAATTCACAGCTCGTGGTGCGTTCAGGTGAAACCATGCAAAAACGCATCACCGCATCATAGTGGTGTGTTCAGGTGAAACCATGCAAAAACGCATCACTGCGTCGCTGGCTTCCATTGACAATGAATGGTAGACTGCATCTTTTCATCTGAACGTGCGCACGCAACGTTACATTATCTGCTGTCGGGAGGAAACCAGCTAACTCCACAATGTTCATTTTTCAGGAAATGGAAATGAAGAAAACCTCATATTTTGAAAAGAAAGCAATACTAATGCTGTATATAATTAATACTGCCTCATCAGAGATGGAGTTAGCTGCTTTATAGCAGACTGTTTGAGAGGGGGAGAGGTGGTGGAGTTAGCTGCTTTATAGCAGACAGTTTGAGAGGGGTAGAGGTGGTGGAGTTAGCTGCTTTATAGCAGACAGTTTGAGAGGGGGAGAGGTGGTGGAGTTAGCTGCTTTATAGCAGACAGTTTGAGAGGGGAGAGGTGGTGGAGTTAGCTGCTTTATAGCAGACAGTTTGAGAGGTGGTGGAGTTAGCTGCTTTATAGCAGACAGTTTGAGAGGGGGAGAGGTAGTGGAGTTAGCTGCTTTATAGCAGACAGTTTGAGGGTCCAATGGAGTTAAGAGGTTTTTGTCCGATGTGTTTTCTACTACTTTCCATTGGTTCAATATTGTTTTAACCAACACACAGACATAAAGGGTGTTCAATAGCACTGATTTATGCAAAACAAAACATGGAGTTAGGTGGTTTCCTCCCGACAGCAACAATTTATAGCATCTAAAAAAAACAACGTCTATAAAATGAATGAATCAGCAGCAATGTTACAGCCTGAGTGCAAAGCATGCTGGGAGATTTATCCCAGTCTACAACAAAACGAAGCAGAGCGAGATTGACCCCAAGTTGACCCCAGAGCTTGACCCCAGAGGTAACCTAATCCTGAATTAAACCCAAACTAAACCCTAAACGTTAGGATTCTAAACCCTAAACGTTAGGGTTCTAAACCCTAAATGATAGGGTTCTAAACCCTAAACGATAGGGTTCTAAACCCTAAACTATAGGGTCCTAAACCCTTCCAACCCCATGAAGGGTTAAACCTAGAAGTGAAGCCGTCTGGCTTAGCATGTTAGCATGACAACTTAGTTAGAATGGTGGTCTATCTATCGGAATCAAACAGTTAGTATGTTAGCATGACAACTTAGCATGTTAGCATAATAACTTAGCATGGTGGTCTATATATTGGAAAAAAACTGTTAGCATGTTAGCATGACAACTTAGTTAGCATGGTGGTCTATCTATCGGAAACAAACAGTTAGCATGTTAGCATAACAACTTAGTTAGCATGGTGGTCTATCTATCGGAAACAAACAGTTAGCATGTTAGCATAACAACTTAGCATGGTGGTCCACAGACTGCAGCATTACGGGGAGGAACAACGGCGCCCCCTACAGCATGGAGGGGGAATAACTCTGAAAGGGAACAACAGCTCCCCCTGGTGGCTACAGTCACAGAGGGAGCAACCATATATATATATAAGAAAGCTAGATGGCTCACCCGCACTCTGGCCAATGGAGAGCGACGTTGCTACGTGGCGGCCATCTTACCTTGGGGCAGCATAACATTGTGTCTATGGGGCTGTACTTTTAAATAACCACTCATAACATTGTGTTTATGGGGCATGTACTTTTAAATAACCACTCATAACATTGTGTCTATGAGGCATGTACTTTTAAATAACCACTCATAACATTGTGTCTATGGGGCATGTACTTTTAAATAACCACTCATAACATTCTGTATATGGGGCATGTACTTTTAAATAACCACTCATAACATTGTGTCTATGGGGCATGTACTTTTAAATAACCACTCATAACATTGTGTCTATGGGGCATGTACTTTTAAATAACCACTCATAACATTGTGTCTATGGGGCATGTACTTTTAAATAACCACTCATAACATTGTCTATGGGGCATGTACTTTTAAATAACCACTCATAACATTGTGTCTATGGGGCATGTACTTTTAAATAACCACTCATAACATTGTGTCTATGGGGCGTGTACTTTTAAATAACCACTCATAACATTGTGTCTATGGGGCATGTACTTTTAAATAACCACTCATAACATTGTGTCTATGGGGCATGTACTTTTAAATAACCACTCATAACATTGTGAATATGGGACATGTACTTTATAAATAACCACTCATAACATTGTGTCTATGGGGCATGTACTTTTAAATAACCACTCATAACATTGTAATAAACCGTTACAATAACGTTTGTAATAAACCAACACGTTTTGTAAATCCGTCAAGATTTGAGACTGTTTTAGTTTGAGCTGCCGTTGGACATACTGTACTGTACTGTACTGTGCTGCGCTGCGCTGCGCTGCACTGCACTGCACTGCACTGCACTGCACTGCACTGCACTGCACTGTACTGTACTGTACTGTACTGTACTGTACTGCACTGCACTGTACTGTACTGTAGCCCCGAGGCAAGATGGCCGCCGTGTGAACTACGTCAGAGACTCCGCCTTGAGCCATCTAGCCTTTATATATAATGTCTATGGAAGCAACAACAACAACAACAACAACAACACCGCCCCCTGGAGGCTACAGCAGGCCATCCAGGTTCTTCTCCGCCGTCTCCTTGGCCTCGTCGGAACTCTTGGGGGGGCGGGGCTGGTTGTCGTAGTCCTGCAGGATCTTGACGACCTCGT
>NC_139710.1:2272456-2284956 GCF_964188405.1 Protomyctophum parallelum | reverse complement strand
CACAGGGGTGAAAAATGGGTTACAAAATCGTGGGATAAAAAATATATATAAAAAATATTTAAAAAAATAGCAGACCTACAAGCTCGTAGCGTAGCTATCAGCTTGTAGATGTGCTATTTTTCAATAGCTAAATTTTCAATAGCTAAATTTTCAATAGCTAAATCTTTCAATAGCTAAATAGCTATTGAAAACTTTGAAAAAAAAACAGGCTGGGGCGCTAACCCACACTGCTCACCTTCTCATGGAGGACACAGGCTGGGGCGCTAACCCACACTGCTCCCCTCCTCATGGAGGACACAGGCTGGGGCGCTAACACACACTGATCCTGGTACCGTCTACATTTCTGGCTGTCACCCGTCTCTCCGGTGGTCACCAGACTATTCCTGGCTGTCACCGTCTCTCCGGTGGTCACCAGACTATTCCTGGCTGTCACCCGTCTCTCCGGCGGTCACCAGACTATACCCGGTTGTCAGTTATAGTAATATTGAATATATTTACCGTACAGAAATGGATTCCTCTCACGCTGTTCCCCAGTTTGTCCAGCGGGGGGCTCCAACACATGATGCCCATCACGTTAGGAACCACCAATAGGATTCCTCCTGCCACGCCCGACTTGGCAGGTAGACCCACCTGTAGTTAATTAACACGCACACACACACATTAATACAACACACACACACACACACACACACACACACACACACAGGTAGACCCACCTGTAATTAATTAACACACACACATAGGCTTGGGCGATATTGATTTTTGGATATCGGTATTGATACCGTGAATAATATCGCGATTATCGGTATTATCGATTATCAGCCTTTTTAATTTGGCTGGAACCCGAAATGCTGCCAAACAGCAGTATTTCCAGATGTTTTTTTATGAACCAACTTGCTAGGACTCGTTACTCTCACCGGCGACATGTTTTGTTTGCTTTCCTGGGCGGAGGCGGTCCGACAATGCTGCTGTCGCCTCGTCGCCGTAATTCTGCGTCGGTGCCATGCAGTCAATGCATGGACACTAAGTTATTAGGCAAATTATAGTTGTTTAAAATGAAATACTTGTAAATTCATCACACAGACACACACATACAGTTATGTAGATGTTTATTTAAAAGAAAATCCATATTTACATGACGGTAAAATTATGATATTGGGTATTATTTTCGATATTATTCGATATTCGATTTCGATATTATTTATATAGTCCACGATATTACCGATATTGATTTTAAATATCGCGATAAACGGTAATATCGATATATTGCCCAAGCCTACACACACATTAATACAACACACACACACACACACACACACACACACACACACACACACACACACACACACACACACACACACACACACACACACACACACACACACACACAGGTAGACCCACCTGTAGTTAATTAACACACACATTAATACAACACACACACACACACACACAGGCTGACCCACCTGTAGTTAATTAAGTAGGGACTAGGGGGTAGTGTGTAGGGGCTAGAGGGTAGTGTGTAGGGACTAGGGACTAGGGGCTAGGGGCTAGGGGCTAGGGGCTAGGGACTAGAGGGTAGTGTGTAGGGACTAGAGACTAGGGGCTAGGGACTAGAGACTAGGGGCTAGGGGCTAGAGGGTAGTGTGTAGGGACTACGGGGTAGTTTGTAGGGGCTAGAGGGTAGTGTGTAGGGACTAGGGACTAGGGGCTAGGGACTAGGGACTAGAGGGTAGTGTGTAGGGACTAGGGGGTAGTGTGTAGGGGCTAGAGGGTAGTGTGTAGGGACTAGGGACTAGGGGCTAGGGACTAGGGGCTAGGGACTAGGGGGTAGTGTGTAGGGACTAGGGGGTAGTGTGTAGGGGCTAGGGAATAGGGACTAGGGACTAGAGGGTAGTGTGTAACTCACATGGAAGGCGAACTGCCCAGAGAAGTCGTACATTCCACAGCTGTGCATTAAACTCAGGGTGTCTCGCACCGCCTCGGGGCTCAGCACACGCTCGCCTGTGATTGGGCAGAATCCTCCGTTGGCCAGCGTGGCGGCCATGACGCTGGCGCTCTCACACGTCACCTCGATGGAACAGAGCTGGCACGCACGTACATACACACACACGCACACGCGCACACACACACACACACACACACACACACGCACATGCACACACACACGCGCACACGCACACACGCACACACACACACACACGCACACACGCACGCACACGGGTACACGCACACACGCACGCACGGGCACACGCACGTACATACACGCACACACACGTATGGGTCATGTCAGGTCAGCATCGGGTTCAGGCAGAATTTGAGAACTCTAGCATGTGCGTGCGTGCGAGTGTGTGTGTGTGTGTGTGTGTGTGTGTGTGTGTGTGTGTGTGTGTGTGTGTGTGCATGTGTGTGGGTGTGTGCGTGCATACGTTTTGTGTGTGTGTGTGTGTGTGTGTGTGTGTGTGTGTGTGTGTGTGTGTGTGTGTGTGTGTCTGTCTGTCTCACCTGGAAGTAGAAATCCAGAATGGAGGTCATGTCAGTTCCTTCAGGGAAACACTGCAACACACACACACACATCTGACCTGTCAATCACCAACTAGCTGTCAATCACCATCTAGCTGTCAATCACCAACTAGCTGTCAATCACCATCTAGCTGTCAATCACCAACTAGCTGTCAATCACCATCTAGCTGTCAATCACCAACTAGCTGTCAATCACCAACTAGCTGTCAATCACCATCTGACCTGTCAATCACCAACTAGCTGTCAATCACCATCTAGCTGTCAATCACCATCTAGCTGTCAATCACCAACTAGCTGTCAATCACCATCTAGCTGTCAATCACCATCTAGCTGTCAATCACCAACTAGCTGTCAATCACCATCTAGCTGTCAATCACCATCTAGCTGTCAATCATCATGTCAAACGTCTAACAATATCTTCAAATTACTCTTCTCCCTTCTGGCTCCAAAACTACGGAATGTTACTCATGTTACTCTGCTCTCAAGGGGAGGTGGAGACGGAGCGACAAGTATAAAGACATCAGAGAATATTCTTCCCTGAATTTAAAGAAAAATATAAATAATTTGAATCCACCATTAATAACTCATCACTCCAATATGTTCTGGGAGAACAGTCCAAATGCACAGTTTTGGCGGCAAAATACGTGTGGAGTTGTCATCAACTGAGGGACAGACAGTGGACAGTAGAGACAGGTATATCTGTCTGAGGGACAGACAGTGGACAGAAGAGACAGGTATATCTGTCTGAGGGACAGACAGTGGACAGTAGAGACAGGTATATCTGTCTGAGGGACAGACAGTGGACAGTAGAGACAGGTATATCTGTCTGAGGGACAGCCAGTGGACAGTAGAGACAGGTATATCTGTCTGAGGGACAGACAGTGGACAGTAGAGACAGGTATATCTGTCTGAACAGGGTCATTAAGTTGCTGTTATGTTTATGTTTGTTAATTTATTTTCATTGTTACTGTATTGCTTGTTGTTCATTATTGTTGGGATGTTTGTTGACTTATGTTTTGTTGTATGTACGCTTTGGCAACGTAAAACATATTTATCATGCCAATAAAGCCTTTTGAAATTGAAAAATTGAGAGAGAGAGAGAGAGAGAGAGAGAGAGAGACATTACCTTCTTCTCTTTCAGGTAATATCCAATGGCAAAGTTCCTGTCTCCTGATTCGCGCTCTGACTGGAACCTGAAACACCAGAGTCACTGTGATTGGCTGAAGGAGCTGTCTGTCAACCCTGTAGTCCCGCAGACAGACAGACAGACAGACAGACAGACAGACAGACAGACAGACAGACAGACAGACAGACAGACAGACAGACAGACAGACAGACAGACAGACAGGAACTCACGTAGCGTTGCTGAAACCCACATACTCGTTTCCCGCCATCTTGTTCAGGAAGTCCATGACCTTATATGGAGACATGGAGACAAGATGGTAATAATATATACGATTTATATAGCGCTTTTCTGGGTACCCAAAGTCGCTTTACAGAAAGAAGTTCAGACATATTTATTAGAAAACTATTAAAACTATTTAAAAAGGTTTAAAAGGTTAAAAACTAGAAATCAAAATCAAAAGAGGGACAAAAAAAAAGAAGAAGGGTGTGTGTGTGTGTGTGTGGGGGGGGGGGGGGGGGTTATGTAGGGAAAGCCAGTTTGAAAAGGTAACCATAGCAACTATAGGCTCGTCCCTATAGCCAATCAGGTGATGGGAACGTAACCATAGCAACTATAGGCTCGTCCCTATAGCCAATCAGGTGATGGGAAGGTAACCATAGCAACTATAGGCTCGTCCCTATAGCCAATCAGGTGATGGGATCGTAACCATAGCAACTATAGGCTCGTCCCTATCGTCTATGGTCCCTATAGCCAATCAGGTGATGGGATCGTAACCATAGCAACTATAGGCTCGTCCCAATAGCCAATCAGGTGATGGGATCGTAACCATAGCAACTATAGGCTCGCCCCTATAGCCAATCAGGTGATGGGATCGTAACCATAGCAACTATAGGCTCGTCCCTATAGCCAATCAGGTGATGGGATCGTAACCAGAGCAACTAGGCTCGTCCCTATAGCCAATCAGGTGATGGGATCGTAACCATAGCAACTATAGGCTCGTCCCTATAGCCAATCAGGTGATGGGATCGTAACCATAGCAACTATAGGCTCGTCCCTATAGCCAATCAGGTGATGGGATCGAAGACATGTTTAGAATCGGGGTTTGAAGAATGTCTTCTAAATCCTGACAGTTTTGTGTTTCTATATCAGTCGTTCTCAAACATTTTCATGTCAAGAGCCCCAGAAATATATGTAATATGCCACCGAGCCCCCCCCCCTCCCCCCCCCAGAAGCAAAGATTTGATTTAACCCATTCTGACCTGAGATCAGATTCATACGAGGTTTCCACTGGACACACACTGGTCTGATTAGTTAAACAATAAATGATTAATTACTTACATAATCGAATTTCTCAGCGTTGCTCGCTCCTTGCTGAGAGAGAAAGAGAAATATGATTCATTTATTTACATTAATATATAGTCATGTAGATTTAGTCGACTAAAATCACGTGACATTTATTGGACTAAAACTAGATTAACACTAAAACAGGTGACTAAATATAATGTCATGATTTATATAATTTAAGGCTTTTAGTAAAAATATGATTCGTTTATATACTTTATATAAGTTCGTTGCTGCTGGGAGGAAACATCCTAACTAACTCCACCACCTCTCCCCTCTCAAACTGTCTGCTATAAAGCAGCTAACTCCACCACCTCTCCCCCTCTCAAACTGTCTGCTATAAAGCAGCTAACTCCACCACCTCTCCCCCTCTCAAACTGTCTGCTAAAGCATCTAACTCCACCACCTCTCCCCCTCTCAAACTGTCTGATATAAAGCAGCTAACTCCACCACCTCTCCCCCTCTCAAACTGTCTGATATAAAGCAGCTAACTCCACCACCTCTCCCACTCTCAAACTGTCTGCTATAAAGCAGCTAACTCCACCACCTCTCCCCCTCTCAAACTGTCTGCTATAAAGCAGCTAACTCCACCACCTCTCCCATCTCAAACGGTCTGCTATAAAGCAGCTAACTCCACCACCTCTCCCCCTCTCAAACTGTCTGCTATAAAGCAGCTAACTCCACAACCTCTCCCCCTCTCAAACTGTCTGCTAAAGCAGCTAACTCCACCACCTCTCCCCCTCTCAAACTGTCTGATATAAAGCAGCTAACTACACCACCTCTCCCCCTCTCAAACTGTCTGCTATAAAGCAGCTAACTCCACCACCTCTCCCCCTCTCAAACTGTCTGCTATAAAGCAGCTAACTCCACCACCTCTCCCCCTCTCAAACTGTCTGCTAAAGCAGCTAACTCCACCACCTCTCCCCTCTCAAACTGTCTGCTAAAGCAGCTAACTCCACCACCTCTCCCCCTCTCAAACTGTCTGCTATAAAGCAGCTAACTCCACCACCTCTCCCCCTCTCAAACTGTCTGCTAAAGCAGCTAACTCCACCACCTCTCCCCCTCTCAAACTGTCTGATATAAAGCAGCTAACTACACCAACTCTCCCCCTCTCAAACTGTCTGCTATAAAGCAGCTAACTCCACCACCTCTCCCCCTCTCAAACTGTCTGCTATAAAGCAGCTAACTCCACCACCTCTCCCCCTCTCAAACTGTCTGCTAAAGCAGCTAACTCCACCACCTCTCCCCTCTCAAACTGTCTGCTAAAGCAGCTAACTCCACCACCTCTCCTCCACTCAAACTGTCTGCAGATAAAGCAGCTAACTCCACCACCTCTCCCCCTCTCAAACTGTCTGCTATAAAGCAGCTAACTCCACCACCTCTCCCCTCTCAAACTGTCTGCTATAAAGCAGCTAACTCCACCACCTCTCCTCCTCTCAAACTGTCTGCTATAAAGCAGCAAACTCCACCACCTCTCCCCCTCTCAAACTGTCTGCTATAAAGCAGCCAAAATATTAGGTTTTCTTCATTTCCATTTCCTCAAAATGTAACATGGTGGAGTTAGGTGGACCTGCATTAATATTTCTATGTTAGAAATGATTCATTAATATATTTGACATTAACATGTAATTAATAATTAATCTATGTTAGAAATGATGATCATACAACTAGACATAGATGATTGGTTGAACCCTGTGACATCATGCCAAAAGACAGGGATGATTGGTTGAACCCTGTGACATCATACCAACAAGATGGAGATGATTGGTTGGTTTACGGAGGTTAAAGTTCAAGACCTGCAACCAGATTCTACAAAACGTTGAATAAATTTACTGTTTCCTGACTACCTTTTTCCACTGATGAAAACTATTGTAAACTAAATGGAAACTAAGCTACCGTATGATGGGTTAGGGTTAACTAACCTAAGACTAGATATTATACAGCATGATGACTGAAACTAAGACTAAATATAGTGACAATTCCGTCAACAAATCCTCGGAAGGGACTAGTGGACAAGAGATCCACTAGGAAGGGACTAGTGGACAAGAGATCCACTAGGAAGGGACTAGTGGAAAAGAGATCCACTAGGAATGGACTAGTGGACAAGAGATCCACTAGGAATGGACTAGTGGACAAGGGACTAGTGGACAAGGGATCCAGTAGGAGTCATTTTACACTGAAAATCACTCATTACGTTATTAAGTCATTAAGGCCCGCCAAAATACATTTTAGTCGGCTGAATCACCTGTAGATTTAGTCGACTAAAATCACATGACATTTAGTTGACTAAAACTAGACTAACACTAGAACATTCCAGGTGACTCAAATGTGACTAAACGAACGCGAACTAAACGAACGCGCACGAGCGTGCTGCCGTCGTGAACATGCACAATGATAGTCAACGGACCAGCGCGTTCATGTGTTTGGGGCCAGGCTGCAATACCTTCATTTGGCCACTATGTCCATTTCACCTCAGGGTTTCCTCTGGTCTCTATTCATATATACTCTAAGGCTTGGTCCTGTAATGTCAGATAGTTCCTGTTTGGTCCTGTAATGTCAGATAGTTCCTGTTTGGTCCTGTAATGTCAGATAGTTCCTGTTTGGTCCTGTAATGTCAGATAGTTCCTCCACAATTTATGAAACATGATTAGAATGATGATGATGTTAAACAAACTAATGTCACTACATTACATTTCTACACAGAGGAGAGGAGATGAGAGGAGAGGAGAGGAGAGGAGAGGAGAGGAGAGGAGAGGAGAGGAGAGGAGAGGAGAGGAGAGGAGAGGAGAGGAGAGGAGAGGAGAGGAGAGGAGAGGAGAGGAGAGGAGAGGAGAGGAGAGGAGAGGAGAGGAGAGGAGAGGAGAGGAGAGGAGAGGATTACCAACGTTGACCCTTTTGAAGGCACTGGTCATTATTTCCCTCAGTTCCTATGTCTGGAAAATATGCAAATCACATACAGTAAGACCTCCACACCCAGCCAGCCAATCACAGCCCACCGAGGTCTCCAGGAAAATCATAAGAAAATAAATGCTTGCGGAAGGTTTATCATTCAGTGTTAGGATTTAGGGTAGAATTAAGAAGAGAGTCTATAGTTCCACACATTGGAACTATCCCATTGAGACAAAGCGGAGTGCTGTGGGCTATAGTTCCACACATTGGAACTATCCCATTGAGACAAAGCAGGGTGCTGTGGGCTATAGTTCCACACATTGGAACTATCCCATTGAGACAAAGCGGGGTGCTGTGGGCTATAGTTCCACACATTGGAACTATCCCATTGAGACAAAGCGGATGGTTTTATTAATGTTTTATCCCATAGAGGGGAGGGACAGAGGTGGTTCTGTCCTTAGAGTATATATGAATGGAGACGGCACCAGAGTTCTCCTCCCATCCACTTGCATTAAGGTGGAGTTCTCCTTCCATCCACTTACATTAAGGTGGAGTTCTCCTCCCATCCACTTGCATTAAGGTGGATTTCTCCTCCCATCCACTTGCATTAAGGTGGATTTCTCCTCCCATCCACTTGCATTAAGGTGGATTTCTCCTCCCATCCACTTGCATTAACACATTTAGTACAGGAAGTGCCTTCAAAATGAAGGCTATAGAGTGCCAGAGTTGTCTGATCGCTTTTACTTTGAAAGCCATGAAACAGGAAACACTTGCCTAAAAAAGTTGACTTTACAAAGGGACCTCACATCCCCGATCATCTTAATATATTGTTTTACGCTCCAAAAAGCGTTCATATTTTGCGGGAGAGACGGATGATGAGCAGAAATGAAGCGCCAGCATATCGATCCATTCATCACCACGGAGAGCGCCCTGGATTAGGAGATACGAGTCATTCTTTCCGCCGCGCTAACATGGGAGTCAATGACAAGTGAAAGTGAAAAGCGAAAGTGAAAGTGAAAGTGAAAAGCGAAATGCCAAAAAAAAAAATAGGAAAAATTCTGAATATTCTTATCTCGCCCCGCGTCGCTGGGACGTCGCTAGGACGTCCTCACACGTCAATAGTACTAATATTTCGGGATCCTTATGACGTTCTCAGACGTCCTATGTATATAATCTGTTAAGGTGGATTTCTCCTCCCATCCACTTGCATTAAGGTGGATTTCTCCTCCCATCCACTTGCATTAAGGTGGATTTCTCCCTCCATCCACTTGCATTAAGGTGGATTTCTCCTCCATCCACTTACATTAAGTTGCTCAAAAGCGCATGAGGCGATTTCACTCCTCCTTCCCGGGTAGGAACAGAGTGCATCCCAGCGCTGCAATACCAAATTGGGCCACTATGTCCATTTGGCCTCAGGGTTTCCTCCGGGTGCCGTCTCTATTCATAATACATACAAGGTCCAACTTCACACAACACTAGAATAAACATTGAGCCAGGCTGAAGACTTTATCTAGTTGCTAATAAAGCCCACATAGTAAAGATAACATTTAACGTGTAGATAACAGTAAACATAATATTTAAACAGAGATAACGTGTATAGTGCAACGTTTACCTTTATCAGTGAAGTGCAAACAATGGCTCCAGCGTTCACCATGGGGTTGTGTGGCTTATCTGGAAACACAGTTATAAAACTACATTACCCATCAAGCATAGAGTTATAGAACTACAGTTTAATGTTATAAAGAACTATATTCACCATGGGGTTGTGTGGCTTATCTGGAAAACACAGTTATAAAACTGCATTACCCATCAAGCATAGAGTTATAGAACTACAGTTTAATGTTATAAAGAACTACATTCACCATGGGGTTGTGTGGCTTATCTGGAAAACACAGTTATAAAACTACATTACCCATGTAATACTAACCCCCCTCATCCAGAAACAGCTTGTTAAACCTCAGTAATAGTAATACTAACCCTCCTCATCCAGAAACAGCTTGTTAAACCTCAGTCCACTCGGCTCCTTTCCGATGAACTTGTGCACGTAGTCGGTTCCGTGGTCGTGCACGGCGATGGCGTACTTCAACGGCTTCACGCACGACTGCAGGCAGAACGGGACTTTGGTGTCTCCGACGGTGTGTCTGTAAAATATTAGTATATCTGTTAATTAACTGTTAATTAACTGTAATCTAAACATTATGCCACTCATTAACACTAGGAAGGCTGAAAAAAATGCACTACTACTCAGTCGGCTGAACGGTCAGGGGGACGTGTTTTTGGTGCGATTTGATTGGCCACTCTCTCCCCCACTCGTCCCTCTCCAGCTGGAGAAGACATTGTTCAAGCCTGCATCCCATTTCCAACAAATTAAATCATATATGTTTCTAAACACATGTTTTCACTCCTAAAATGTATAAAACTAATAATACATGTGAAAAAGATATATTTTGCCGTTGCCCGTTAGTGCTATATTGCAACATAGCCATGGAAGAGTGTTGCGTTGCTGCCTTCTGTTGTTTTTTTTTTCCTTCCAAAAGAGCCAAGATCACTCGTCTTTTCTCGTGTGTTATCGATGTAATTAATATATGTGACCCCACGCGATGTACAGACTGCTTGACTAGGCATGTAAACATGACATAATTGTATTAATGTTTAAGTGTAATGATGTTATTGACCGGATTGTCCGTAGTCCTCCAGCCGTTAGCTTACAGTTGCTAATATTATAAGCTAACAACATTACTAAAGCCAATGTATTGCATTAAATGCGGCCTGTCCGCGGTAAATTACTTATACAAGTGAGTCGCGTTATATTTACCTAAATTACCAGCCAAAGTACATTCCAAATAAACAATTATTAGCCACGTTATGTTGTTATATCAGTTTAATTAATAAAAAAACATCGTTCAGAATACGGCCGTTAGCACTGTGAATTCAACATCCGGTGAGAAGAGGATACGGATCGTGTATGTGTTGTGTATGGAAATCAGTGCATACAGCTTAACGGATGTAAGCCTTGCACACTAAATAGAAACATATAGGCTACAGTCTGCCACTGTATGTTGAGGAGAAACCCCAGCTCAGCTGCTGTTTATAACATCGTGCAGTTATTGAATTCATGAACATTTACATGCTTCCCTGAGAGGGAGAGAGAGAGAAAAAGGAAAGTTCCACAAAACATTTAGAGGTTTGGGAGGTCTATCTGGTTGGAATGATTTCAAACACTTTTTATTTTGTATCGCGCATCGGCAAGCGTTCTCGCTTCATGGAAAGTAAATGTCGGGTCGAGTCTAACCGAGCATGCATTCAATAACATCCCACCCTCATCATGGATAATAATCATTGTATTCATATTCCTATTATCTTATCAAAATAATAAAAAATTCCAAGTTAATTAACCAGCCAAACGTATATGATTTAATTCGTTGGACATGGAATGCAGGCCTGAACAATGCCGTCTCCAGCTGTCTGTTTGTGTGTTCTTTTTTTTCTCCACCCCTCTTTTCTATAAAACCTAACTCGCTCATTTTTTGCTCATTTAAAAAAATTCAAAATACCATGTAAACTACAGAATTGGGACTTTCATTTGGTATATAGATCGGTTATGTAGGCCCTCTCTACGAAACGATATCAAGTGAAAAGGAAATGTCGGGAAATCGGTTTATTGTGTAAAAGATTGGATATACGTCTTTTCAAATAAGGCCGTTAGCACTGTGAATTCAACATCCGGTGAGGAGAGGATACGGATCGTGTATGTATTGTGTATGGAAATACAGTGGGTGGGCTTTAGACCGGATGTAAGACTTGCACACTAGCAACAGCAGCAGCATTTGAGAGAGGGAGGAGGAGGGGAAAAAAAATCTCGCAAGCATTCTCGCTTCATGGAAAGTAAATGTCGGTCGAGTCTAACCGAGCATTCAATAATGATATAATAATAATAATAATAACAATGATAATAATCATTGTATTCATATTCCTATTATCTTATCAAAATAATAAACAAATTCCAAGTTAATTAACCAGCCAAACGTATATGATGTAATTCGTTGGACATGGAATGCAGGCCTGAACAATGCCGTCTCCAGCTGTCGGAGGTGACAGACGAGTGGGGGAGAAAGGGTGACGGCGGTCGATTGTGCCGATTATAGTCAGACTGAGTAAGAGATATATGCCTAAAATCATATTTACAAAACGTTTCAAATGGGGGAAAAAACAGAGATGATTTCAATCGAATATTTAGACAAAGTCATGCAAGGGGAACTTTCTCTGGACTCCATGGGCTAAGAAAATAAACATTGAAATCTCAAATTCGGTCAGAACGGCTGCTCAGACTTCCTAGTGTTAAAAGTCCTGTCCTTGGTGTCTCCGACGGTGTGTCTGTAATTATTTTTATTTTAAACGTTTTTTTTTGTGGCTTTCGCTTTTATATTATTATTTTTGTAGAGTGTCCCAGGATGGACCTCTGAGCCCCAGGATGGACCTCTGAGCCCCAGGATGGACCTCTGAGCCCCAGCCCAGGATGGACTCATTAGATCCACTTGGCAGAGCCTGAGCAGAGCCTTTTGTGGCGGTTCTGGACAACCGTGGGTCCGACCGGCTCGACACCGGGCACTGCCCTCCGTGTGGG
>NC_139710.1:2174956-2269956 GCF_964188405.1 Protomyctophum parallelum | reverse complement strand
GGCTAAGCTAACTTCACTCCAACAGCTCTGAGGCTAAGCTAACTTCACTCCAACAGCTCTGAGGCTAAGCTAACTTCAACAGCTCTGAGGCTAAGCTAACTTCAGCAGCTCTGAGGCTAAGCTAACTTCAACAGCTCTGAGGCTAAGCTAACTTCACTCTAACAGCTCTGAGGCTAAGCTAACTTCAAAAGCTCAGAGGCTAAGCTAACTTCACTCCAACAGTGCTGAGGCTAAGCTAACTTCACACTTACTTGTGTTTGTCCAACATTAAACTTACTTCTTAAACAGATGTTTTGTCCAACATTAAACTTACTTCTTAATAAGGTTGTGCGATATTTCGGTTTCGCGGTTTAATACGGTTTAATGATTTCATTAAGGTTTTTTCCGTCAAAACCGAGAAACCGCATGTCACATGACATGTACGTTGCGTCATGTGAACGTGTCAATCACGTGATTACTGTTTACGGGAGCGCCTCTATGACGCTGCAGAAAGCGCCCGCATATGTGAAGAGAACGCGCGCGAAGAGAATACACTGAAATGAATGCAATAAAATGGCGACAGGAATAGCAGCCGGAGACCTGGTCTCTAAACGAAACGCAACAGCCCCAGTTTGGCAACAGTTTGGCTTTGTGCCCAACACGGATGGAGACCCAGATGACCTGGACAGGCCAGTATGCAAGGTCTGCTTGAATAGAGTTAAGGCTACCGACGGCAACACGTCCAACTTAAAAGCCCATCTAAAAAGTAAACACCCACTGGCCTACAAGAGGCTGAATCTCACGGGCAAAACACCGACTGCAGCTGTTGGACAGACGGGAATCTCAGCTGCTTTTGCCAAACACACGCCATACAGCCGAGACAGTAGAAGGTGGAAGACATGCACCGCAGCTGTAACCAACTACTTGGCGAAGGGAATGGTGTCTTTCAACACAGTAGACAAAAAAGAGTTCAGAAACATGGTGGGCAAACTGGATCCACGTTACGAGTTGCCTGATAGAAGGTATTTCTCAAAGACGGCTGTACCTGCCCTATACAATAAAGAGAGAGAGGACCTGCAGAAGCTCGTGTCGGGATCAGAGTTCTTTTCACTGACGACTGACATGTGGTCAGCCCGTAACATGGCACCATATATGTCGCTGACATTCCATGCCATCACCCCGGAGTGGAAGCTAGAATCAAAGTGCTTTCAAACTAGCTTTTTCCCCGAACAACACACTGCTGACAATCTCGCAGAAGCACTGGAAGGAGCACTTGCAAACTGGGGCTTAGAGGAAGGAAACCTTGTGGCAATAACAACGGACAATGCCAGCAACATAAAAAAGGCCATTGAGAAACTTGAATGGCAGTGGTTGAATTGTTTCGGACACAACTTAAACTTGGCTGTCACCAACTCAGTGGCACAACAGAAAAGGAGTGTGGACCGCGCGCTTGCAGTTTGTCATTCAATCACTACTGCATTCTCTCACAGCTGGCCAGACAGCAGGCCCTACACAGGAAACAACAGGAGATGGACCTACCAGATCACCGTCTCATCACGGTAAGATAGCTCTACTAAATAATATAGTATAGGCCCAGCCGCCCAATAAGCCATTATAGCCCAATTCTAGTATTTTTCTTATTTAATGGTTCATTAATAAGTAGCGTAGGCCAGCAAACGTATGCTCACTTTTCACTTTTGTTATTTTCGTGTGTAAGTGTATTTTTTATTCATATGTCGACAGGAGTGTATCACCCGCTGGGGTTCCCGACAAAAGATGATTGACCGTATCCTGGAGCAGGCGCCAGCTATTCGAGCAGTACTGTCGGAGGACAGGGCGGCGAATGTGTCATTCACTTGGCAAGACATGGATGTCCTGACGGCTATAAACCAGGGGCTAAAACCTGTTGCGGAGTTCACTGATATCTTATCTGCAGAAAAATATGTCACGAGCTCCTGTATCCTACCCCTGTTAAATTTGTGCAGAGATGATGTGCTAGCTGTGAAAACGGGTGATGTCACACTAACGAAGGAAATCAAGTTGGGAGTTGTTGAGAGGCTAAATAGCTATTACAAGTCGGACGAGTCTCAGAATCTGCTGCGCAAGTGCACCATTCTTGACCCTCGCTACAGGGATCAGATTAAGATCGCTGGGGGTGGGGTGGGTGAATTTGATGAAGTGAAAGCTGAGCTACAGGAGGAGATGGTCAAATTGGCTGGTAGGGAACAGCAGCGTCCACCAGTTACAGTTAGAGTTGAGGAAGATGCTGAAATCGAGGACGAGGCTGGTGCTGCTGCACCACTGCCTCCCATTCCCCCCAAAAAGAAAAAAATGTCGCTGGGCATTCTGCTCCAACAACATGTCGGTCTGCAGGGAGTTGCTGCTGCGACTACCCCAGAGCAAAGTGCAGAACGGGAGATGGCTAGCTATTTGAGAGAACCCCTCCTATGCGGAGACGAAGACCCCCTTATGTGGTGGAAAAGCAATGCAACCCGCTTACCATTACTGTCACGCGTTGCAAAAAAAGTATCTCTGTGTCTGTGCAACGAGTACCGCCTCCGAACGAGTCTTTAGCACTGCGGGCAATATCGTGATCCCCACACGAAATCTCCTGAAGCCGGAGAAAGTGGATATGCTCGTGTTTTTGGCCAAAAACCTTACTCTGACAGAATAGTAACTAGTAAGCACATGATTGTAGGCTGAGAGGCTCCCGCTATGTCCAATGCCTAAGAAGAATAGCGACTGTTTTTCGTTTGTTTTATATAGGGAGACTTTTACTTTCGGTTTTATTATTTTAATGTGAAAAATGTGCTGCTGCAACTACTTGCACTAAACGTCACCTTTTGTTGTTATAAATGTGTTGGTTAATACTACTTTACTTGTTACAAAGTTTGCACTGAACTTAAACTTGCCGTACTGGCTTTGGTATAAGCGAGCCTCAGCATAGAGCTGTTAGGCTACTCGTAGATTTGTCATTTATTATAAAAATAAATATGTTGTACTTGTTACTTGTTAGTGTTACAATTAAAGTTTGCACAGAACTTAATGTTGCCTTAACTTTGGCCTCAGGAAGTCAGGATAGTCGCAGATTTGTCATTTATATATAAATGTATGAAAGATAAAAAGCACTTTGTTTGTTGACTTGAAATTGTTGAAAACTTGACTTGTTAAATGTTGAGTAAGTTTGAATGAATATAGGCTACTTGCTTAACAGTTTGCACTATTGTACACTGACTAGACTTAAGTGTATACGTTTACAATGATTGTTTTCTTTGTAGCCTATTGTGGAATGTTTTGTTCATTGTTGAATGTGTTGGCTACGCCCTAGCCTATACTATACTTGCAAATGTTGCAATTTCTGTCACACTCGGTGTGAGTGCATCTGAGTGGTAAATAAAAATGCTATTGATTCTCCCTATAATGAATGATCTGTTCGTTTATTTGAACACACAGACTATAGTGCTTTAATCTTAAACTTTAGCAATAGCAGTCTGTCTAACTGGTAATTTCATCTAAATGGTTGGCTGGAAGTGGTAACGTTGCTTAACTTGCTTTGTTTAAGCGGTGGTACTATTAAATATAAATGATTATGTTTAGAGCGTGTATTTGCCTGGGGGAGGACAACGGGACCAGCATCTAGTGGCGTTAAACTGTAATTGCAGTCTCTGGTTGCGGTTTAACAGCTGTGAGCTGTCATCTCAGTCTCAGACCGCATGATGCGGTAGCTGGCCCACGTTAAAAAAAAATAACGGTAAAACCGAAAAACAGGGTATTTTGGGAATAGTAAACCGGGGTTTTAAAATGTCCCAAACCGTCCAACCTTACTTCTTAAACAGATGTTTGTCCAACATTAAACTTACTTCTTAAACAGTTCTTTGTCCAACATTAAACTTACTTCTTAAACAGTTCTTAAACAGTTCTTACTTCTTAAACAGATCTTTAAACAGATCTTAAACAGTTCTTACACAGTTCTTACTTCTTAAACAGATCTTTAAACAGATCTTAAACCGTTCTTAAACAGTTCTTAAACAGTTCTTTAAACAGTTCTTAAACAGTTATTTAAACAGTTCTTAAACAGTTCTTAAACAGTTCTTTAAACAGTTCTTAAACAGTTCTTTAAACAGTTATTAAACAGTTCTTTAAACAGTTCTTACTTCTTAAACAGTTCTTTAAACAGTTCTTAAACAGTTCTTTAAACAGATCTTTAAACAGTTCTTTAAACAGTTATTTAAACAGTTCTTACTTCTTAAACAGTTCTTTAAACAGTTCTTAAACAGTTCTTTAAACAGATCTTTAAACAGTTCTTACTTCTTAAACAGTTCTTTGTCCAGCATGACGCCGTCCGAGGTGTTCTTCAAGGTGGCCTTCAGAGTGTCCATGGTCTCCTTCAGTCTAGGATCTCCGGTCCTAAGGCCTGTCGTTTTCAGAGCCTAGAAAATAACATTATTTAAATAGTTAGTTAGTTAACTAATTACTAACTATTTCAATGTATTTTTCAGAGCCTAGAAATACAATTAAATAGATATGAACACATTGTAGAAATACAGTTAAATAGATATGAACACATTGTAGAAATACAATTAAATAGATATGATATTGAATTGCAGCCGTCCGTAGGTGCTCTTTGAGAGCGGTTTTGAAGGAGTCAAGGGATTTGCATGTCTTAATGACTGTTGGTAGGGCGTTCCACATTTTGGTGGCATAGGAGCGAAAGGAATTTAGTCCCCTGTTTGAGACGAATCTGGGTTGCACATAAACCAAATGAAATGGTAACGTGATAATATCATAAAAGTGCGCATGCGTGCATGAGTGTGCGTGTGCGTGTGTGTGTGTGTGTGTGTGTGTGTGTGCGTAAGTGCGTGCCTTACAGATATGAACTTGTGAGCAGGGATCTTCTCCTGTCCTTCAGCGATGGTGTAGAACAACAAGTCTTCTAGACTGGGCAGGACGCCTGCATGTCTTCTCCTGCACGCACGAACACACACACACAAGCACGCATGCGCATGCGCACGCACACACACACACACACACACACACACACATTCACGCACACACGCACACGCACGCACACACACACGCACAGACACCTATTACTCAGACATTTTGTGAAGATTGGTGCAGCACTATCCTGGCTGTCCAATTCATTTTAGTTACTCTTATGTTTTCGTTTATGTAAAAATTTGAATCGCGATCTCAGTTCTTGCAGCACTGGAGCACACACACACACACACACACACACACACACTCACTAGGTAGCACGTGCATGCGTTTAAATGAACATGCGCAGGGACCAACTATGACATGAATTTGAGATGCAAGGATAACATGCAATAAACTACATCCACCTATGATAACAATAAACTACATACACCTATGATAACAATAAACTACATCCACCTATGATAACAATAAACTACATCCACCTTGTGTTGTATATAGAATATAAGGACTATATCAGCTCTAATACTAACCATGTGTTGTAGAGAATATAAGGACTACCAGCTCAAATACTATCCATGTCTTGTATCTCCTTCAGGAAGGAGATATGGTGTTGTATATTAGAGAGTACAGGTTGCTGTGTAATGTTAGAGTCCACAGAAGACATGTAAATATGAAATAAATGCTTAAACATGTAGCTAGGTGTAATGTTAGAGACCACAGAAGACATGTAAATATGAAATAAATGCTTAAACATGTAGCTAGGTGTAATGTTAGAGTCCACAGAAGACATGTAAATATGAAATAAATGCTTAAACATGTAGCTAGGTGTAATGTTAGAGTACACAGAAGTGAACCTTTCAAGCCTGTTTTCTCAACTCGCTGTTTCTCTGCAAGACGTTATATTACTCTATAAGCCATATCTCAAAAACTGAACAACCAATATGTCAATTTGAAGCTGTGATTCCCTGCTTTCACATGACATGAAAACGAAAATTCCAAAAAATCCAATAGCAGTCCCTCAGTCAAATTCAGTCCCATATCATATATCATATCATATCATATCATATCATAATACTACTACTAATACTAATCATACTATAATTCTAACAATGTGTGTCTGTGTGTGTGTGTGTCCGTGTGTCTGTGTGTCACTGTGACTGCCGTAACTCCTTACTGCCTGCACCAATCACTCCCACTTTTCACACAGGCATTGACCATATGAATATGGAGGGCGTAACGAAGCCCTTTGTTCGATTTGACACATTAATGATTATTAATGAATGTATTAGTCAATTACAAACGCACCCGGGCGCAGTACCCCCCACGGCCACAAGGGGGGGGGGGGGGCAAATATCTCACAACGGGTAAGGGCTAGTACACTAAACTAACTAACTAACTAACTACTAAAGAGTCAGAGTTAATGTGGGTCTGGGGGCTAAGGGCCAATTCCTACTCCTATTTTACCGCTAGGCTCTACAGAGCCAAATTACATCACGTTGTAGGCTCTACAGAGCCAAATGACGTCACATTGTAGGCTCTACAGAGCCAAATGACATCACATTGTAGGCTCTACAGAGCCAAATGACATCACATTGTAGGCTCTACAGAGCCAAATGACATCACATTGTAGGCTCTACACAGCCAAATGACATCACATTGTAGGCTATACAGAGCCAAATGACATCACATTGTAGGCTCTACAGAGCCAAATGACATCACATTGTAGGCTCTACAGAGCCAAATGACGTCACATTGTAGGCTCTACAGAGCCAAATGACGTCACATTGTAGGCTCTACAGAGCCAAATGACGTCACATTGTAGGCTCTACAGAGCCAAATTACGTCACATTGTAGGCTCTACAGAGCCAAATGACATCACATTGTAGGCTCTACAGAGCCAAATGTCGTCACATTGTAGGCTCTACAGAGCCAAATGACGTCACATTGTAGGCTCTACAGAGCCAAATGACATCACATTGTAGGCTCTACAGAGCCAAATGTCATCACATTGTAGGCTCTACAGAGCCAAATGACGTCACATTGTAGGCTCTACAGAGCCAAATGACATCACATTGTAGGCTCTACAGAGCCAAATGACGTCACATTGTAGGCTCTACAGAGCCAAATGACATCACATTGTAGGCTCTACAGAGCCAAATGTCATCACATTGTAGGCTCTACAGAGCCAAATGACGTCACATTGTAGGCTCTACAGAGACAAATGACATCACATTGTAGGCTCTACAGAGCCAACCCCACTTGTATTCGGCTCTAAAATAGGAGTATGAATCGGTCCTTATACTAATAAAATAAAGAATATCTACAATATGAAATGAGTTATACTTACACACACAGACAGACAGGCAGACCCACAACCAATGGAAGAGAGAGAGACGGACAGACAGACAGACAGACAGACAGACAGACAGACAGACAGACAGACAGACAGACAGACAGACAGACAGACAGAAACATGCAGAGGGAAAAAAATTAAAGCATTAATTAAAATCATGGAGTGAACACAGACATGCACATAATTATAGTTACATTAATACACACGCACGCACGAACGCACGCACGCACACACCTAAAAGCAGCATGTGAATCATTATTATGGATGCATTCAGAAATGTACACAGACCACATTCCAGTTTAGTATGTTCAAGGTTCAAGGTTCAAGGTGTTTTATTGTCACATAGATGTACAGGTACAGCATTGTGAAATGCATTGTGTATGTGTGCATACACGCACGCACACGCACACACGCAACGCATACACGCACACACACAACGCACACACGCACCTAAATAGCAGTCTGTAAATCAGATGCATACTACAGACTCACTCCCAATCTAAACTATGGAATGAACTTCCCATTGCAGTCAGAACTACAGACTCACTCCTAATCTAAACTATGGAATGAACTTCCCATTGCAGTCAGAACTACAGACTCACTCCTAATCTAAACTATGGAATGAACTTCCCATTGCAGTCAGAACTACAGACTCACTCCCAATCTAAACTATGGAATGAACTTCCCATTGCAGTCAGAACTACAGACTCACTCCCAATCTAAACTATGGAATGGACCTCCCATTGCAGTCAGAACTACAGTCTCATTCCCAATCTAAACTATGGAATGAACTTCCCATTGCAGTCAGAACTACAGACTCACTCCCAATCTAAACTATGGAATGAACTTCCCATTGCAGTCAGAACTACAGACTCACTCCCAATCTAAACTATGGAATGAACTTCCCATCGCAGTCAGAACTACAGACTCACTCCCAATCTAAACTATGGAATGAACTTCCCATTGCAGTCAGAACTACAGACTCACTCCCAATCTAAACTATGGAATGAACTTCCCATTGCAGTCAGAACTACAGACTCACTCCCAATCTAAACTATGGAATGAACTTCCCATCGCAGTCAGAACTACAGACTCACTCCCAATCTAAACTATGGAATGAACTTCCCATTGCAGTCAGAACTACAGACTCACTCCCAATCTAAACTATGGAATGAACTTCCCATTGCAGTCAGAACTACAGACTCACTCCCAATCTAAACTATGGAATGGACTTCTCATTGCAGTCAGAACTACAGTCTCATTCCCAATCTAAACTATGGAATGAACTTCCCATTGCAGTCAGAACTACAGACTCACTCCCAATCTAAACTATGGAATGAACTTCCCATTGCAGTCAGAACTACAGACTCACTCCCAATCTAAACTATGGAATGAACTTCCCATCGCAGTCAGAACTACAGACTCACTCCCAATCTAAACTATGGAATGAACTTCCCATTGCAGTCAGAACTACAGACTCACTCCCAATCTAAACTATGGAAAGAACTTCCCATTGCAGTCAGGACTACAGACTCACTCCCAATCTAAACTATGGAATGAACTTCCCATTGCAGTCAGAACTACAGACTCACTCCCAATCTAAACTATGGAATGAACTTCCCATTGCAGTCAGAACTACAGACTCACGCCCAATCTAAACTATGGAATGAACTTCCCATTGCAGTCAGAACTACAGACTCACTCCCAATCTAAACTATGGAATGAACTTCCCAGTCAGAACTACAGACTCACTCCCAATCTAAACTATGGAATGAACTTCCCATTGCAGTCAGAACTACAGACTCACTCCCAATCTAAACTATGGAATGAACTTCCCATTGCAGTCAGAACTACAGACTCACTCCCAATCTAAACTATGGAATGGACTTCCCATTGCAGTCAGAACTACAGTCTCATTCCCAATCTAAACTATGGAATGGACTTCCCATTGCAGTCAGAACTACAGACTCACTCCCAATCTAAACTATGGAATGGACTTCCCATTGCAGTCAGAACTACAGTCTCATTCCCAATCTAAACTATGGAATGAACTTCCAATTGCAGTCAGAACTACAGACTCACTCCCAATCTAAACTATGGAATGAACTTCCCATTGCAGTCAGAACTACAGACTCACTCCCAATCTAAACTATGGAATGAACTTCCCATTGCAGTCAGAACTACAGACTCACTCCCAATCTAAACTATGGAATGAACTTCCCATCGCAGTCAGAACTACAGATTCACTCCCAATCTAAACTATGGAATGAACTTCCCATTGCAGTCAGAACTACAGACTCACTCCCAATCTAAACTATGGAATGAACTTCCCATTGCAGTCAGAACTACAGACTCACTCCCAATCTAAACTATGGAATGGACTTCTCATTGCAGTCAGAACTACAGTCTCATTCCCAATCTAAACTATGGAATGAACTTCCCATTGCAGTCAGAACTACAGACTCACTCCCAATCTAAACTATGGAATGAACTTCCCATTGCAGTCAGAACTACAGACTCACTCCCAATCTAAACTATGGAATGAACTTCCCATCGCAGTCAGAACTACAGACTCACTCCCAATCTAAACTATGGAATGAACTTCCCATTGCAGTCAGAACTACAGACTCACTCCCAATCTAAACTATGGAAAGAACTTCCCATTGCAGTCAGGACTACAGACTCACTCCCAATCTAAACTATGGAATGAACTTCCCATTGCAGTCAGAACTACAGACTCACTCCCAATCTAAACTATGGAATGAACTTCCCATTGCAGTCAGAACTACAGACTCACGCCCAATCTAAACTATGGAATGAACTTCCCATTGCAGTCAGAACTACAGACTCACTCCCAATCTAAACTATGGAATGAACTTCCCAGTCAGAACTACAGACTCACTCCCAATCTAAACTATGGAATGAACTTCCCATTGCAGTCAGAACTACAGACTCACTCCCAATCTAAACTATGGAATGAACTTCCCATTGCAGTCAGAACTACAGACTCACTCCCAATCTAAACTATGGAATGGACTTCCCATTGCAGTCAGAACTACAGTCTCATTCCCAATCTAAACTATGGAATGGACTTCCCATTGCAGTCAGAACTACAGACTCACTCCCAATCTAAACTATGGAATGGACTTCCCATTGCAGTCAGAACTACAGTCTCACTCCCAATCTAAACTATGGAATGAACTTCCCATTGCAGTCAGAACTACAGACTCACTCCCAATCTAAACTATGGAATGAACTTCCCATTGCAGTCAGAACTACAGACTCACTCCCAATCTAAACTATGGAATGAACTTCCCATTGCAGTCAGAACTACAGACTCACTCCCAATCTAAACTATGGAATGAACTTCCCATCGCAGTCAGAACTACATACTCACTCCCAATCTAAACTATGGAATGAACTTCCCATCGCAGTCAGAACTACAGACTCACTCCCAATCTAAACTATGGAATGAACTTCCCATTGCAGTCAGAACTACAGACTCACTCCCAATCTAAACTATGGAATGAACTTCCCATTGCAGTCAGAACTACAGACTCACTCCCAATCTAAACTATGGAATGAACTTCCCATTGCAGTCAGAACTACAGACTCACTCCCAATCTAAACTATGGAATGAACTTCCCATTGCAGTCAGAACTACAGACTCACTCCCAATCTAAACTATGGAATGAACTTCCCATTGCAGTCAGAACTACAGACTCACTCCCAATCTTCCACCGTAGTCTGAAAACCCACCTTTTCAGACTCCATCATGGCCCATAGCACTTACCCTACCCCCTTAGATAGCACTTTATGTAGACTTATAGCATGTTACTACGACAGCACTAGAATTGCATTGTACTTCATAGTACATATGTATTGTATAGTATAGTATAGTATAGTATAGTATAGTATAGTATAGTATAGTATAGTATAGTATAGTATAGTATAGTATAGTATATGTATAATTTATATGTATAGTTTCATTATATAGATATTCCACTGTTATGTTCTTAGCTTACATGCTAACTACTTTTTTTATGTGATGTATTGACATGCTTTTTGTTCTTGCTTAATGTAAATCACTCTGGATTAAGAGCATCTGATAAATGAATACGTTGTAAATTGTAAGTGTGCACACACGCACACGCAAACGCACACACACACACACACACACACACACACACACACACACACACACACACACACACACACACACACACACACACACACACACACACACACACACACACACACACACACACGTGTGTGTGTGCGTGCGTGCAAACCCTTTACAGAAAGAAGAGTTGCCCAGAGTTGCTTGTAATGAGCAGACATGGCAACGGTGAGCAGGGGTCACTCCGGGTCAGACAGGCTGGAATGACATTAGCCACGCCCCCTGGGAGCCTGACGGATTAATAAAACCAACATCACAGCGTAGAGACTTAACCCTCTATTCACAATCTGGAGCGTCTGGGACGCGTGGAGCGTTGTCCAGGGTGTTTTAGAGAAGGGAGACGAGTCTGGGACGTGTGGAGCGTTGTCCAGGGTGTTTTAGAGAAGGGAGAAGAGTCTGGGACGCGTGGAGTGTTGTCCAGGGTGTTTTAGAGAAGGGAGAAGAGTCTGGGACGGGTGGAGCGTTGTCCAGGGTGTTTCAGAGAAGGGAGAAGAGTCTGGGACGCGTGGAGCGTTGTCCAGGGTGTTTTAGAGAAGGGAGAAGAGTCTAGGACGTGTGGAGCGTTGTCCAGGGTGTTTTAGAGAAGGGAGAAGAGTCTGGGACGTGTGGAGCGTTGTCCAGGGTGTTTTAGAGAAGGGAGAAGAGTCTAGGACGTGTGGAGCGTTGTCCAGGGTGTTTTAGAGAAGGGAGAAGAGTCTGGGACGTGTGGAGCGTTCTCCAGGGTGTTTTAGAGAAGGGAGAAGAGTCTGGGACGTGTGGAGCGTTGTCCAGGGTGTTTTAGAGAAGGGAGAAGAGTCTGGGACGTGTGGAGCGTTGTCCAGGGTGTTTTAGAGAAGGGAGATGAGTCTGGGACGTGTGGAGCGTTGTCCAGGGTGTTTTAGAGAAGGGAGAAGAGTCTAGGACGTGTGGAGCGTTGTCCAGGGTGTTTTAGAGAAGGGAGAAGAGTCTAGGACACGTGGAGCGTTGTCCAGGGTGTTTTAGAGAAGGGAGAAGAGTCTAGGACACGTGGAGCGTTGTCCAGGGTGTTGTAAAGAAGGGAGAAGAGTCTAGGACACGTGGAGCGTTGTCCAGGGTGTTTAAGAGAAGGGAGAAGAGTCTGGGACGTGTGGAGCGTGGTCCAGGGTGTTTTAGGGACGTGTGGAGCGTTGTCCAGGGTGTTTTAGGGACGTGTGGAGCGTTGTCCATGGTGTTTTAGAGACGTGTGGAGTAGGGTTGGGTGACGATACGAATACATCGTCAATCGCGAATATACGAATCCAATCGCCGAATATTTTTATTATATTTTTATTTTTCGGGACGATTTAGCCCAATTAACCTGTAAAGTGTGAGCAACATATGAATCAATTTGGGCCAGCAAGCGGCCGGGTGGAACTCCCACAGTCCCCGCACTCAGCAGTCAGCAGCATCGGGCAACGGCACTTACGGCAGCCACCTGTCAGTGTAAAGGCTGGGAGCCGAGGAAGGCTGTAGCCTACATGTTGTTTAAGCTCCGGAGTCCAGACCCATGCAGTTTAATATTATACAGTCACAATCCCAATGCGCCACCCGTGAAGTCGGGGGGGAAAAATAATAAACAGGCTGCTAGTGTTAGTATAGGCTTATAGCTTAGCGTGTAGCTACTGATTCAACACACTGAACTTCATCTCCGCCTGTAATCCAAGTTATTTTTTTATTGACAACGTGAACAAACCCCGACACCAGCGCTGCAAAAATAGACAGATCTACAAGCTCTCAACGTGTAGCGAACAGTGCTGCAGAAACAGGCAGGACGCTGCGCCTTGAGAGCCTGTGGATCAGCAACAGCATGTGGGCGCCCCTCTGAGCCTCCGACGCCGGTGCGGGGAGGCAAGACTTCTCCACTGTATAGGCTCGGGGATCATTCGTTAGCTTAGCGCTTAGCTTAGCGTGTAGCCCCTACTGGTGCAACCCACTGATTGAACTTCATCTCCGCCTGTAATCTAAGTTTTTTTTATTGACAACGTGAATGAACCCCGACACCAGCGCTGCATCTACAAGCTCTCAACGCGTAGCGAACGGCACTGCAAAAACAGGCAGGACGCGATGCCTTGAGAGCCTGTGGATCAGCCCGGCCGCAGCAGCTTGTGGGCTCCGCTGCTCCGCTCCGAGCCTCCGATGGACCGGTGCGGGGAGGCAAGGGAGCAAGTTACCCTGGCTGCGCAGCAGAAACAGACTGATCTACAAGCTCTCAATGCCTAGCGAACGGAGCGGCAAAAACAGGCAGGACCCGGCGCCTTGAGAGCCTGTAGATCTGGCTTTTTTGCGACCTGCAGTGAGCTGTTCTCACTTTACTTTTATGACACGAATACATCGTCAATCGCCGATTTTTTGGTCAGACGATTGGCGATTGAAAAAAATTGGCATATCGCCCAACCTTAGTGTGGAGCGTTAGTAGACTAGTTAGTTACACTAATAACTAATTAAGTTCAAAGTTCACTCAATCATTGTCCTCAGTTAACCTCACATTCTATTTCATTACTAGTCCTTATATGAACACCACACACATGCACGCACACACACACACACACACACACGCATGCACGCACGCACGCATGCACACGCAGTAAGGGTGTAATTGTGGGGAAATGCAAATAAACAGCGTTCAGTTTTTTGTTTTTTTTTCATATATTTTTTATCCCACGATTTTGTAACCCATTTTTCACCCCTGTGTCAATCATCTAATGTGATCCTGGGCTCTACACACCCTCCGCCAACCTGGGGAGAGCAACGGACTTAACTCATGCTTCCTTCATGCTTGAGTGTCCAAGTTGCTCCTTTACACCTGACAGGGGGGAGTTTCCCTGGTTGGACATAGCGCGTGGAAGGAACACGTTATTGCAACCAGTTCCTTTCCCCTCCATCAGGCGCCCCGGCTGGCCAGGGGGAGGTAGTTTAGAGACCAGGATTACTGCATGTTTTTTGTGAGGATACCTATACCCTAGGGGACACGGGGAGAACATGTGAGGGTACCTACCCTAGGGGACACGGGGAGAACATGTGAGGGTACCTAACCTAGGGGACACGGGGAGAACATGTGAGGGTACCTAACCTAGGGGACACGGGGAGAACATGTGAGGGTACCTAACCTAGGGGACACGGGGAGAACATGTGAGGGTACCTACCCTAGGGGACACGGGGAGAACATGCAAACTCCACACAGAAAGGCCCTTTCACCAACGCCGCCTTCGGGTATGGGCACTGATGACGCGGAGGAGGAAACACGCCGCCAGCACCCACAGCGCCCCGAGCGGGAATCGAACCCAGGACCTTCTAGCTGTGAGGCGACAGCACTACCACCGTGCTCCCAGCGTTTAGTTTGTTAATTTGACAACAGGTCTTTGTGAATTGTGATGCCCTGCATAACAGGATGGGACACAGAGACATTTCTTCATTTATATTGTTAGATTTTATTATTACTATTGTTGTTGTTCTTCTTACTAAGAATTATTTTAAATTTGATGATGTATTTTACCTTCAGAAACAAGGCGTCTCTATGGGCGCTCCATTCTCTCCAAACTATGCAAATCTGTTTATGGGAAAATTTGAGGAAGACTTTGTATTATAATAATAATCCTTTGGCTTACATAAAATGTTGGATTATATTTATTTGTAAACGTTAAGCGTCATGACTTTAACCCATTTTGACCTGAGATCAGATTTAAAAAATGTCGTCTACATCCTGACAGTTTTCTGAAAACGCTATGTTTCTATGTCAGTCGTTCTTCGATTAAAAAAGAATAACAGACCTACAAGCTTGTAGCTTGTAGATCTGCTATTTTCCAATAGCTAAAGCATAACATAATGCTAACACCAAAATAGGTTCCCGCCCAAAATGGGTTAAAAGACTGAATCTGCACCCTGCAGCAACACAAAGTGGTATATCAGTGGTTCAGGGTTAAAACCTCATGTTTCTATATCAGTGGTTCTCACAGGGTTAAAACCTCATGTTTCTATATCAGTGGTTCTCAAACATTTTTATGTCAAGGACCCGCAAAGATATGTACTAAATTTGACTGAGGGACTGCCATTGGATTTTTGTGTTTTCATGTCATGTGAAAGCAGGGAATCATAAGTTCAAATTGACATATTGGTTGCTCAGTTTGACCCACCCGTTTCGGAGATATGGTCTTGCAGAGAAACAGCGAGTTGAGAAAACAGGCTTGAAAGGTTCACTTCTGTGGACTCTAACCTAGCTACATGTTTAAGCATTCATTTCATATTTACATGTCATCTGTGGTCTCTAACATTACACCTAGCTACATGTTTAAGCATTCATTTCATATTTACATGTCTTCTGTGGTCTCTAACATTACACCTAGCTACATGTTTAAGCATTCATTTCATATTTACATGTCTTCTGTGGACTCTAACATTACACCTAGCTGCATGTTTAAGCATTTATTTCATATTTACATGTCTTCTGTGGACTCTAACATTACACCTAGCTACATGTTTAAGCATTTATTTCATATTTACATGTCTTCTGTGGACTCTAACATTACACCTAGCTACATGTTTAAGCATTTATTTCATATTTATATGTCTTCTGTGGACTCTAACATTACACCTAGCTACATGTTTAAGCATTTATTTCATATTTACATGTCTTCTGTGGACTCTAACATTACACCTAGGTACATGTTTAAGCATTTATTTCATATTTACATGTCTTCTGTGGTCTCTAATATTACACCTAGCTACATGTTTAAGCATTTATTTCATATTTACATGTCTTCTGTGGACTAACATTACACCTAGCTACATGTTTAAGCATTCATTTCATATTTACATGTCTTCTGTGAAACCTAACATTACACCTAGCTACATGTTTAAGCATTAATTTCATATTTACATGTCTTCTGTGAAACCTAACATTACACCTAGCTACATGTTTAAGTATTTATTTCATATTTACATGTCTTCTGTGGACTCTAACATTACACCTAGCTACATGTTTAAGCATTTATTTCATATTTACATGTCTTCTGTGGACTCTAACATTACACCTAGCTACATGTTTAAGCATTTATTTCATATTTACATGTCTTCTGTGGACTAACATTACACCTAGCTACATGTTTAAGCATTTATTTCATATTTACATGTCTTCTGTGGACTCTAACATTACACCTAGCTACATGTGTAAGCATTCATTTCATATTTACATGTTTTCTGTGGACTCTAACATTACACCTAGCTACATGTTTAAGCATTTATTTCATATTTACATGTCTTCTGTGGACTCTAACATTACACCTAGCTGCATGTTTAATCATTTATTTCATATTTACATGAATTTACTGCCCCTAAAGAAAGAACCTTAGTTGATTTAAAATAAGACTGGTTGCCCTGACAAAGAAAGAGCCTTAGTTGATTTAAACTAAGACTGGTTGCCTTGACAAAGAAAGAACCTTAGTTGATTTAAACTAAGACTGGTTGCGCTGACAAAGAAAGAACCTTAGTTGATTTAAACTAAGACTGGTTGCCCTGACAAAGAAAGAACCTTAGTTGATTTAAACTAAGACTGGTTGCCCTGACAAAGAAAGAGCCTTAGTTGATTTAAACTAAGACTGGTTGCCCTGACAAAGAAAGAGCCTTAGTTGATTTAAACTAAGACTGGTTGCCCTGACAAAGAAAGAGCCTTAGTTGATTTAAACTAAGACTGGTTGCGCTGACAAAGAAAGAGCCTTAGTTGATTTAAACTAAGACTGGTTGCCCTGACAAAGAAAGAGCCTTAGTTGATTTAAACTAAGACTGGTTGCCCTGACAAAGAAAGAGCCTTAGTTGATTTAAACTCGATGGCGGAGGAAACCATGCAAGGCACCAACCTGCACATCGGGAGCAATCAGGGGTTCAGAGTCTTGCTCAAGGACACTTCCACACTAACTCTGGGGGAGCCCACAGGGATCGAACCGGGAACCTTGCGGTTACCATCCGGCCACTCTACCGCTGATCCACTGCCCCCCCACCAAAAGAAGCTTCTACACTATGACTCAAACCTCCTATGACTCACACACACACACACACACACACACACACACACACACACACACACACACACACACACACACACACAACTAGAGTTCTCAAAAGGCCCGAAAATTAAGGCCTGTGGCTCTACCCAGTACCTGGGCCCTCATCAAACCCTTTACACTCAATACACTGCCCCCGCTGCCACCCTTAGATCTCCATATATGGAGCTGACCTGTTCTGACATTCCATAATTATGTTGATCTGACGTCATCAAACCCTGTACACTCAAGACACGCTCCTTATATGGCCAGTATACAGAATTAATTCCATGTTGATCTGACCCCCAATTTACGCTCTTAATCCAGAGCGATTTACAGTAAGCGAGAACAAAAGCATGGTGATAAATTATATACATAAAGACTAGTTATGGATGGCGGTGGATCAGCGGTAAAGTGGCTGGATGGTAACCGCAAGGTTGCCAGTTCGATCCCTGTGGGCTCCCCCAGAGTTAGTGTTGAAGTGTCCTTGAGCAAGACTCTGAACCCCTGATTGCTCCTGATGTGCAGGTTGCAACCTGCATGAATGTGTGTGTGTGTGTGTGTGTGTGTGTGTGTGTGTGTGTGTGTGTGTGTGTGTGTGTGTGTGTGTGTGTGTGTGTGAACTGTGAATAGGTGAATGCAATTTGCAATGCACAATGTTAAATGATTTGGATAAAAGCGCTATATAAATGCATTTACCATTTTAGTTATCCTGAATCCTACGTAAGCTACGAACATACTAGTGGAATATCTCTATGTATATTATATACTATATACTACACTATACTATAACTAGTATACTATCACTGCGCAAAAAGCATGGAATACGGATGTGTATATTACAGGAAACTCCCGTTAAACTTTCCAACAAACTCCAGTAAACTCCTGTATATTAACTGTATATTACTGTATATTACCGTATATTAACTGTATATTACTGTATATTACCGTATATTAACTGTATATTACCGTATATTAACTGTATATTACCGTATATTAACTGTATATCACCGTATATTAACTGTATATTACCGTATATTAACTGTATATCACCGTATATTAACTGTATATTACCGTATATTAACTGTATATTACCGTATATTAACTGTATATTATCGTATATTAACTGTATATCACTGTATATTAACTGTATATCACCGTATATTAACTGTATATCACCGTATATTAACTGTATATTACCATATATTAACTGTATATCACCGTATATTAACTGTATATCACCGTATATTAACTGTATATCACCGTATATTAACTGTATATCACCGTATATTAACTGTATATGCTGCTAAACTTGAGGTTTACGGGAAAAATACAGTGACCAGAATTGCTGTTAACTCCTCTTTTCACGCAGTGTATACTAGCCTATACTATAGATATAACTATCATACATAATACTACACTACACTACACTACACTACACTACACTATAGATATAACTATTTGATTTATTTAGAAAAGCAATCATAATACAGCATTATAATCAGCGATCCAAGGATTACACAGTAAAGTCCAAAGACTTATTTCCACTGGGGTCCTCTCACACTGAACGGAACAATACTTTAAAATACATCACAAATACATAACAGTACATATACATTACATACACAACTCAACAAGTACGTCCCTATCCATCCCTCTAAGATGACCCCTTATAGGGGAACCTTTTCCAGTAGCCATTTTTTTGTCTTCTGTTTAAATGTCCTCAAATTGGAGGTCAGTTTAAGACTGGATTCCAGGCTATTCCACTGTGTGGCTCCTATATAAATGAATGAGCCTTTGCCCACTTTACTTTTAAAAGCAGGGAGCACCACATCTGCAATACTGGCTCTGGTGAAATGGTTGTATACCTCGTTTACCTGCCTGAAACATGTTCTTAAAACTTCTGGGACCTCTCCGTATTTAATTTTATGGACCATGTTTAGTCTAGCCATTGTAACTTTTGATTCAACCGGGAGCCAGTTCAGCTCTCTGAACTGGTTCCTTCCTATATGGGTTCTGGGTTCCATCCCTAGTATAACCCTGATCAGTCTATTTTGAGCTGACTGTAGCTTTGTTTTAAAAGACTTAATCAAGCCCTCGAACCACGATGTACACGCAAAATCAAAGTGGCACAGGATAAGGGAGTTTGCTACCACTAATTTTGTCTCCCTATCCATGTATCTTGCTGTTCGAGCTAGAAACTTAGTCAGTCCGGAGACCTTGTTTAGCACCTTGCTGGCCATATTTCGGCCGTCTAAGTTACCCTCTAAAATACAACCCAAGTATTTCACTGATGATTTTGCTGCTATGTATTCAGAATTTATTTTGATCTTGAAGTCTGTGCTTCTTCCTAATTTGATTTTCGAGTCAAACAGAATTGATTCTGTCTTCCCTGAGTGTAAAGATAATTTATTATCTATAAGCCAGGAACTAACATTGGCTACTTCCTCAGTCAGGGAGCTTTCTAATGTGGTTTGATCCTTGTGGGACATTAGCAGTGCAGAATCATCAGCGTACAGGAACAAATCACAGTTACAAGCATCTGTCATATCGTTCACGTACATTGAAAATAGGGCTGGACCTAGAATGCTTCCTTGTGGAACTCCACATTCCATGGTGTTTGGGTCAGATAAAATGCCATTCACCTCTACCCTTTGTTCGCGCCCCGTCAGATATGACTTGAACCATTTACAGGTTGCCCTGTCCGCCCCCAGAGCCTCAAGCTTGCTCAGTAACCTACAGTGGTTCACTGTGTCGAATGCTCGCCGTAAATCCAGCAGCACCATTCCACAAAGTTTTCCATTGTCAACCTCTTTCCTAATTTGTTCTGTTAAATATAATAAACATGTGTCGGTTGAGTACGATTTTCTAAAGCCAGATTGGAGTTTATACATTAGGTTATTCCTATTTAGGTATTCATTTAGTTGCTCATTAATCATCTTCTCGAAGATTTTTGATACCGAGCTCAAAATTGACACCGGTCGGTAGTTAGCGGGGTCATTTTTGGCTCCTTTTTTATACAGGGGGAGTATTTTAGCCTTTTTTAGATCTTGTGGGAAGACACCCTGTTCTATGGATAGGTTGAAGATGTAAGTGATATATGGAGCTATCTGTGCTGCTGCATCCCTTAAAAAGAGAGGAGATATACCATCCAGACCTGTGGCCTTTGCACAGTTAATCTCAGAAAGCATCCCTGAGACCGCCTCCACTTCCACCTTCTGCAGGGAGAATGAGTTAGAGGTCACCCCCTGGTTCTCATAGAAGTTCCTAACCCTGTTAATATCAAAAATACCCGGAGAAGCCGGCAATTTAGCGACCAGCTCTGCTGCTACATTATTGAAATAATTATTGAATTGGTTTGCCACTATTTGCTTATCAAAAACCATCTCATCATTGATTTTAAGGCCGATCTTGCTGCCTTTATTATTATTGACTTTATTACCTGCTCCTAGCTCTTTTAGAGTTTTCCAGAGTTTTTGTGTGTTACCTTTATTCTCCATTATCTGATCTTTATAGTGGGTCCGTTTTGCCTTATCTATGAGCCTCTGGGTCTCATTTCTTAGCTTCTTAAAAAGAGCAAAATCTTCTACTGAGTCGGAATTGCGGTAAGATTTATGGGCTCTCTCTCTGGCCCTGATGGACTCCAATATTTCATTATTAAACCAGCGACTAGACCTCTGTTTAGTTCTCACCTGTCTGAGGGGTGCGATTGTGTCAATGGCTTGGGTGAATTCCTTCCCAAAAGCTTCCCAAGTTTTATTGACACAGCCTCCCGTTAGAACTGGTGTCCAGTCCCTCTTTCCTATTTGCTCTATCATACATAATACTACACTACACTACACTACACTACACTACACTACACTACACTACACTACACTACACTACACTACACTACACTACACTATAGATATAACTATCATACATAATACTACACTACACTACACTACACTATAGATATAACTATCATACATAATACTTTCACTAGTACACTACACTATAGATATAACTATCATACTATATATATATATATATATATATATATATATACACACACACTACACTACACTATACTGTCTAGTTCCAACCCATTATAAAATCTACTGTATGACATGCATACATAATGACACACACACACACACACACACACACACACACACACACACACACACACACACACACACACACACACACACACAGTCAGCCTGTTCGTGACTCAGAGGTGATACGTCACTCACAACCAAACCACGATAAGCCGATTAATCCACATAACAACAATAATAATAATAATAATTACTATTATTATTATTATAATATCAATAATAATAATAATAACAATAACAACAATAATTACTTATCGCTACTGGCGTCGGTGGGGGCGGGGCTGGGGGTCGCGGCAGCATCAGAGTCTGTTTTAGTGCAATAAGAAGCAAAGGGGGTCCGCGGACCCCCCGGGGTCCAAGCAGAGGTCCGCGGACCCCCCGGGGTCCAAGCAGAGGTCCGCGGACCCCCCGGGGTCCAAGCAGAGGTCCGCGGACCCCCCGGCAGCCTCCTGGCGACACATCCACATGGCGTGCTGCTGCTGCTGCTGTTGTGAGATCTGCTGTTATTAGAGCTGTAGACCCATCTGGCTGCTCTCAGCCTGAGGTGGAACATTGTTTACAGATCCAATGTCAGAGCTGTAGATCCTCCAGTTTGCTGTAGATCCAAATCCAACCCGTTTGGTTTAAAATACGTTGAATTAAATGAAACGAAATGAGATTAAATGTTTCCGGTGGGAAGTAACCGAGCCTTATAAGGAGCGTGTGTCTCTAACAGAGGAAACAGCGTCTGGTTGGAAATGAGTTTAAATTTAACTCAATGCTTTTCATTTCCCTCGGAGTCAAACCTTCAACAACACAGTCTGGCAACCGGCGGCGCTGTTGCCACATGCTGAGACGGAAACAAGCGACCAGGTCTATGAGATGAAAACAAGCCACTCCACAATGTGAATATTCATAATAGCAGAAATTACAGAAATAAGAACACAGCTCTGGTTTGGGGGTCCCTGCTATCTCTATGTTTCAGATGGGGGTCCCTGCTATCTCTATGTTTCAGATGGGGGTCCCTGGTATCTCTATGTTTCAGATGGGGGTCCCTGTAGCTCTATGTTTCAGATGGGGGTCCCTGGTATCTCTCTGTTTCAGATGGGGGTCCCTGCTATCTCTATGTTTCAGATGGGGGTCCCTGGTATCTCTATGTTTCAGATGGGGGTCCCTGGTATCTCTATGTTTCAGATGGTGGTCCCTGTAGCTCTATGTTTCAGATGGGGGTCCCTGGTATCTCTATGTTTCAGATGGGGGTCCCTGTAGCTCTATGTTTCATATGGGGGTCCCTGGTATCTCTATGTTTCAGATGGGGGTCCCTGCTATCTCTATGTTTCAGATGGGGGTCCCTGCTATCTCTATGTTTCAGATGGGGGTCCCTGCTATCTCTATGTTTCAGATGGGGGTCCCTGTAGCTCTATGTTTCTATGTTTCAGATGGGGGTCCCTGTAGCTCTATGTTTCTATGTTTCAGATGGGGGTCCCTGTAGCTCTATGTTTCAGATGGGGGTCCCTGCTATCTCTATGTTTCAGATGGGGGTCCCTGGTATCTCTCTGTTTCAGATGGGGGTCCCTGGTATCTCTCTGTTTCAGATGGGGGTCCCTGCTATCTCTATGTTTCAGATGGTGGTCCCTGCTATCTCTATGTTTCAGATGGGGGTCCCTGTAGCTCTATGTTTCTATGTTTCAGATGGGGGTCCCTGTAGCTCTATGTTTCTATGTTTCAGATGGGGGTCCCTGTAGCTCTATGTTTCAGATGGGGGTCCCTGCTATCTCTATGTTTCAGATGGGGGTCCCTGTAGCTCTATGTTTCTATGTTTCAGATGGGGGTCCCTGTAGCTCTATGTTTCAGATGGGGGTCCCTGTAGCTCTATGTTTCTATGTTTCAGATGGGGGTCCCTGCTATCTCTATGTTTCAGATGGGGGTCCCTGCTATCTCTCTGTTTCAGATGGGGGTCCCTGCTATCTCTATGTTTCAGATGGAAAAGAAGAAACAATACCAAATAAACAACTACACTTTAGAAACAAGACCAAATAAACAACTACACTTTAGAAACAAGACCAAATAAACAACTACACTTTAGAAACAAGACCAAATAAACAACTACACTTTAGAAACAAGACCAAATAAACAACTACACTTTAGAAACAAGACCAAATAAACAAATACACTTTAGAAACAAGACCAAATAAACAAATATACTTTAGAAACAAGACCAAATAAACAACTACACTTTAGAAACAAGACCAAATAAACAACTACACTTTAGAAACAAGACCAAATAAACAACTACACTTTAGAAACAAGACCAAATAAACAACTACACTTTAGAAACAAGACCAAATAAACAACTACACTTTAGAAACAAGACCAAATAAACACTACACTTTAGAAACAAGACCAAATAAACAACTACACTTTAGAAACAAGACCAATTAAACAACTACACTTTAGAAACAAGACCAAATAAACAACTACACTTTAGAAACAAGACCAAATAAACAACTACACTTTAGAAACAAGACCAAATAAACAACTACACTTTAGAAACAAGACCAAATAAACCACTACACTTTAGAAACAAGACCAAATAAACTACACTTTAGAAACAAGACCAAATAAACTACACTTTAGAAACAAGACCAAAAGACCTCAACCACAGATGCGACTTCACAGAAAAAACAAGCCCAAAGTCGCTTATAACGAGCGGACATGGCAACCCAGACCGGTGTCCCAACTATAAATACCACAGCCTCAGAGGCCCCGCCCACTGGACGACGCACATTGGTCGATACGCCTTGGCTACGCCCCCCCTCGGGGGTTCAGTGGGTTGACGAGAACAGCGCAGATCTACAAGCTCAGTGCGCGTCGCGTGCACGACTCTCCGTGAGCTTGTATATCTACGCTGTACGGCGCAATGGAAACATGACGCTCAGTGACGTCAGGACGACTATCTATTGGACGCCGCGTGTGTCCGTCAAATGACGCACGGCTTCAATAAATAGAAGGAGAGATGATATGAAACTATTATTATTATTATTAATAATGTGAACTGACTGACAGGTCCTTCTAAAAAAATAGAATAGTGTTCATTTTATTCTGTAATATTAATCAAAAAGTGAAACTTTTATATTGTAGATTTTTGTGCATAAAGTGAACTATTAAAGATATTTTTTTTTGCAGCTTACGCCTTTTATTGATTTTTTGAAGGGACAGACAGTAGGCTGACAGGAAACGGGAGAGAGATGGGGGGATGACATGCAGTAAGGGCCGTGTTGGGTCCGGGAGTCGAACCCGCGGCACACTGCGACTGGATTACCAGTCCGGTGCCCAGACCGTTACGCTACGGCCTGGGCCTAAAGTCAACTATTTAAAAATGTTTCATGAAAATAAAATAAAAAACCCTCCCAAAACATTAGATTTTTTTCACGAGACCAAAAATATATTTTTTAATCCAGAAATGTCAAACATCTGAAAAGTATAATTCATGTATGAAGTCAATAAGACTTCTACTTTTTAACAAATAATGTCATGGAGTTGATCAGCCTTTATGTCACTGTTGAGGTATGGGCACCGGTGGCCCAACGGTTTGCGGAGCAGTCTTGATATCGGAAGGTCGCTAGTTCGTATCCCCGGACCGGCACGTTAAAATTACCACCGCTGAAGTGGACAAGGCATTGAACCTCTACCATGAAATGTTCTATGAGCAGGGCCTGGCTGTAAACAAGTTCTTGAGCTTAGTCCAGTTACCCTGGGTAAGTTAAGTTAAGCACAGTACCATGGTCAGTACACCAGTAGTAGTTTTAACACAGTAATACCATGGTCAGTACACCAGTTACTAGTAGTTTTAACACAGTAATACCATGGTCAGTACACCAGTTACTAGTAGTTTTAACACAGTAATACCATGGTCAGTACACCAGTTACTAGTAGTTTTATCACAGTAATACCATGGTCAGTAAGTACACCATTTACTAGTAGTTTTAACACAGTAATACCATGGTCAGTACACCAGTTACTAGTAGTTTTAACACAGTAATACCATGGTCAGTACACCAGTTACTAGTAGTTTTAACACAGTAATACCATGGTCAGTACACCAGTTACTAGTAGTTTTAACACAGTAATACCATGGTCAGTACACCAGTTACTAGTAGTTTTAACACAGTAATACCATGGTCAGTAAGTACACCAGTTACTAGTAGTTTTAACACAGTAATACCATGGTCAGTACACCAGTTACTAGTAGTTTTAACACAGTAATACCATGGTCAGTACACCGGTTACTAGTAGTTTTAACACTGTAATACCATGGTCAGTACACCGGTTACTAGTAGTTTTAACACAGTAATACCATGGTCTCTGTCGGATCAAAAGGAAACCAGCATTTCCATAAAGCTGGTCAACATTAATACTGAAGCTCTAAAATATCTTGACCAACAGTCAATCCCTAGACTCCTTCAAAACCGCTCTCAAAGGGCACCCCGTAAAATCTTAGCAGTACTACAGATTTAAAGCAGTTGTACTTACAGTATTTATTAATGATAAATATAAACTGTATTCAGAGCTCTTAGCTCATACTTTTTACAATATAACCAAAACAAACATGGGCTTTGCTGCAACCTTGTGGTGATGAGAGAATATTGCGGGTTCAGATCGAGATGTTGATGCCTATGGCAGTGCGTCCCAAAGTTGATCCCCCAGGGAGTTCCAGGGGGTCCCCAGCTCAATGATGATTAGGAACCAAATGGACCCTTATGGGTCTGTAACTCAGAGTGTACAAATGGACCTGAACGTGTCCATTTGGTTCCATTTGTACACTATCAGTGTATAAATATAAATTGGGGGTCCTAGAGATAGAAATGCCATTAAATGGGGGTCCCTGGCATATCTCTTCAAATGGGGGTCCCTGGCATATCTCTTCAAATGGGGGTCCCTGGCATATCTCTTCAAATGGGGGTCCCTGGCATATCTCTTCAAATGGGGGTCCCTGGCATATCTCTTCAATTGATGTCTCTCCACCTATGGGACCCAACAGAGACATTGATGTCTCTCCACCTATGGGACCCAACATATAGCAGATCTACAAGCTCACAGCATGTCGCATCACAACTCGTCGTGAGCTTGTAGATCTGCTATATGGGTGAAGTGTCTTCATGCTGAAATTAACCTCTTAAAGACTTAAACCCTGGTGTCCATATTTAGGGTAACATTAAATAAAAAATAAATAGCAGATCTACAAGCTCACCGCGTACTATTATAATATAATACATGCTGCATGCATCTTATATTATTATATTAGCATTATGTTAATAGCATTGTGTTCTAATCAACGATTTTATCCACATTCCCCTGAGACGAAAAATAATGCTGCCACCAAAACGTGGAACGCCCTATCAACAGCCATGAAGACACGTGAACCCCTAGACTTCTTCAAAACCGCTCTCAATGTCCCCCTTCCCCCCTCACTGTATAAAGTTTTTTTCCCCCTTGTTTTACCTCCTTACATGATTTCCTGTATTTTATAGACCTATAGAAGTGTATATTGCAATATTATGATAATATTCAGAGAGACGGTGTATCAGTCAGCCATCTTTATTTTAGAACTACCTGCATCCGCCAGCAGGGGGCAGTCTTATCTCTTATCACAACATATCTGCACGTCTCTATAAATGTCCTGATGATTGATTGATTGATTTAAATATTTATTAACAGTTTGCAGAATTACAGTACATTTCAAGCACAAACTCAATACAAAGACTGTTAACTGTGAGTGGACGACCCAATTAAGCATTACACTTGTTTACAACAGGGTCCACCATGTTCAATTCATCAAAACATTTAGAGACATACAAATAATAGACACTTCTATTATAGTTAAAGAACAGAACAGGAATTCATCATAAAGGAGGTAAAAAGGGAAAATAAACATATACAGTGAGGGGAAAAGGGGTGGGGGGCGGTGGGGGGGATTCAGATTTACAACAACAAACTGGTACTAAATGTTCTCCTTTGACAAACAACATTGATTCTAAATGTTCTAACATGAGAAATAAGGTCAAATAAACATGAAATAAACATGGGGCGAGAAGTCCGTGCTTTGGGGCGAGATATCCACACTGTGGGCGAGATATCCAGGCTTGGGGCGAGCCGCCTTCACTTTTCGAAATTCCGGGGCGAGCCGACTTCACTCGGGGGCGAGTAGGCAAAGGGGTAGATGACCTGATGAGGTCGGCTGCCTTCGGCCATCTCCGTGGGTCACGTGGTTGGAGTGAACCCACCAGATCTACAATCTCACATCCCTTCGCATCTGCGATGTGCTGTGAGCTAGTAGATCTGCTCTTTTATTAGACACGAAGCATTACAGTGTTGCCATGTCTGCTAAGCGGCTTTGTATTAGGATTCTTTCTGTGAACGGTGTAAAAAAAAAAAAGTAACTTGCAAATGTTGATGGTTGTGGATTTATTTGGTCTTGTTTCTAAAGTGTAGTTGTTTATTTGGTCTTGTTTCTAAAGTGTAGTTGTTTATTTGGTCTTGTTTCTAAAGTGTAGTTGTTTATTTGGGCTTGTTTCTAAAGTGTAGTTGTTTATTTGGTCTTGTTTCTAAAGTGTAGTTGTTTAATTGGGCTTGTTTCTAAAGTGTAGTTGTTTATTTGGGCTTGTTTATAAAGTATTTCTGCTTGAAATTGATTGATTTATTTTTATTCACAGTAGGATGTAGATTGGCTACATTTCAAACAGTCAAGTGAATACAAAAACTGCTACTTTGAGGACGAAACCATGACAATCACTAAAGACTTGTTTACATCAGGGTCCTCCATTTTCAATTCATCAGAACATTTTAAGGACGTACAAATATACACTTCTACGAGAAAACGGGGGAAAAAACAAACATGTAGACTAGAGTATGGGGAAATACTTGTTTCTTTCTCAGAGCCTGGCAACCCACGGACTCTTAAAGGGACAGAAGTTTTTGCCACGAACACAAACGCCTCTGCCTCTGATGGAACTCCTCTTCTCTGGAGGTGAACTCATCATTTATTGTTAAACTTCACTCTCTATAACTCCACCATCATGACCTGCTGCTGGCTGTGCGGGTGCGTGTGCCTGTGTTTGTTTATGTGCGTGCACGCCGCTGCTGCTGCAGAAACGCACGCGCACGAGGACGTGAAGATTGAAGTAGTTTTTCTGCCAGAAGAATGTCAGCAGAAGAGCAAGAGAGGAGACCTGATGAACGTCCATTATGATGGATATCTGGTCAATGGAACTCAATTCTACTGCAGGTACCGAACCTACTCTACTACTACTACTACTACTACTACTATACTACTATACTACTATCTATAATACTAACCTAACCTACTAACCTACAGAGGAGATCTGATTAACCATTATCAGTGGCGTGCACAGATAGACACTAGGGGGTGCTAGGAGCACCCCCTGCCCTTTTGGCAATGTGCTCTTAAAAAGAAAAAAACAAAAAAAACAAAACGTTTTATTCATTTTCTTAATTTGTAGTGTGTGGACCATGCGGTGACATTGATCAAATAAAATATTGATAAAAAACGCTTCTACTATATTATTTAGGCCCCCCACAATCTAAAGCTATATGTTTCTATGTCAGTGGTTCTTCGATAAAATAAATAGCAGACCTACAAGCTCGTAGCGCGCCACTCGGTGCCACTCGGTTATTATATAATAACCTACTACTATAACTACCTATACCTACTGAACGTCTACGTAAGGGATATTTAAAACCCAAACCAAATCATGGTTATTACTCAAAGTTATAACTAAATACCGTAAGTCATAATAATATAATAACTGCAGCGATCAGAGACAGACAGACAAGACAGACAGGCAGACAGACAGACAGACAGGCAGACAGACAGACAGGCAGACAGACAGACAGGCAGACAGGCAGACAGGCAGACAGACAGACAGACAGACAGACAGACAGACAGATATAATAATAAATATAAGAGGTTGATTAGTATTTTGACCTATAATTATAGAGGCCAAGGGAAATCACACCTGTGTGAAGTGAGCAGTGCAGGCTGCTGCAGTTCTACTTATAGTGCTCAGTGCGGTGTGTGATTTCTTGATAAGAAAGAGTGGCTCACAGCCTGATGGTGGCGCTATAGTGTAGCAGAGTGGCTCACAGCCCGATGGTGGCGCTATAGTGTAGCAGAGTGGCTCACAGCCCGATGGTGGCGCTATAGTGTAGCAGACATCCCCAGTGGTGTATTGTGGGTAATGTAGTGTGCTGTGTTTTCAGTCGCTCAGACAGGAAGGGACATCCCCAGTGGTGTATTGTGGGTAATGTAGTGCATTGTGTTTCAGTCGCTCAGACAGGAAGGGACATCCCCAGTGGTGTATTGTGGGTAATGTAGTGCATTGTGTTTCAGTCGCTCAGACAGGCAGGGACATCCCCAGTGGTGTATTTTGGGTAATGTAGTGCATTGTGTTTCAGTCGCTCAGACAGGAAGGGACATCCCCAGTGGTGTATTGTGGGTAATGTAGTGCGTTGTGTTTCAGTCGCTCAGACAGGAAGGGACATCCCCAGTGGTTCGTCCTCGGTGTTGGTCAGGTGATCAAAGGGTTGGATCTGGGGATGATTGACATGTGTCCCGGAGAGAAGAGGAAGATCACCGTCCCCCCCGCCCTGGGCTTCGGAGAGAAGGGGAAAGGTACGCACTACGCACACACGCACGCACACACGCACAAGGTACACACGCACGTACACACGCACAAGGTACACACGCACGCACGCACGCATGGGTCAGAATGGGTTAACTCCACGGGCCTGTGCAAGGCTCTTAACGGTGATCTCTGTGGCGATTGGCTGTCGGTACCAGTTGTCCCACTACTGATCTCTGCTCTGATTGGTTGACAGATCCCGTGGTCCCTCCCAACGCCACGCTGCTGTTTGAAGTGGAGCTGTTCTCCGTGTCCCGAGGACCCCGAAGTATGGAAGCTTTCAGACTGATCGACCTGGACAACGACCGCCTGCTCACTAAGACTGAGGTAACTACCTACCCACCTACCTACCTACCTACCTAACCTACCTACCTACCTACCTTACCTAACCTAACCTAACCTACCTACCTAACCTACCTACCTACCTACCTACCTACCTACCTACCTAACCTACCTACCTACCTACCTAACCTACCTACCTACCTAACCTACCTACCTAACCTACCTACCTACCTACCTACCTAACCTACCTACCTACCTAACCTACCTACCTACCTACCTACCTACCTAACCTACCTAACCTACCTACCTACCTAACCTACCTACCTACCTACAACCCTGACCCTTACAATTTAGGCATTTAGCAGATGCTCTTAATCCAGAGCGACTTACATTAAGCAAGAACAAAAAGCATGGGAATACATCACAAAAAAGCATTTATCATGAAACATGCGTAAGCTAAGAAAGTAACAGTGGAATATCTATATTATGAGACTATACATATAAACTATATATATATATATATATACTACTATGCTATACATATGTACTATGGCGTGCTATGACTAGCACTGTTTTGGGTAACTATCGACCCATTTCAAATCTACCCTTTCTGGGCAAGGTTTTAGAAAAATGCATCTCTCATCAATTGGATGTATTTCTACAGAACAACAATGTGCACAACAAATTCCAATCTGGCTTTAGGAAAAGTCACAGCACTGAAACAGCACTTGTAAAAGTAATGAATGATCTTAGGGTGTCTGCTGACAAGAAACATGTATCCGTTCTCTTACTTCTAGATTTAACGGCTGCATTTGACACGATTGATCATTCAATTTTAATACAGCGTCTGGAGCACTGGATAGGTCTGTCTGGTACGGCCCTGTCCTGGTTCTCCTCCTACCTTTCAAACAGAAGTTACTTTGTCAATCTAGCCGAGTTTGACTCAGACAAACACGACATCAGTTCTGGTGTCCCACAGGGCTCGATTCTTGGTCCTCTGCTGTTCTCCTTGTACATTCTGCCATTGGGTGAACTCATTACCAATCACGGAGTCAATTTTCATTTCTATGCTGATGATACCCAACTATATCTTTCTGTGGCCCCAGACGATCCCTGTGCTTTAGACTAGGGCTGACCCAAAAAAATCGATTTAATCGATGTTCAATCGATACGCAAGGGAATCGATTTTTAAATTTTGATTCGAATAGTCATTAAAAAAATAGCGGCCGCTTTTGGTCCGCGAGACGGCCCCATTTGGTCCGCGAGCCATGCTTGCGCCTCGCAGCACCTCGCAACGCCTCCTCTTTCCCCGTGTTAAAAACAAGGAAGCGCACCACAGCTCAGTGGACATTAAATATAGGCTACCATGTTTTATAAGTCATAAAAACATTACTTACACCCAAATGAAAACTTCACAGATTATAGATCACATGGAATTATAACAATCTGTTGAGTATTGCCTGAATAATGCCACTATAAAATCTCAACTTTTATCGACGCGCCTTTGCGCTGAGAACCTTGCGGAGCCTGGCGGTGTAGGCTACATTATACTTGTGATTCCTGCTTGGATTCACATGGTGACTGCGCGCACCGAAAATTCAAAGATCTGCAATCTCATGCGCTGCGTTGTGCATATTGGCTGAGTATAATGGCACGAATGAAACTAGGCCTATAGATTTATTTTGGCGATGCGGAGAATTGTAATTATGTAGCCTATTTGCCTGTGTTTTTTCTTTTAATTATGTTTTTTTTTGTGCGCCGATGGTGACGCTCCACTTGTTTCAGCCTGTAGGCCTACAGCACTTTGGTCAGCTTTTATTGTTTTAAATGTGCTATATAAATACAGTTTGATTTAGGCCTATATTGGAGCAGGTGCTGGCAAATAACTAATTACTGTAATGCCATGCAGTGAAGTTGCGCAAATGTCCACTCAATTAGCAAACGGAGCTGCTCTCATGCGCTCTGCACTGTCTGCAGCACAATTACTGCAGATCTCTTCTTAAAGTTTACTTATTATGGTTTACTTTCAACCATAAACCATAATATGATTGACAAACCTTGGATTATAATTCTTCATCGACCAACAGCGCATGCAGCATGACTATGAGGTAATTTAACTATGTGGGATTTCTCCATCGGCATCGCATGTCGATAAAAATGGGATTTCACTAGTGGCATTATTCAGGCAATACTCAACAGATTGTTATAATTCCAAGTGATCTATAATCTGTGCAGTTTATATATATTTTCCCATACGCACACTCACAGTCACATTAACTTTATGATCAATCAAATTAACCGTGGTTGATTTTATTTCTGACAAGTGTCAGGCTTGAAGAGTTCATTCATGTTACCGTTCGTTTACAATTGACAGAGGAGTTTGGATTATATATTTTTTTATTTGATGGAGAGGTAATGCCTGTTTAATTGTTAAATAAAAGACCAATCCAATATGCGATCCTCTCTCCTCTCTCTTTAAAATAAATGATACCAATCGAAGCATGCCTTTCTCTCCGCTATAGCGTTGTTTAAACCGCCTCGCATCGCGCACGCACGCACGCACCCACCCCCCCCCCCCCCCCCCCCGTTGGGTTTCGAATCGTCGAAGTTCGAAACGAATTAATATCGATTAATCGATCATTAAAAACGTAATCGAAGGTCAGCCCTACTTTAGACCCGCTGTTGACCTGTCTGTCTAGCATCAAATGTTGGATGAGTGAGAACTTTCTCAAGCTAAATGAGGATAAGACAGAAGTTCTCATAATCGGTTCTAGCGAGCAAAAATAATCAATAATTAGCAGACTTGGCAACCTGACTGTAGAAAGTAACAGTACAGTAAAGAACCTGGGGGTTATTATTGATTCTGAATTGAATTTTAATTCACACATTAATCATGTTACCAAGATTGCCTTTTTTCACCTTAGAAATATTGCACGAATCAGAGCCTATTTGTCCTTGGACGATGCAAAAACGCTAATCCACGCCTTTGTTTTTTCTCGGCTTGACTACTGCAATGCACTCTTTTCAGGACTCCCTAAGAAAACGACTGACAGATTACAACTTGTCCAAAATGCAGCAGCTAGAGTTTTAACTAGAACTAAGATGAGAGAACATATTACTCCAGTTTTGGCATCACTGCACTGGCTTCCGGTTGTTTTTAGGATTGACTTTAAAATTCTGTTACTTGTCTATAAAGCTCTCAATGGTCTCGCACCTCCGTACCTCCGTGACTGCCTACCTAGATATGTCCCTAGCCGCCCCCTCAGGTCCTCAAATGCTGGCCTACTTGAAGTGCCTAAAAGAATGTGCACAAAAAAGTATGGTGAGGCAGCTTTTTGCTTCTATGGCCCAACAGCCTGGAATAAACTTCCATTCGAGCTCAGACACGCACCCTCTGTAGACTTTTTTAAATCCCAACTCAAGACTCACCTCTTCACCCTTGCTTTTAGTTGAGTTTTATTTTTATATTTTTATTTTAATCTTTTTATGTGTTTTTATTTATTTTATGTTCTTATATTCGGTTTTGTTCTCTGCTATTGTTCTATCATTTTAACTACTTGTGTTTTATTGTATTTTATTTTTGTGTCCTGCCCTGTGAAGCACTTTGAGCTGCATTTATGTATGAAAAGTGCTATACAAATAAAGTTTATTATTATTATTATTATTACATACAATGCAATTATAGTGCTGTCTACATAACATGCTATAAGTCTGTATCAAATGCTATCTAAGTCTACAGAAATGCTATCTAAGGGGGTATAGGGTAAGTGCTATGGGCCATGATGGAGTCTGAAAAGGTGGGTTTTCAGACTACGGCAGAAGATTGGGGGTGATGCTGCAGTTCTGACTGCAATGGGAAGTGCATTCCACAGTTTTGGAGCCAGAAGGGAGAAGAGTTTGGGACGTGTGGAGCGTTGTCCCGGCGTTTTTAGTGAGGGTACTTCCAGCTTCCCTGCGTTGGCTGATCTGAGTGCGCGGGAGGGTTTGTAGGGTTCAATCATACTTGCAAGATATGGGGGAGGCATACCTTTGGTTGCTTTGAATGCCAGCATCAGAGTTTTGTATTCTGTGTGGGCAGCGACCGGGAGCCAGTGGAGGGAGCGGAGCAGGGGGGAGACATGTGAGAATTTTGGCTGGTTGAAGACCAAGCGAGCTGCGGCATTTTGGATCAGCTGGAGAGGCTTAAGTGCACATGCTGGTAGGCCAGTAAGGAGGGAGTTACAATAGTCGAGTTTTGACAAGACTGTTGTCTGGATTAGGAGCTGGGCTGATTCCTGGGTGAGGAACGGTCTAATTCGTCGTATGTTATAGAGTGTGAACCTACAGGATCGAGTGACAGCTGTGATGTGAGCTTTGAACGAGAGCTGACTGTCCAGGACAACACCGAGATTCCTGGCTGTTGGGACAGACGTTACCAGGGCGTTGTCTACGGAGATAGTTAGCTCCCGCATAGGGCAGGACTTAGCTGGGAAGAAGAGAAGCTCAGTCTTGTCTGGGTTCAGCTTGAGGTGATTGGAGGACATCCACTGTGAGATGTCAGCCAGGCATGCAGTGATGCGCTCTTCCACCTGAGTGGCAGAGGGGGGGGAGGATAGAAACAGTTGTGTGTCATCGGCGTAGCAGTGATAGGATATATTGTGAGCAGAGATGATAGTGCCAAGGGATTTAGTGTACAGTGAGAAAAGGAGGGGACCAAGTACAGATCCCTGTGGGACCCCAGTTTGGAGGGTTCGGGGGCATGATAACAGACCTTTCCAAGAAACCTGGTAGGTCCGGTCGGTGAGGTAGGAGGAGAACCACTTTAGTGCCGTTCCACCGATGCCTAGATCCGCTAGGGTGTCTAGGAGCAGCTGGTGGTTCACTGTGTCAAATGCTGCCGATAGGTCTAGGAGAATCAGTACTGCAGAGTGGGAAGCAGCTTGGGCAGCATGTAGTGCTTCTGTGACTGCCAGCAGGGCAGTTTCTGTGGAGTGGGCCTTCTTGAATCCGGACAGGTTGGGATCCAGCAGATTGTTCTGTGAGAGATGGAGAGAGAGCTGGTTGGAGACAACACGTTCAATGGTTTTAGAAATAAATGAAAGGAGTAATACCGGTCTGTAGTTCTTGACATCTGAGGGGTCAAGGGTTGGTTTCTTGAGGAGTGGTGACCCTAGACCAGAAGTATGGAAGCTTTCAGACTGATCGACCTCGACAACGACTGCCTGCTCACTAAGACTGAGGTAACTACCTACCTAACCTACCTACCTAACCTACCTACCTACCTACCTACCTACCTGACCTACCTAACCTACCTAACCTACTAACCTACCTAACTAACCTACCTACCTAACCTACCTACCTAACCTACCTACCTAACCTACCTAACCTACCTACCTACCTACCTAATCTACCTACCTAACCTACCTACCTAACCTACCTACCTACCTAACCTACCTACCTACCTGACCTACCTAACCTACTAACCTACCTAACTAACCTACCTACCTAACCTACCTACCTAACCTACCTACCTAACCTACCTACCTAACCTACCTACCTAACCTACCTAGCCTACCCACCTACCTAACCTACCTACCTAACCTACCTACCTAACCTACCTACCTAACTAACCTACCTACCTAATCTACCTACCTAACCTACCTACATGACCTACCTACCTACCTACCTAACCTACCTACCTAACCTACCTACCTAACCTACCTACCTAACCTACTCTTCGGTGCTAATATTTCTGACGAGACTAAATAATTCCGGCACTACAGCGCCGAAACAGCGGTAAAATAGGAGTATGAATCGGCCCTAAGACTCAACCGCAGCACACACACTGACACAGCACACCTGTGTCTGCCATAGTAGCCACTCTGCAGTGGTTAGTCCGTGGAGGAGACAGCTGGTCTGGATAACTCGAAACTTTCATCAGCAATAAAGGTGTCTACTCCCATGTTGATGAGAGTATTAAAAACTTGAAAAAGATCTGTTTAAGTTAGATTTAAAAACGGATACAAAAAAATATGCGACTAATCACGATTAACTATACGGGCAATCATGCGATTTAATCGCGATTAAATATTTGAATCGACTGACAGGCCTAATTATAATAGATTTATATTCCAGGTCAAAGAGTATTAGTATGTGTATAAGTAATGATCCGTGGGTCGGCGGTTTGAATCCCGGCTCCTCCTGTCTACATGTGGAAGTGTCCTTGGGCAAGGCACTGAACCCAATGCCTCAATGAATGAACCTTCACCTCCCAATGTATGAATGAATGAACCTTCACCTCCCAATGTATGAATGAATGAACCTTCACCTCCCAATGTATGAATGAATGAACCTTCACCTCCCAATGTATGAATGAATGAACCTTCACCTCCCAATGTATGAATGAATGAACCTTCACCTCCCAATGTATGAATGAATGAACCTTCACCTCCCAATGTATGAATGAATGAACCTTCACCTCCCAATGTATGAATGAATGAACCTTCACCTCCCAATGTATGAATGAATAAATGAACCTTCACCTCCCAATGTATGAATGAATGAACCTTCACCTCCCAATGTATGAATGAATGAATGAACCTTCACCTTCCAATGTATGAATGAATGGACCTTCACCTCCCAATGAATGAATGAATGAACCTTCACCCACCAATGTATGAATGAATGGACCTTCACCTCCCAATGAATGAATGAATGAACCTTCACCTCCCAATGTATGAATGAATGGACCTTCACCTCCCAATGTATGAATGAATGAACCTTCACCTCCCAATGTATGAATGAATGGACCTTCACCTCCCAATGTATGAATGAATGGACCTTCACCTCCCAATGTATGAATGAATGGACCTTCACCTCCCAATGTATGAATGAATGAACCTTCACCTCCCTATGTATGAATGAACCTTCACCTCCCAATGAATGAACCATTGTAAAGCGCTTTGAGCACTATAAGCGCTATAAAAATGCAATTCATTATATTTATATTTATATTCCAGGTCAAAGCGTACCTCGTGCAGGAGTACGAGAAGGTCGGGGCGCCTCGCGATGAGCCGTTCTACCAGAAGATCATGGCGGACATCTTCCGAAAGAGCGACGAGAACAACGACGGAACCATCTCTGCTAAAGAGTACAACGTTTACGAACACGACGAACTCTAACAACGTTTTACCGACACCACGAACTTTAACCCGTTCAGGGTTTAGGGAACCCCCTTTTGGTGTGGGGGAAAAACAACAACAACGGCGACTACTACCAACGGAACGCCTACAAAGAAACTACTACCAACGCAACGCCTACAAAGAAAGACTTTACCGTGATGACTACATGTTTACCGGGGACACTATTTAACAAACCCGATTCCGCTGTGCGTCGTTTGTGGATTCAAACAGCACCACCATGTGGTTCCCAGTAAGCTGAAGCGTCACCTTGATACCACTAATGTTGAACTCGCTACAAAGTCAAAGTCATTCGATTTGTCACACACGTTACCGCAGTGAAATTTGTTCTCCGCATTTGACCCATCTCTCTTGGAGCGGTGAGCCGCAGCCGCGCCGCGCTCGGGAGTCATTTGATTAGTAGATTTGACCCCCCGATCCAACCCTTTGATGCTGAGTGCCAAGCAGGGAGGCATTGGGTCCCATTTTTACAGTCTCAGGTATATGACCCGGCCGGGGATCGAACCCCCGACCTCTCAGTTTCAGGGCGGACACTCTAACCACAAGGCCACTGAGCTGGTTACAAAAGGACGAAAAATTTTCGTGAGTTTGAAAGGAACAAAAAGGAGAAAGACACGGTGAAGCAGGCACGTCTCTTGATACGCAAGTACCACAAAGACTAAGGGAAAAGGTCTGGAATTAACCCATTCTGACCTGAGATCAGATTCATACGAGGTTTCCACTGGACACACACTGGTCTGATTAACCCATTATGACCTGAGATCAGATTCATACGACGTTTCCACTGGACACACACTGGTCTGATTAACCCATTCTGACCTGAGATCAGATTCATACGAGGTTTCCACTGGACACACACTGGTCTGATTAACCCATTATGACCTGAGATCAGATTCTAAAAATGTCAGTCGTTCTTCGATTTTTCAAAAATAGCAGATCTACAAGCTCATAGCGCGCCACCGAGTGGCGCGCTATGAGCTTGTAGATCTGCTATTTTTCAATAGCTAAAGCACAACATAATGCTAACACCAAAATGGGTTCACGCCCAAAATGGGTTAAAAATGCCACATACAGTAAGTACATTGGCAGAAACGGTAATAGCCAATTCATTCAAACTCGCGGGGGGGGGGGGGGTGGGCTTGGTGTTGGGGTCTTGAGAAGTATTACTTTGCGTTGACAAATTGAACGTGTGTGTGCTATATTTTGTATACGAGTTTTCCAAAATAAATTGGTTTAACTGAGGCACTGTCTCTGTCCTTTTCTTTCTCTTTGAAGTTATTTGACGAGTGCTGTCATGTGTTTTTTTAATAAGTTTACTCTAGTCAAAAGTATAATGTGTTTATAGGTTAAATAAGTTTTACTATATATATACCGGTGTGTGTGTGTGTATATATATATATACACACACACACACACACACACCGTATATCTAGGCGTGCCCCGAGATTTTTAGGCTATGAAAAGTGTGCCCTGGGACAAAAAAGGTTGGGAAACACTATACAGTACAGTACATCCATAGCAGGTGGTACCACAGTACTGAAGAACACTCATAACAGAAGAAGAATCCGTCTACTAGCACCAATGGATCCTAAACAGCGAAGGAAATAGATTATTTGCTTTGTTTTCTTACACACTGATTCAGTCTGATATCTTTCCACGACAGCAGGTGATCTATTTCTACTCCTAGATATTTATATGAACATACCTGTTCATATAATGTTCACTATGAATAGTAATGGGGGATATGTGTCTCTGGTGGTGCACCAAAAAATAATCTCTTCTGTCTTTTTTGTGTTAATGATGAGAGCGTTGTTATCACTCCATTCAACCCCCTTATTTACTCTGTGTTGGTGCAGTCCAGGATCACTGGAACTATCTAGAAGAGACATTAAAGTTGTATCATCTGAGTACTTTAGAATGTACTGATCTAGTACTGTCTAATCAGACAGGCATTCCTCAGTACGACAGCTGTCAGTATAAAGACATTCAGACAGTCAGTATAAAGACATTCAGACAGATGTCAGTATAAAGACATTTTGAAACGAGACCAAATAAACAACTACAATTTAGAAACAAGACCAAATAAACAACTACACTTTAGAAACAAGACCAAATAAACAACTACACTTTAGAAACAAGACTAAATAAAAAACTACACTTGATAAACAAGACCAAATAAACACTACACTTTAGAAACAAGACCAAATAAACAACTACACTTTAGAAACAAGACCAAATAAACAACTACCCTTTAGAAACAAGACCAAATAACCAACTACACTTTACAAACAAGCCCAAATAAACAACTACACTTTAGAAACAAGACCAAATAAACAACTACACTTTAGAAACAAGACCAAATAAACAACTACACTTTAGAAACAAGAACAAATAAACAACTACACTTTAGAAACATGACCAAATAAACAACTACACTTTAGAAACAAGAACAAATTAACAACTAGGCTGCACTTGATAAACAACACCAAATAAACAACTACACTTTAGAAACAAGACCCAATAAAAAACTACGCTTCAGAAACAAGCCCAAATAAACAACTACTCTTACAAGACCAAATAAACTACAACTTTAGTTTTTTTCAACCAAGGTTCATGTTTTAGGTTATTAGAGAAAGCAAAAGATGAGTGTTAATTTTTTTTCATTTGCTCCTTTCTTTCGTTTTAGGGATTTTACCTCTTTTTGACAGGGGGGCGGGGGCATATGTTGGACCAAGGGTGGGGGGAAGTGTACAAAATGTCCTTTTGACATGAATTGGATTATATTGTACTTGTCTGTACCTAATCTTGTCAAAAGCAATAAATAAAAGGTAAAAAAAAAAAGAGTTCTTTAAATAAATACTTTTTGAAATGTCCATGGTAAAATGTATTTCCTGGGCCTGACGTCGTCATGAAAGGGGGCGGGCCTGGTGTCGTCATGAAAGGTGGCGGGACTGCGACGCTCTATAGAATTAACACAATTAAGGGCGCGTTCGGAAATAGCGCACAGAGCGCACTGTGCAATGCAAACAAATAGGCGAGTGCACTCCCGGTGCGCATTTCCGAACGCACCCGACGATTTGACAGACGTTCAGGTCAGTATAATATACAGATGCACATGTTTCATCACTTCAGATTGAGTCCACTAGATGCTGAAAATAGACGATCTACACGCTCACAACGCGTTACAGCGCAACGCGTTGTGAGCTTGTAGATCGGCTATTTTCAGCATGCAACCAAGTGTAAAATTACTTACACTGGATCTCTTGTCCACCACTAGCAGAGATTGGCAGTATTTGAAATACACGTATGTATTTGAAATACGTATTTGAAATACTTTTTTGTATTTTGTAATTTGTATTTCACTGGGATGGAAGAAATGAGATGTATTTTGTATTTAGATACATTTTTTTGACCCAGTATTTGTATTTTGTATCAAAATACATTTTCAATGTATTTTGCCCATCAGAGATGGGCAGTATTTGAAATACTTTTTTTGTATTTTGTAATTTGTATTTCGCTGGGATGGAAGATGTATTTTGTATTTTGTATTTAGATACATTTTTTGACCCAGTATTTGTATTTTGTATCAAAATACATTTTTGCCCATCTCTGACCACTAGTCCCTTCCTAACATTTAGTCTAGTTTTTATTTGTTGACTAAATCGACAGTATATTTAGTCTTATAGTTTCAGTCATCATGGCTTAGTTTCCATTTCGTTTTTGTCAGTGGAAAAAGGGGTATACTCGACGAACATGTTTCGTCTCAGTTTTAGTCGACGAAAACAACACTGGTTTTATTTAATTACAACGTAAACCTATATGTTTTCTCATGCCAATACAGCTGTGCATGCATGGTTCCCAGACTTTTTCATGACAAGGACCCCCACATTGACACTTAGCCCACGGCCACGGACCCCCCATTTGAAGAAGATATTCATAAGAGAAGATTCTTACGGCTCTAGCAGTGATTCTCTACCTGTTTAATTTCAAGGACCCCCAGTTTGACCTGACCCGGTCCCTAACCCTAACCATACGGACCCCCAGTTTGACCTGACCCGGTCCCTAACCCTAACCCCAGTCTTTAATGGCATTTCCATCTCCAGGACGCCAAATGTACGCTGTAAAATCAATGTTAATTTAACTCTGAGAGTGAATGAATGAATGAATGAATAGTTTATTTCGATCTTTCAGAGGGAGACATTACACAAAAACAGTTTACTTTTTCTTTTGTGATCAAAAAGGCATAGGCAGAAGCTTAAAGCTTATAAGTGCCTATCCTTATCTCAACGTGCTCCAACATACTGTTGAAGACATGCATAACAATCAACACAAAAAATAACAAAAAAACAAACAAATGACATTTATAGAAGAATAGAAAATTAAACAAACCAAAAGCAAAAACAGAAAATAAAAACAGACAACGAGAAAGACAAAAGAAAAAAAAAACAAGGAGGAAAAAAAAGACAAAAAACAGACAAAGCCAAATGTTATACTAAGTCCAACTCTACATGGCATAAACATAGCTCAGCTCCCTACTCATTCCAGGTTATATCCATGCAATAATTCCTGTTTGAGCCTCTTTTTAAATTGTTTAAGGTTGTTGCTTTGCTTAATTGTCTCAGACAAGCTATTCCACAGCTTAACCCCATGGACAGAAACACACATGCTCTTTAAGGTTGATTCAACACTTATTTGTTTGAAGTTTAGTTCCCCTCTCAGCTCATACCTCCCATCCCTATCCCTAAACCTTTTTTGGATATTTCCAGGAAGCAGATTATGTCTTGCTTTAAATAATAATTGTGCTGTTTTAAAATCAACTAAATCAAAAAACTTTAATGTCCATTTGGTTGCTAACTACCATTTAGCTGGGGGACCCCCTGGATACTCCCTCAAGGACCCCTGGGGGTCCCCGGCCGGACCCCACTTTGGGAACCACTGTATTCAAATGAGCTGTAGTGACTACAGCTCATTTGAATTGAATTGACTGGAGTAATAAACACAAGCGACTCAATGGCGCCATCTGGCGGCAGAAGGCAGCGTGTAAAGGAGCACGTCCACCTCCGTTGTGGGCGGGGAGTTGCAATGGATCCCACTGCAGTTGCGGGTCAGGCCCCGCTGTGGTTGGCCAGTTGACAGCCAATCAGACGCATGGCAAGGCGGGTCTATCCTAGAACTGTGGTGGGACTCATATTATAATGACGCGACGCACACACACACACACACACACACACACACACACACACACACACACACACACACACACACACACACACACACACACACACACACACACACACACACACACACACACACACACCTGGCTGCGGTGGGCTTGGAGATCAGCTGCTGCGAGCGACACCATTTCCCAGGATGCACTGGTGTTGGTGTTGTAGTTCCAGCGTAGTTTCACTTTGAGTTTCCCTGTTCCACTGTCTGTCGGTAAGTAGAAACGTCTGTCTGTCTGTCTGCCTGTCTGTCTTTCTGTCTTTCTGTCTGTCTGTCTGTCTGTCTGTCTGCCTGCCTGTGTGTTAGCCCTGGTCCAGTGCTTACAGTGAGTCTCTCTCTGACGCCCTGTGGTACTTTCCACAGCCCTCTGGTCATATTCTCACTCCCTTGCGCGGTTTTCAAATCCCAGCAAATAAACAAAACGACGTAACTACTCACCGAAAGAAAGCCTGCTAGACCTTAAGGTAAAAGTCTATTCTCGAAAAACAAAACAAAACAATACAATTCCTAGATAAACAAGAAACAAACAACAAAACAACAAAACAGGAACTGCAACAAGACAACATTTCACATAACGGACATAACGTAGACATAACACATGGATCATTGCATCTTAGATCTGCTACAGTGATGATTAGTGAAAACATGAACAGGTACTGAAGATGAGAGGACAGCACAGTTTTAAACAAATGAAAAGATGTTATTGAACGAATATGGACAGGTAGATTGTTCCAGTCACAAGGAGCTTTGAACATAAATTATTTTTTGCCAACTGATGTGGTGGGTATATTGAAATAAACCTGTGAGTGTGGTGGTGTTTTAAGCATGATGTTATACTTTAGCTATTGAAAAATAGCAGAACTACAAGCTCATAGCGCGCCACCGAGTGGTTACATATTTACATATCATTTACATATCATTTTGTTGAAAATGACATGTAAACATAGGGGTTTTCTGAACACTGTCAGGATTTAGAAGACATTAATAGAATCGAACCTCAGGTCTAAATGGGTTAAGAGCCTTTGATGAATGCCTAAATTGTAATTGCCTGTGGCTCAGGAGGTAGAGCAGGTCGTCCAATGATCCATTGGTCGGAGGTTCGAATCCCGGCTCCTCCTCCTGTGTACATGTGGAAGTGTCCTTGGGCAAAGACTCTGAACCCCAGATTGCTCCCGATGTGCTGGTTGGTATACCTTGCATGGCTTCCGCCGCAATCGGTGTATGAATGTGTGAATGTAATGCACAACCTATGTAAAGCGCCCTGGATAAAGGCGCTATATAAATGCACCATTTACCATTTAATTGTAATTGAAATGTAATTGTACTCTTGCTCCTGCAGCTGTGAAGAAGAAGAAGAAGAAGCCATGCTCTCTTCATGGGGTGTCCTGGCGGTGATGCTGGCGGGGTGGTGCGCCCGCTGGGGGGCGTGGGGGGCTCAGCTGCCCCCCCTGGTGGCCGGCGGTGACGGTGCGTTCCCCTGGGCCCGCACCAGGCTGCCCACGGCCGTGTCTCCGCGCCATTACCACCTCCGCATCACGCCCAATCTGACCACCATGGAGTTCAGTGGAGTGGTGACCATTCACCTGCAGGTCAGTGTCCGTCCGTCTGTCTGTCTGTCCGTCTTAACCCATTCGGGGCGGGAACCCCTTTTGGTGTTTTACGTTATGCTTTAGCTATTGAAAAATAGCAGATCTACAAGCTCTAATGTAGCTTTAATGTAGGTCTGCTGTTTTTGAGAAATCGTGAAAGTGTCGCGCAAATCTTTGAATATATATTCTTTCAGAGCGTTTTTAACTCCAATCTGAGGGTCCCTGGAACAACACATTTTCACATGGGGGGGGTCGACGGCCAATTACATATAATTTTTGGGGTCCTTGACATGAAATATTGAGAACCACTGATATAGATATAGAAACATGAGGTATTTCAGAAAACTGTCTGATGATTTAGAAGACATTTTCTTCCGATCACCGCTTGTTTTTCTCATAATCGTAATAAGGGGAAATGTTTAATATTTCCAAAATTATTATATGTCAAAACTGTTCCCGTGTGTGTGTGTGGGTGGGAGAATGTTTAGGCCGCTCATAGCCATGGTTCACATGACCTTCCGCCTGTTTTACGCGATCGCTACATTTACATTGTAAACGTGTACATAAACATTCAGATTCCAAATATAAAGTCCTCGCCACGGGTGTTCGAAGTTTGCTGGGACAGCGATTAGCATCGCTACATTCAATGCACTTCCCATTGCAGTCAGAACTGCAGCATCACTCCCAATCTTCCGCCGTAGTCTGAAAACCCACCTTTTCAGACTCCATCATGGCCCATAGCACTTACCCCACCCCCTTAGATAGCATTTATGTAGACTTAGATAGCATTTGATACAGACTTATAGCATGTTATGTAGACAGCACTATAATTGCATTGTATGTCGTCATAGCACGTCATAGTACATAATGTATAGTAGTATAGATGTATAGTTTATATGTATAGTTTCATTATATAGATATTCCACTGTTACTTTCTTAGCTTACGCATGTTTCATGATAAATGTTTTTATGTGATGCATTCCCATGCTTTTTTGTTCTTGCTTAATGTAAGTCGCTCTGGATTAAGAGCGTCTGCTAAATGCCTAAATTGTAAATTGTAATTCATAATTCATAATCATTTTCATCCGAGGTGGGGTTTTTTGGCCATTGGCTTTCCACTACGCGCCCCTATCGGCCGGGAGGAGTGTGGCACACCGGGTGTGTTCCATATCGGCACGCTCACCGCACTGCCAATAGAGCGTCGCAGTCCCGCCCCCTTTCAGAACGACGAGTGGCCCAGGAAATGAATCCCAATGCATTTTGCCCATAGGCTTTTCTTAAAGTATTTATTTAAAGACGGTTACGCCGCGGACAAAGCCAACTCGGATCGTGACAAATCATGACAATGAACACAATGTTTTGGGACGAATGTTAGAGTCCACAGAATACATGTAAATATGAAATAAATGCTTAAACATGTAGCTATAGGTGTAATGTTAGAGGCCACAGAAGACATGTAAATATGAAATAAATGCTTAAACATGTAGCTAGGTGTAATGTTAGAGTCCACAGAAGACATGTAAATATGAAATAAATGCTTAAACATGTAGCTATAGGTGTAATGTTAGAGACCACAGAAGACATGTACATATGAAATAAATGCTTAAACATGTAGCTAGGTGTAATGTTAGAGACCACAGAAGACATGTAAATATGAAATAAATGCTTAAACATGTAGCTATAGGTGTAATGTTAGAGACCACAGAAGACATGTACATATGAAATATATGCTTAAACATGTAGCTAGGTGTAATGTTAGAGTCCACAGAAGACATGTAAATATGAAATAAATGCTTAAACATGTAGCTAGGTGTAATGTTAGAGTCCACAGAAGACATGTAAATATGAAATAAATGCTTAAACATGTAGCTATAGGTGTAATGTTAGAGACCACAGAAGACATGTACATATGAAATATATGCTTAAACATGTAGCTATAGGTGTAATGTTAGAGACCACAGAAGACATGTACATATGAAATATATGCTTAAACATGTAGCTAGGTGTAATGTTAGAGTCCACAGAAGACATGTAAATATGAAATAAATGCTTAAACATGTAGCTATAGGTGTAATGTTAGAGTCCACAGAAGACATGTAAATATGAAATAAATGCTTAAACATGTAGCTATAGGTGTAATGTTAGAGACCACAGAAGACATGTACATATGAAATATATGCTTAAACATGTAGCTAGGTGTAACTAATGTTAGACCACAGAAGACATGTAAATATGAAATAAATGCTTAAACATGTAGCTAGGTGTAATGTTAGAGTCCACAGAAGACATGTAAATATGAAATATTGGGAAAAAGGTTTTAGTTTATTTATTTCATGAAAACACAATCAGTCCACCTAGAGAAACGAACGCGCTTCGGCACGCAGGCCTTCCTCTCCTCAGCGTTTCGAACTAGCTTGAAAAACTAGTTTCAAACTAGCGTTTCAAACTAGTTTGAAATGCTGATATTCCCTTTTTTCCATAGATCTTCAAGAATCTTCACCCATCGGCTACAGAGACCATGAACTTGAGTCCCTGAGTAGAGCGCGCTTTCACCTACAACGCTTTTGTTGTTCCCTGCTTTCATACGACAAGAAAAAACGAAAATCCAATGGCAGTCCGTCAAGTTTAGCCACATATTATCTGATTGACATTTACACCACTTAACCCATTCTGGGCGGGAACCCCTTTTGGTGTTTTAAGCATTATGTTCTACTTTAGCTATTGAAAAATAGCAGATCTACAAGCTTGTAGATCTGCTATTTTTTTTTTTGTTAAATCATGAAAATGTGTTGCAAATCTTTGAATATATATTCTTTCAGAGCGAGCGTTTTTAACTAAAATCTTTGCTTCTTGGGGAGGTCCCTGGAACTACATATTTTCAGATGGCAGTCAGCAGGCAAATTACATGGGGTTTTAACCCTGTGAGGACCACTGACATAGAAACATGAGGTTTAACCCTGTGAGAACCACTGACATAGAAACATGAGGTTTAACCCTGTGAGAACCACTGACATACAGTACATTACTTTACGATAATAGGGGACAGTATGTCAGGACACGCTGTTGATAAGCTTCATGTTGTGCAGCAGCAGTGCCAGTCCGCAATGCTTTGCACTCCTCCCACTCCACTATTGTTATGTTAGTTATTAATTGTTTCAACTATGTTGACGTGCTCTTTGCTTTTCTCGTGCTTATGAAAAGCTGGGTGACTGAAATTATTTATCCCTGTATAGTTCTTATCGATGCTCACGACATATTTTGCACCACAGCTCGCTGCGCTCAGCATTATTTTGGAGCCAGCCGACATCATCCAACCACTTTTCCGCAAACACACGTTTTCTGTGCGGTTCAGGTGGTGGTTCCGTTTGGCGTCTCTTTGGAGGTGGTGGTGCTGGAACACCAAAATAGTTACTTAATGGCGCCTGCTTCTTGGACATTTTGACGAGAGTTTGGCTGTAATACTGTAAGAATAATGTGTCAGGTAACTTTCTCTGTAGAAAAATCCTGTCCTCCTCCCAGTAGCAAGCACTGAAGCAGCATTCATGGATTTGGAATCCTCCCTCGTTTGAGTAAGGACGCGCTGAGATTGGCCACAATGGCCAGTGCACTCTCGCAAGACATGCTGTGATTGGCCAGTAGCCACTTTGAGTGGCAGTCGGTGGGAAATGCTCTCGCCACAGAATGTACTAGTGGGTATTCTGGCCATAATAATCTTTCTGCGCGGCCCCAGCTGTTGGTACGCAGAAGCGCTTCCCGACGCTTGATTGACAGGCAGCGCATTTTGAATTTTGACGACGCATGCGCAGTGGCGCACCGCTTATGTGCAGCCCTGATCAAATTGATGTACTTTTGCTCAACCCGATTTGGAGACCAGATTCTACAAACGTCTTCTAAATCAGTTTTCTGAAAAACCCCATGTTTCTATATCAGTGGTCCTCAAATTATTTCATGTCAAGAACCCCACAAATAAAAAAATAACGTTCGCTCTGAAGGAATATTATATTCAGAAGATTTGCACCACATTTTCCATGATTTTTCAAAAACAGCAGATCTGCTATTTTTCAATAGCGACGGTATTAAGTAAGTAAAACATTTCAGTAACTTTATTTTGTCCACCAGGCCCACGAGGACACAGACCTCCTGGTCCTTATTGTCCTTATTGTCCTTATTGTCCTTATTGTCCTCCTGGTCCTTATTGTCCTTATTGTCCTCCAGGTCCTTATTGTCCTCCTGGTCCTTATTGTCCTTATTGTCCTCCTGGTCCTTATTGTCCTTATTGTCCTCCTGGTCCTTATTGTCCTTATTGTCCTTATTGTCCTCCTGGTCCTTATTGTCCTTATTGTCCTTATTGTCCTTATTGTCCTTATTGTCCTCCTGGTCCTTATTGTCCTCCTGGTCCTTATTGTCCTTATTGTCCTCCTGGTCCTTATTGTCCTTATTGTCCTTATTGTCCTCCTGGTCCTTATTGTCCTTATTGTCCTCCTGGTCCTTATTGTCCTTATTGTCCTTATTGTCCTTATTGTCCTCCTGGTCCTTATTGTCCTTATTGTCCTCCTGGTCCTTATTGTCCTTATTGTCCTCCTGGTCCTTATTGTCCTTATTGTCCTTATTGTCCTCCAGGCCCACGAGGACACAGACCTCCTGGTCCTTATTGTCCTAATTGATATTGTCCTTATTGTCCTTATTGTACGTATGGTCCTTATTGTCCTTATTGTACTTATGGTCCTTATTGTCCTTATTGTCCTTATTGTACGTATGGTCCTTATTGTCCTTATTGTACTTATGGTCCTTATTGTCCTTATTGTCCTCCAGGCCCACGAGGACACAGACCTCCTGGTCCTTATTGTCCTTATTGTCCTTATTGTCCTCCAGGCCCACGAGGACACAGACCTCCTGGTCCTTATTGTCCTTATTGTCCTCCAGGCCCACGAGGACACAGACCTCCTGGTCCTTATTGTCCTTATTGTCCTCCTGGTCCTTATTGTCCTTATTGTCCTCCAGGCCCACGAGGACACAGACCTCCTGGTCCTTCACGCCCACGACATGAGGATCGCCGAGGCTCTCCTCTGGGGGGCGGAGCCGGGCGCCGCGGCCACGCCCCCCACCGCGCCGCCACGCCCCCTGAGGGTCCTGCAGCACCGCGGCCTCCAGCAGGTGGCGCTGGCGCCGTCAGAGGAGGAGGAAGAGCGGCCGCTGCTGAGCGCGGGCCGGGCCTACCGCCTGGAGATCGGCTTCTCCGCCAACCTGTCGCGAAGCTTCCACGGTTTCTACCGTAGCAGCTACCGCACCGCACAGGGAGAAGAGAGGTAGGTAGCAGCTACCGCACCGCGCAGGGCGAAGAGAGGTAGGTAGCAGCTACCGCACCGCGCATGGCGAAGAGAGGTAGGTAGCAGCTACCGCACCGCGCAGGGCGAAGAGAGGTAGGTAGCAGCTACCGCACCGCGCATGGCGAAGAGAGGTAGGTAGCAGCTACCGCACCGCGCATGGCGAAGAGAGGTAGGTAGCAGCTACCGCACCGCGCAGGGAGAAGAGAGGTATGTAGCAGCTACCGCACCGCGCATGGCGAAGAGAGGTAGGTAGCAGCTACCGCACCGCGCAGGGAGAAGAGGGGTAGGTAGCAGCTACCGCACTGCGCAGGGAGAAGAGGGGTAGGTAGCAGCTACCGCACCGCGCAGGGAGAAGAGCGGTAGGTAGCAGCTACCGCACCGCGCATTGTGAAGAGAGGTAGGTAGCAGTGTTGTTTTGGGCAGCACATTTCTATTTCAGTTTTAGTCATTTATTAATTGAGTGTAAAATCTGCCCCAAAATTCGAGTGTAGGTTTCGTAGTACACCCACGTCGCCACGGCATTTATAAAGTGATCGCAGACAGCTGATCCTGATTCCTTAATTTCGTTCCGACGTTAATAAATGTGACGGCTGAAATCTTTCTGGCACGCCCTATGAAATCAAGCCTCGCCCTCGTTTTTGCGACATGAACACATGAAATACGACCTGGAAACCATGGTTACAGGAAAAACAGTTTCCCCCATGCCTTGCTGCCCGCCTCACCCCCCTCTCTCATACACACACACACACACACACACACACACACACACACGCACACGCAACTTGCAAGCCCATTCAACTGGTGTATCTTAAATAAATAAAGAACGAACACCTGCATGAATTAAATAAAGCTGTAGGCCTACCCTGTCTGTTTCCCTCTCACCTCGCTTGCTTTGCTGTCATGTCCACGCACGCACGCACCTCAAGGCTACATGACACATCCCATCGCCATGAATGGAATACGTTTGTAGGCTGGCCTATATTAATTTGACCCATTCGTGCGCAGTGCACAGAAAGTGAGTGAGTGAGTGAGTGAGTGATGTCTGCATGAGAGATAGTTTATGGAGTGATATGATCATTAATGAACGAATCATAAACATATGGATGAAGGCTTGCCGCTTGCATGTGTGCTGGTATGTGTTGGCGACGCATGCCGCGGTCCCGTCCTACCGACCCCCGAAAATGATCTCGCTTTTATCTGAACTGTCAAAGCACTTATTTAAATTTGTGAATGATTAAGCCCCTTACGCCTATAGCCTACAATTGCAAGTAGGCAAGCTGTATGCTTGGTATTACTTGGAAATAAAGGCGTGCAGTCCATTTATGCCTAAATAATATAATATCGCAGGGATTATATAGGCATCTGATGTCACGGTAGTAAGTCTGTTAATAGAGAGGGCACCAGATTAAAGATCCATCCACTTGCATTAAGTTGCTCAATAGCACATGATTTCACTCCTCCTTCCGGCTAGGAACAGAGTGCATTCTGGGATGGATTGGACCCAAACACATGAACGCGCTGGTCCGTTGACTATCATTGCGCGCGTTCACGTATCAAACATTCGTCCACGCGCCATCGGCCCGATAACATCAACGCTGCGCAATGATAGTCAACGGACCAGCGGGTGTTTGGTTTCCTCAGGCCGCCGTCTCTATTCAAATATACTCTAAGGTTTTAACCCATTCTGGAAGGGAAACCCTATTGGTGTTTTTTAACTCATTCAATTCTCTTTCAATACTTGCTGCCTGATATTTTGAAGTAAAAGTGTAAAAAAAAAAAAAAAATCACTTCCTTAGTTTTTTGAAAATTAATTATTATTATTATTATTATTTATAAATGAAGGTTCCTGGCCTCCACCCAGTTCGAGCCCACCAGCGCGCGCGCTGCCTTCCCCTGCTTTGACGAGCCAGCGTTCAAAGCCAACTTCACCGTCCGGATCGTCCGAGAGCCGCGACACATCGCCCTGTCCAACATGCCCAAGGTTCGTATTCACCCCTTTTGGGGTTTTAGCATTTTAGCATTATGTTATACTTTAGCTATTGAAAAATAGCAGATCTACAAGCTCATAGCGCACCGAGTGCTGCGCTGTGAGCTTGCAGGTCTGCTATTTTGGAAAAATCATGAAAATGTAGTGCAAATCAAATGTGCAAATCTTACCACTAGGGCCCAGCGCCTGCAGTCCCTCCTCTTACCACTAGGGCCCAGCGCCTGCAGTCCCTCCTCCTACCACTAGGGCCCAGCGCCTCAACATTGGAGAGCCTCACTGAGGGGCTTGCTTCACTTGCCCGACAAAACTAACGACCTCTTGACCTCTTGGTGGCAGGTTAAGACTGTGGCGCTCCCTGGTGGCCTTCTGGAGGATTTCTTCGACACCAGTGTGGCGATGAGCACCTACCTGGTGGCCTTCATCATATCCGACTTCCTGTCTGTCAGCAAGACCACCCGCCATGGGGTCAAGGTAGGACCATGGGGTCAAGGGTCAAGGTAGGACCACCCACCATGGGGTCAAGGGTCTTGGTAGGACCACCCACCATGGGGTCAATGTAGGATCACCCACCATGGGGTCAAAGGTCTAGGTAGGACCACCCACCATGGGGTCAAGGGTCAAGGTAGGACCACCCACCATGGGGTCAATGTAGGATCACCCACCATGGGGTCAAGGGTCAAGGTAGGACCACCCACCATGGGGTCAATGTAGGATCACCCACCATGGGGTCAAGGGTCTAGGTAGGACCACCCACCATGGGGTCAAAGGTCAAGGTAGGACCACCCGCCATGGGGTCAAGGTAGAACCACCCGCCATGGGGTCAAAGGTCAAGGTAGGACCACCCGCCATGGGGTCAAGGTAGGACCACCCACCATGGGGTCAAGGGTCAAGGTAGGACCACCCACCGGTGTTGTTTTTGGCAGCAGATTTAGATTTTAGTTGTAGTCATTTAGTCTCTTGAATAGTTTTCATTTAGTTTTAGTCACATTTTAGTCACCTGGAATGTTTTAGTCAACTAAATGTCATAAGACTTTAGTCTTACAGTTGATTTAGTCGACTAAAATTTATTTTGGCGGGCCTTGATGCCGTCGTAATGAATCTTTATTTGTGTTGTGGTCACATATCTCTGTGTTGTGGTCACATCTCTGTGTTGTGGTCACATCTCTGTGTTGTGGTCACATCTCTGTGTTGTGGTCGCATCTCTGTGTTGTGGTCAGATATCTCTGTGTTGTGGTCAGATCTCTGTGTTGTGGTCAGATATCTCTGTGTTGTGGTCATCTCTGTGTTGTGGTCAGATATCTGTGTTGTGGTCAGATATCTCTGTGTTGTGGTCAGATATCTCTGTGTTGTGGTCAGATATCTCTGTGTTGTGGTCAGATATCTCTGTTGTGGTCATCTCTGTGTTGTGGTCAGATATCTGTGTTGTGGTCATCTCTGTGTTGTGGTCAGATATCTCTGTGTTGTGGTCAGATATCTCTGTGTTGTGGTCAGATATCTCTGTTGTGGTCATCTCTGTGTTGTGGTCAGATATATCTGTGTTGTGGTCAGATATCTCTGTGTTGTGGTCATCTCTGTGTTGTGGTCAGATCTCTGTGTTGTGGTCAGACATCTCTGTGTTGTGGTCAGATATCTCTGTGTTGTGGTCAGATATCTCTGTGTTGTGGTCATATCTCTGTGTTGTGGTCAGATATCTCTGTTGTGGTCATCTCTGTGTTGTGGTCAGATATCTCTGTGTTGTGGTCTTCTCTGTGTTGTGGTCAGATATCTCTGTGTTGTGGTCAGATCTCTGTGTTGTGGTCAGATATCTCTGTGTTGTGGTCATCTCTGTGTTGTGGTCAGATATCTCTGTGTTGTGGTCAGATATCTGTGTTGTAGTCACATATCTGTGTTGTGGTCAGATATCTCTGTGTTGTGGTCATCTCTGTGTTGTGGTCACATCTCTGTTTTGTGGTCAGATATCTCTGTGTTGTGGTCATCTCTGTGTTGTGGTCAGATATCTCTGTGTTGTGGTCACATCTCTGTGTTGTGGTCAGATATCTCTGTGTTGTTGTCACATCTCTGTGTTGTGGTCAGATATCTCTGTGTTGTGGTCACATCTCTGTGTTGTGGTCAGATATCTGTGTTGTGGTCAGATATCTCTGTGTTGTGGTCATCTCTGTGTTGTGGTCAGATATCTTTGTTGTGGTCACATCTCTGTGTTGTGGTCAGATATCTCTGTGTTGTGGTCAGATATCTCTGTGTTGTGGTCAGATATCTCTGTTGTGGTCAGATATCTCTGTGTTGTGTTGTGGTCAGATATCTCTGTGTTGGTCAGATATCTCTGTGTTGTGGTCATCTCTGTGTTGTGGTCATCTCTGTGTTGTGGTCAGATATCTCTGTGTTGTGGTCAGATATCTCTGTGTTGTGGTCAGATCTCTGTGTTGTGGTCACATCTCTGTGTTGTGGTCAGATATCTCTGTGTTGTGGTCAGATATCTCTGTGTTGTGGTCAGATATCTCTGTGTTGTGGTCATCTCTGTGTTGTGGTCAGATATCTCTGTGTTGTGGCCATCTCTGTGTTGTGGTCAGATATCTCTGTGTTGTGGTCAGATATCTCTGTGTTGTGGTCAGATATCTCTGTGTTGTGGTCAGATATCTCTGTGTTGTGGTCATCTCTGTGTTGTGGTCATCTCTGTGTTGTGTTGTGGTTAGATATCTCTGTGTTGTGGTCATCTCTGTGTTGTGGTCAGATATCTCTGTGTTGTGGTCATCTCTGTGTTGTGGTCAGACATCTCTGTGTTGTGGTCAGATATCTCTGTGTTGTGGTCAGATATCTCTGTGTTGTGGTCATCTCTGTGTTGTGGTCATCTCTGTGTTGTGGTCATCTCTGTGTTGTGGTCAGATATCTCTGTGTTGTGGTCAGATATCTCTGTCTTGTGGTCAGATATCTCTGTGTTGTGGTCATCTCTGTGTTGTGGTCAGATATCCGTCTACTCGGTACCAGAGAAGATCGACCAGACGGCCTTCGCTCTCGACGCTGCCGTCAAACTCCTGGACTTCTACGATGAATACTTCGATATCCCTTATCCTCTGCCTAAACAAGGTATTAATATCCCTTATCTTATCCTTTGCCTAAACAAGGTATTAATATCCCTTATCTTATCCTCTGCCTAAACAAGGTATTAATATCCCTTATCGTATCCTCTGCCTAAACAAGGTATTAATATCCCTTATCTTATCCTCTGCCTAAACAAGGTATTAATATCCCTTATCTTATCCTCTGCCTAAACAAGGTATTAATATCCCTTATCTTATCCTCTGCCTAAACAAGGTATTAAGATCTACAAGCTCATATCGCGGCTCCTAGTGTCGCGCTATGAACTTGTAGGTCTGCTATTTTTAAGCGTGATAATGTGGCGCAAATCTTTGGAATATACAGTATATTATTACAGAGCGAACGTTTTTAAAAAACGTTTTAGAAACTCCCCCCTCTGTCAGGTGATAAGAAGCGTTTTGGGACTCCTCACGCATTGAAGGAAGCATGAGGTCAGTCCGTTGCTCTCCCCAGGTTGGCAGAGGAAGTGTAGCGACCAGGATTAGACACTGGGTGAAAAAAATGGGCTGCAAAATCGTGCGATAAAAATGAAAGCAGAAGCAAATATTTGAGTTAAAAACGTTCTCTGTGTGTGAAAGCATATTTTCAAAGACTTGTGCCACATTTTCACGTCTTTTAATTTTTTTTTCTAATAGCTATAGTATAACATAATGCTTAAAACACCTAAAGGGGTTCCCGTCCTGAATGGCTTGTTATTATCCCCAGACCTGGCAGCCATCCCAGACTTCCAGTCCGGAGCCATGGAGAATTGGGGTCTGACCACGTACCGAGAGGACGGCCTCCTGTTTGACCCCCACAGGTCTTCAGCCTCCGACAAGCTGGCAATCACCATGGTGATCGCCCACGAGCTGGCCCACCAGGTAACGCACACCAGCTGTCAATCACCATTCAGGGTGATTGACAAGCTGTCAATCGCCACGGATTAAAGCAGTACAATTACAATTTAGGCATTTATCAATTACTTAAAGGTATATTCAGTGATTTCACTCAAAAAACCTTAGGTTTCGTTTTTGGCTGGGACCTAAGCCTTTCATCCAATCAGGATAGAGAGCCAAAAACGGTTTTTTGACCCCCAGGGGTTAACTGGGGACAGGGAGGAACTCCTTATATGGTCAGCACACTCTATAGTAGAGAGGATTATCACAACAAAACAAAAAAATAAGTGATATTTGAATTAAGTGAAATCACTGAATATACCTTTAATCCAGAGTGATTTACATTAAAAACAGGTTCTGTACGTATAGGACGCCCCTAGGCGTCTTAAGGATTAAAAACGAGCTGAGCCTTAGACGTCGCTGGGCGTTCCTAGCGCATCTTCAATGATACGGGGCCAGATAAGAATATTCAGAATTCTTCCAATTTTTCTTTGTTGGCCCGTTCGCCTTTCGGCTGCTGTATGCTAACGCTCTGGGCAATTATTAGCTTGCCGTTGACTCACATGTTAGCGCGGCGGAAAGAATGACTTGTATCTCCTAATCCAGGGCGCTCTCCGTGGTGATGAACGGATCGATATGCTGGCGCTTCTTGGATCATATATCGTATAAATTGAAATGATCGCAATGTAAGCTAGCAATGTAAAGTCAACTTTTTTTAGTAGATTGTTACCGGGTCATGGCTTTCAGAGTATAAGCGCTGAGACAACCCCGGCCACCCAGAGCTCCTATTTTGAAGCACTTCCGGCACTGATAGGCCCTCATTTATCAATCGAGTGTAAAATCTGCCACAGATTCGAGTGCAGGTTTCGTAGTACACCCACGCCGCCACGGCATTTATAAAGTGATCGCAAACAGCTGATCTTTCCTTAATTTTGTTCTCACGTTAATAAATGTCACGGCTGAATTTGATCTGGCACGCCCTAAGAAATCAAGCCTCGCCCTCGTTTTTGCGACATGAACAACGCCAATACGTTTCCTGAAACCATGGTTACATGAAAAAATAGGTTTCTCCCGTGCCTTGCTGCCCGCCTCACCCCCCTCTCTCATACACACGCACAGACGCACAGCACGCACACGCAACTTGCAAGCCCAACTAACTGGTGTGTTGTTAAATAGATAAAGAACAACACCTGCATGAATTAAATAAAGTTGTAGGCCTACCCTGTCTGTTTCTCCTCTCGCTTCGTTTCCCTTGCTGCCCGCCTCACCCCCCCGCACACATATCGCAATTTTTCACTGTGTGTTGTTAGTTGTATATTAAATTATTAAAGTATTTTTAATTTAATATACAAGATATATTAGTGAACGAAAACCTGAACCTGTGAACCATAATTAAATAACAAATAGGCACACACACGCGGCTGTTTTGCAGGTGCTCCTCCTGTCCAGTCACTTGCGCTGGGAGCCTGGCACGGTACATTTGGCATTCGAGCGACGCGTCAGGTTTATTATATTGCACATACCGTAAGAAAGACATCGGCCTGCTGTAGATTAGCTACAGTAGGCTTATACCACGTTGGGACTCTCCGCAGCTGAGCTGCAGCACTGCTGCACTATACTCTCCAACGTCCCGTCATGGAAATATTTCAGCACAGACAGCCCAAATCCTCGCATGTATGCGCTCATGCAAAACACCGTTTAAATGGCTTAAGCATCTCTTGCAACATTGTTTTTAATTGCGCGATTTTATCTCCTACTAATTTCATATGACACATTCCTTAACATTTTTATTTATTTATTTTTTACATGTAGCCCATATACATTATACATACCTTTTATATAAACATTTTAGGAGTGAATACATATATGTTTAGATGCCAGCTGTGACAGCCTCTCAGCAGTTCAGACAATGCTGTCTTGTGTAAGACAGAAAAACAAAGCGTACGGCAGCTGCCGAGCAGACGTGGGTTTTGAACGTTGTCACGTTCAATTTCAAGCTTTGCCGGAAATGGAAATGTTAAATGCCGAAAATGTCGGTAATTTCGGCGTGCGCCCATATTTTGGCGTGCGCACGGTTGATAAATGAGGGCCATAGTGTTTTAAGCAAGAACAAAACGCATGGCAATACATCACATACATAAACAGTAGTTATCATGAAACATGCGTAAGCTAAGAACATAACAGTGGAATATCTATTTAATGAAACTATATATATAAACTAAACATACTATACTATACGTATGTACTATAAAGTGCTATGTCTACGTAAAATGCTGCATGTCAGTAAGTCTGCATGGAACGCTATCTAAGTCTACATAAAGTAATAAGTCTCTAAGTACTCAGTCAAATCAAATGTATTCATATAGCACAGTGTTACCAGCTGCTTGCTTAAGCTGTTTTCCCTGGGAAGCTAGTATTTATGCTCTGGTAGACTGACTCCTCTAGTATTTCTGCTCTGGTAGACTGACTCCTCTAGTATTTCTGCTCTCTGGTAGACTGACTCCTCTAGTATTTCTGCTCTGGTAGACTGACTCCTCTAGTATTTCTGCTCTGGTAGACTGACTCCTCTAGTATTTCTGCTCTGGTAGACTGACTCCTCTAGTATTTCTGCTCTCTGGTAGACTGACTCCTCTAGTATCTCTGCTCTGGTAGACTGACTCCTCTAGTATTTCTGCTCTGGTAGACTGACTCCTCTAGTATTTCTGCTCTCTGGTAGACTGACTCCTCTAGTATTTCTGCTCTGGTAGACTGACTCCTCTAGTATTTCTGCTCTCTGGTAGACTGACTCCTCTAGTATCTCTGCTTTGGTAGACTGACTCCTCTAGTATTTCTGCTCTGGTAGACTGACTCCTCTAGTATTTCTGCTCTGGTAGACTGACTCCTCTAGTATTTCTGCTCTCTGGTAGACTGACTCCTCTAGTATTTCTGCTCTGGTAGACTGACTCCTCTAGTATTTCTGCTCTGGTAGACTGACTCCTCTAGTATTTCTGCTCTCTGGTAGACTGACTCCTCTAGTATTTCTGCTCTGGTAGACTGCCTCCTCTAGTATTTATGCTCTCTGGTAGACTGACTCCTCTAGTATTTCTGCTCTGGCCCAGTGGTTTAACCCTGTGTGACCCTGTTTCACCCTGTTTGACCCTGTGTGACCCTGTGTGACCCCGCCCCCCAGTGGTTCGGGAACCTGGTGACGATGGCCTGGTGGAACGACCTGTGGCTCAACGAGGGATTCGCCAAGTTCATGGAGTTTGTGTCCGTGAGCGTCGTCTACCCAGAGCTGCATGTGGTGAGGACACCTTTAACACACCATTCTGTAGTCCTTTAACACACCATTCTGTAGTCCTTTAATACACCATTCTGTAGTCCTTTAACACACCATTATGTAGTCCTTTAACACACCATTCTGTAGTCCTTTAACACACCATTCTGTAGTCCTTTAACACACCATTCTGTAGTCCTTTAACACACCATTCTGTAGTCCTTTAACACACGTTTCTGTAGTCCATTAACACACCATTCTGTAGTCCTTTAACACACCATTATGTAGTCCTTTAATATAGCACGTTCGGTGACCTTTGACCCCTGACCCCTTGACCCCACACAGGAGGACTTCTTCCTGGGGAAGTGTCTGGAGGCCATGGAGGTGGACTCTCTTAGCTCCTCCCACCCGCTGTCCGCGGCCACCGTGGAGAGCCCCGCCCAGATCCGCGAGATGTTCGACGACGTCTCGTATCGCAAGGTGAGCCACGCCCACCTCGTTACCGAGCCACGCCCACCTCGTTACCGAGCCACGCCCACCTCGTTACCGAGCCACGCCCACCTCGTTACCGAGCCACGCCCACTTTGTTACCGAGCCACGCCCACCTCATTACCGAGCCACGCCCACCTCGTTCCTCCCCCCTCCTCCAGGGGGCGTGGCATTCTAACGAACTGTTCCTCCTCTCCCCTGCAGGGGGCGTGGCATTCTAACGAGCTGTTCCTCATCTCCCCTCCAGGGGGCGTGGCATTCTAACGAGCTGTTCCTCCTCTCCCCTCCAGGGGGCGTGGCATTCTAACGAGCTGTTCCTCCCCCCCCCTCCAGGGGGCGTGGCATACTAACAAGCTGTTCCTCCTCTCCCCTCCAGGGGGCGTGGCGTTCTAACGAGCTGTTCCTCCTCTCCCCTCCAGGGGGCGTGGCATTCTAACGAGCTGTTCCTCCCCCCCTCCAGGGGGCGTGGCATTCTAACAAGCTGTTCCTCCTCTCCCCTCCAGGGGGCGTGGCATTCTAACGAGCTGTTCCTCCTCTCCCCTCCAGGGGGCGTGGCATTCTAACGAGCTGTTCCTCCTCTCCCCTCCAGGGGGCGTGGCATTCTAACGAGCTGTTCCTCCCCCCTCCTCCAGGCGGCGTGGCATTCTAACGAGCTGTTCCTCCTCTCCCCTCCAGGGGGCGTGGCATTCTAACGAGCTGTTCCTTCTCTCCCCTCCAGGGGGCGTGGCATTCTAACGAGCTGTTCCTCCTCTCCCCTCCAGGGGGCGTGGCATTCTAACCAGCTGTTCCTCCTCTCCCCTGCAGGGGGCGTGCATCCTCCACATGCTCCGAGACTTCCTGGGTGCCGACGCCTTTAAGGTGGGCATCGTGGCGTACCTGAAGAGACACGCCTACCAGAACACCGTCAGCGCACACCTGTGGGACAGCCTGAGCCAGGTGGGCCACGCCCCTAACCCTAATTAACACCTGTGGGACAGCCTGAGCCAGGTGGGCAACCCTTAGTGTTTTATTTAGCTGCCAGGGGCAGGTGGGCAACCCTTAGTGTTTTATTTAGCTGCCAGGGGCAGGTGGGCGACCCTTAGTGTTTTATTCAGCTGCCAGGGGCAGGTGGGCGACCCTTAGTGTTTTATTTAGCTGCCAGGGGCAGGTGGGCGACCCTTAGTGTTTTATTTAGCTGCCAGGGGCAGGTGGGCGACCCTTAGTGTTTTATTTAGCTGCCAGGGGCAGGTGGGCAACCCTTAGTGTTTTATTTAGCTGCCAGGGGCAGGTGGGCGACCCTTAGTGTTTTATTTAGCTGCCAGGGGCAGGTGGGCAACCCTTAGTGTTTTATTTAGCTGCCAGGGGCAGGTAGGCAACCCTTAGTGTTTTATTTAGCTGCCAGGGGCAGGTGGGTGACCCTTAGTGTTTTATTTAGCTGCCAGGGGCAGATGGGCAACCCTTAGTGTTTTATTTAGCTGCCAGGGGCAGGTGGGCAACCCTTAGTGTTTTATTTAGCTGCCAGGGGCAGATGGGCGACCCTTAGTGTTTTATTTAGCTGCCAGGGGCAGGTGGGCAACCCTTAGTGTTTTATTTAGCTGCCAGTGGCAGGTGGGCAACCCTTAGTGTTTTATTTAGCTGCCAGGGGCAGGTGGGCAACCCTTAGTGTTTTATTTAGCTGCCAGGGGCAGGTGGGCTATCCTTAGTGTTTTATTTAGCTGCCAGGGGCACGTGGGCAACCCTTAGTGTTTTATATCCATGTGTTCGTCACAGAAAAACAACCGATATACAAGCTCTGTAGATCTCTGTTGTTGTATGAGGAACGGCAGGGTTCAAGTGTTTGTAGATCTGGGGTACAAGTGGTTACGCATTACTTTGGCTGACATTTTCAAAGTTTTCCCACCGGACATGCTATACCGAACTGCACCACTTGGTGTCAATCTTGACTTGGGAATATAACGAGAGGCATGAGAATGTAGAATGTAGGAAGACGGCAGAGAAGCACCATCATTGTCTCCACCACCATCCTTTTGACTGTTTGTGCATGCGCGTTGCCGTTCACTTCCCTGTTTGCGTCTCAGAAAGAATGCCTCGCATTTCCCAATCCAGGGCGCTCTCCGTGGTTTTGACCAGATGGATATACTAAGCTCTTCATTTCTGACTTCAGCTCGCCTCTCGTTTTAACCCATTCTGACCTGAGATCAGATTCATACGAGGTTTCCGCCCGACACACACTGGTCTGTTGAACCCATTCTGACCTGAGATCAGATTCTAAAAATGTCAGTCGCTCTTCGATTTTTCAAAAATAGCAGATCTACAAGCTCATATCGCGCCACCGAGTGGCGCGATACGAGCTTGTAGATCTGCTATTTTTAAATAGCTAAAGCATAACATGATGCTGACACCAAAATGGGTGCCCGGTCAGAATGGGTTAAAATATAGGAAATGGTGATCTGATTTGAGCCTAGATTGACTTTGTTATGATATAGAAAGCAATCGCGGGGCATAACTGATCCCAGGTCAGTATAATGAAATGGCCGACTTCCACTACCGGTTCAAACTAACCAAAACGTCTAGGGTCATTTGGGGGACCTTTTTTTTTAAATACGTCTGGCATGGGCAACGGCCCCATCTGGTGGATTCCCGGCAGTATGGCACTCAAGGAGTTTGAATTGTCGATCTTTTCCCCAATGTATGAAACGGATCGTTGAGAAACAGCTGCTGTCTCCTTCCAGATCTGCCAGTCACATGACCAGGATGAAGGGCCAATCGGACGCCAGGAATTCTGCTCCGAGGGCAGACTGCAGCCCGGCTCCGAGGTGAGACTTTTATTTTCTTAACTCATTTAGTCCTTGTCAGACTTTTATTTTCTTAACTCATTTAGTCCTTGTCAGACTTTTATTTTCTTAACTCATCCATGGCTAACATATATTTGTTTTATTTTTTGTTGTAAGATTTTTTTCTCCAATGTTAAAAAGACGTTAAAGGGATAGTTCTGATTTTTTTTAACCCATTCTGATCTGAGATCAGATTCTAAAAATGTCTATTACATCCTGACAGTTTCATTATTAACCCATTCTGACCTGAGATCAGATTCTAAAAGTGTCTTCGATTTTTCAAAAATAGCAGACCTACAAGCTCGTATCGCGCCACTCGGTGGCGCGATATGAGCTTGTAGATCTGCTATTTGATAGATCTGCACAGGGGGGCCACGCAATAAAAGTAAATTAATTCACAAAACTATGCGTCATTTGTATTGTTTGTATTGTTATTTCTAAAATATTAGCGCAACTTTCGTTCAACTTTGACCCCTCTATCACATGGAAGTATTTTTTGGGCGTAGTGATATGGGCACAAAAAACAGTTCCGTGTGATAGAGGGGTAAAAAATGAACGAAAGTTGTGCTAATATTTTAGAAATAGGTCAACAAGTTGTGAATTAATTTACTTTTAATGCGTGGCCCCCTGACTACTTAATATTTCACCAAAGCCAGCAGAAAGAGCACAACTCCCACCACGGGACTCAGGCAAACAATGAATACAGTTGCAACCACTGTATTAATGGCAAGTATTTCATCCAGCTTAAGTTAATAAAATAGATTTCAACCTTACTACTACTTTGTACTACTAGGACTAAGACTAAAAAATATGTTGGAAAAAAAATATATATATATATAGTTTTATGAAAATTTTATAATAATTATATAATTATATACTAAATTAATAATTTACATTTGGGGGATATCTTTCACAATAATGAATAAAACATGTTCTAGACATTCTAATGATCACAAAAAAACATATATTACAATTATTGTACCTACTTTTATTAGGGTAAAGGTCAAAAGTCTTAGGTTAAAAAATGTTCAAAATCCAGACAACAGAGTCCAGACATTTTTAATTTGTGTGAATTTCAGCCTCTGTGGGGGGTATTTATATGCAAATATCATGACCAATGGCATTGCAATGAAAAAGTAATTAATTAAAATAAAATTGTTGCTAAAAAGCAACGCTGGGTCTTAGAGGGCTAAAGAGGTCTTTGGCCTGGATGGCTATTTGTTAAAAGAAGTCAAAAACATATTTGGCCTAAAATGACAACTAAATGATTGTTAACCATGTTGTGAAATGTGTATGTGTGTGTGTGTGTGTGTGTGTGTGTGTGTGTGTGTGTGTGTGTGTGTGTGCGCGTGTGCGTGTGCGTGTGCAGAAATGGTACTCTGGGGATGAATTGGACATCAGAGCCATCATGGACACCTGGACGTTGCAGGAAGGCTTCCCATTGGTCAGCGTGGCTGTGACAGGACGTGAGGTCACACTGCGGCAGGAACGCTTCCTCAAGTCGGACGGCCCCGCCCCCGCTCATGGGTACGACCCGATCTACAAGCTCATAGCAGACCTACAAGCTCATAGGGCGGCACCGAGTGCTATGAGCTATGAGTGCTATGAGCTTGTAGATCTGCTATTTTTATTTTTAATCGTGAAAATGTGGCGCATATCTTTGAATATGTATTCTTTCAGAGCGAAGGTTTTTTTACTCAAATCTTTGCTTCTGAGGGGGGGGGGGGGGGGGGGGTCCCTGGAACAACATGTTTTCAGATGGCCCAATTACAGCAGGGGATCACTATTGATATTATAATACAATATTTGATTGATTTTAATAGTAGACGCATATATGTCTGTCGAGGCGCAGCGCAATTTTAACCCATTCTTACCTGAGATCAGATTCATAAGCTCGTATCGCGCCACTCGGTGGCGCGATATGAGCTTGTAGATCTGCTATTTTTCAATAGGTAAAGCACGACATGATGCTAACACCAAAATGGGTTCCCATTCAGAATGGGTTAATAGTAGACGCATATGTCTGTCGAGGCGCAGCGCAATTTTAATGGCAGCATACTGTACGAGGTTCACATGCGCAAAAATAACAGATGTACAAGTTATCGACACGGAATGGTATGTGTACGGTATGGTACACGATGTACGCTTGTAGATCTGTTTATTTTAAGCATGCAAAGTTATGACGAAGCATGCGATGCATGAGTCATCATGTGAGAGAGTTTCTTTCAACTCGTGTCCCCTCCTTTTTACTGTCAGAATCTGTCATAAAATAGTGTGTGTGTGTGTGTGTGTGTGTGTGTGTGTGTGTGTGTGTGTGGGGGGGGGGGGGGGGGGGGGGGGGCGGGCGGGCGGGCGGGCGGGCGCGCACATGGGGGGAGAGACCCGATATATTTATTCAGACCAGTGTGCGTCCAGTGGAAACCTCGTATGAATCTGATCTCAGGTCAGAATGGGTTATTATGGGAGAGACGCAGAGACAGAGAAATATTTCAAATCATCCTGTGTCGCTCTAGCCTGCCCAGGGACTACAGATGAAATTTAGCTTCGGCTGACTCTGGCCCGTTTACATTGATGTGGAAACTGACATGTTGATGTCCCTGTCAAATAAATAAATAAATAGCGCACGGCCGCACGTATAGAGAGAGAGCCAATGGAATGGAGCAAATGTTAAATAAGCTACACAGGTGGTCCCAAATGATTAATTGATTACATCACTATAGCAAAAGACGTAAAACTAGGTCAGCTCCAATTAGCTGCAGCGGCTCTGTTCTGACTTGAAGCTCAACACTAACGGACCACCTTCACGTTTAAACCTCAAGATGACATGGAAACGCCCGCCGATTTAACCCTCTAATGGCCAAGTGGCCAACCTTAATAACATCTTATTGTGCCTTAGGCCAGCTTTGGCTGACTTTTTGAATGACAATAGAATAATGTGCGATATGACCACAATGTCACGAAATATCTCATTTTAAAGCTGCACGTCTCTAGTTTACACAGAAAAAGAAATTATGTTCCTAGCATGTTCCATCGTTTACTTATAAGCATTTTAGTACACCTTGGTTTGACTTATCACTGAAACCAAGGTCTACTAAAAAGCTTATTAAGTAAACGATGGAACAAGCTATAATCATAATTATTTTTTCATTGTAAAGTAGTGACTTGGAGCTATAAAATGAGACATTTCGTGACATTGAGGTCATATCTCACATTTTTCGATTGCCATTCAAAAAGTCGCCAAATCTGGCCAATGCTGGCCAATGCCCCATTTCTTAATTCGTCATTTTAATGCAATAAGAGGGATCAGCGATCTAAATAAAATACATCACGTTTTACTTTCATTTTCAAATTAATACCCAGAAGTGCCACCAGATGGCGGGAACGTTCCATTATTCTTATTTTGGCAAAAGTATCAAATCTGGCTAAATCACTTCCTGTCAAACGGAGATAAACAAAGGAGGCTACTATGACCACTAGCACATAGCTTAGCAATCCGGACAGCCAAGCTAACATTAGCTTTTTTATAACTTAGTCAAATTAAGCTTAAAAACGGCCAGGAACATCCCAAAATATCATTTTTTTTGCCGCGGATCACATAGAGACGGCGCGCGTGCACGATAGTGCACGATCGCGTGGGTTTCGGCCGGTTTTTGGTAGATTACATAAAAATAATTAAAAAAATGTCAAACAATTGCAATATTTTGTTATAAAAAGACGTACTGACAGGGCAGTACGTCTACTACGCAGATAACGTCATTGGCCACGAGGGATTTGTTGATTTAACACGTCAATTAACATGGCAGTCTATGGGCCTGACGTGCTCTTGGCCACAAGGGGGTTAATAACATATATCTAATCGGGTCAAGGTGCACACATGGAAGGAAAGTCCTTTTTATCGGGGATACCTTGTTGTGTAGGCTATATACGTCTCCGTGAATTGTATGCATCAGCAGCAAGCACATTATTGTTCAAACACCAGCTCCTCTGTTCATCTGTTGCTCTTATTTGGCTAATAAAATAATTAATAAGAATGAATGAATGCAACAGCAAGTTGTTGCTGTCATGTTGCTGTGTTCTCTTCTCTCTCTGTGTGACTGAAGGTTGCAGTGATTTCCCCTCATGTTCTTTTTCCCTCCATCGTAAAATGACCTTTTCTTTTTTTCACTATTTGGTTGGCTTAACCCATTCTGAACGGTAACCCATTTTGGTGTTAGCTATTGAAAAATAGCAGATCTACAAGCTCATATACGAGCTTGTAGGTCTGCTATTAAAAAAAAAAAAAAAAAAAACGACTGACATTTTTAGAATCTGATCTCAGGTCAAAATGGGTTAATCAGATCAGTGTGTGTCCAGTGGAAACCTCGTATGAATCTGATCTCAGGTCAGAATGGCTTAACATGTCCACGTGTCATTTGTTTACATATTTGGTACGCTTTACCGAGTCCTGTGTGAACCACCAAACGGACCAAAATCCAAATGCTAATATTTGGTCCTTGATCCGGAACCTTCTAAGCGAACTTTGGGTGTGAAAGCGCCCTTAGATAGCATATTTTACAGACTTATAGCATTTTATGTAAACATAGCACTATATAGTATTACTGTATATGCATGTGGGTTAATATTATTACCCTTATTATAATTATAATTATTATTGTGATTGTGTAGCAGGTTCCTGTGGCAGGTTCCGTTGACCTACATGACCAGCAGCTCGCCGACCGTTCACCGCTTTCTGCTGAAGACGGAACGTGGTGAGAAACACACACACACACACACACACACACACACACACACACACACACAGAGCAAGGTGTGTGTGTGTGTGTGTGTGTGTGTGTGTGTGTAGTTATTATTGTGTGTAGGTATTATGTCTGAAGGACAAATGTAAATCAACATTTTGTTTACTTTGTTTTTTTATTTATTTTTCCTTTTCTGTTTTTAGTAATATTTCTACGATAACCTGATATTACTCTTTTCATTTGTGCTTTTCATAAATTATGCTACTGTGATAATAAGATCACAGACTATTATTATTATTATTATTATTATTAGTTGTATTATATAAAAAGGTGGGCAAAATAAGCTTTATGCTTCAGCCCATACCTTTTCGGTTAGAATAGTCACTGCGTTGTCTAAGAAATGTAAATTAAGCAATGTAAATTGCTTAAACAACCATTTTGTTTATTTTTTTTTTTTTTAAATGACCGAAATAAAGATTCAAACTCAAACTCAACTCAAGGTGAAGTGTTGTACATTGACAAGCAGCAGGTAACTATTTTTTGCCGGGGAATTCTCCCTTCTGGCTCCAAAACTGCACTTCCCATTGCAGTCAGAACTGCAGCATCACTCCCAATCTTCCGCCGTATTCTGAAAACCCACCTTTTCAGACTCCATCATGGCCCATAGCACTTACCCCACCCCCTTAGATAGCATTTATGCAGACTTAGATAGCATTTGATACAGACTTATAGCATGTTATGTAGACAGCACTATAATTGCATTGTATATAGTCATAGCACGCCATAGTACATATGTATAGCATAGTAGTATATATGTATAGTTTATATGCAGAGTTGGGTGTAACGAGTAACGGAAAATCTCGTTACTGTAACGACACTACTTTGGTCGGTAACGAGTAATATAACGACACTACTCCTCCAAATTTGATAATCACACTACAGTTACTGGTCGCTGCAGTGCCTCGTTACTTGCGTCATGTGGCTGCTTTCAGCAGTGTTGCTTTGGAGAATAATGCACACAACGGAGATGAGTTGAACATGAACACTAATGGTGCGCTGGCAATGCAGTACGCAGTACGGACTAGAACATGTCAAACCGGTGTCAGATCAGCAGCAGCACAGCATTTTTCGTTACTGTCGTGGACTCGTAGGGTGGCCAGACGTCCGGTTTTAGACCCACCTATCCTCCCAAATCAACCTCTGGCCGGACAAATCATTGTCCGTTTTTTTGTGATATAGCCTACAGTGCTTGTGTCATAACTGTCATTTACGTTGTCTCTGTATTAAAATCTCCGCAGCACTTTTCCGCTGCACAGCAAGCTCCCAGTCTCCCACTGTCACAGAGACAGAGCAGGCGTTGGGGTGTTGCCATGTCCGCTTATTATAAGCGACTTTGGGCTTGTTTTATAATAGACCAGTCAGTTTTCTTTTGGGCTTGTTTTCATAGACATGGCTGCTTGTTTCTCTTCTAAAACCTGGCAACACTGCCAGTGGGAGGGTCTGTTTGTTTGTTGTAGAACGTGTGCTCTCACAATCACTAGTTAGTTAATGCAGAGATAAATAAACCAAATATGCCAAAATGAAAAACTACATTTAATGAGCAATGGAGCAGGGAACTGTGAACATATAGGCTACTGATTTATCTCAGTCTCATTATTTTTATTTGAATATATATTGGGAAAGTAAATATTTGCCTAGAACCATGTGGTACAGTGGTTTTCAACCATTTTCATATCAAGGTCCAGTATGTATTCTGCATTTTAGCCATGGACCACCATTTGATGAGATTTGGCCTCACAGACCGCAAACTAAATATTATGTTGTTGTCGTAGGATAAGATTTATTATTTGACAATGCATCTCAGGCGATTTTATAGAGTAACGCAAAAGTAATGTAACGAGTAATGTAACTAGTTACTTTCTCCAGGGAGTAATAAAGTAATGTAAGGCATTACTTTTTTCAAAAGTAATATGCAATATGTAGTGTATTACTTTCATGAGTAACGGACCCCAACTCTGTTTATATGTATAGCTTCATTATATAGCACTCATTCTTGAGATGAGGGACAAAAGTGGAAAAAACATGTCCCACACATAAGAGCCTTATTATTGTTCAAAATAAATTAATTTATTAAAAATAAAAGCACTTGCAAAGTTAAATGTAATACAGTTGTGTATTATTATGCCATTAATTTCATTATAATTGTTTTCATATGCCATCTGAATTAGTTAAAAGCAGGCACTGTACCCAAAAACGCCTGTATTTAGCCTGTCCCCAGCAAGTGGTCATAATTTCAAACTGCTAAAAAAGTGTCTAATACTGTCACAATCACATAAATATACATACTAAATTAAAGTAGATTGTCAACAACATAGCAAACAATATACACAATAATTTTAATTTATATTTTCCATTAGATATCTCATATCAAATGTGTGTCCCACGTCTCCCGTCAACTCCGTCAGGTTTTTTAAAAGTCTTAAATTAATCAGAAAATATTGTCGACAGATTTAGCCTGAAGACTCCTTTTCCAAGTCCCGTTTGTATTTGTTGCAACTGTGGAGCACCTGGTCTGAAAAGCATTCAATTGTTTGATATTTTAAACAAACAATGTTGATATCAGGGTGGTCACAGCTTTTACATGTCAACTCCGTCAGGACATTATTATGATCTTTGTTAAGAATTCCAAAATAATGTTTATTATAAAAGTTTAGGGTTAGGTTTAGCTAACAAATGAAGCAAAAACAAAATGGCTACATTGTACTACAGAGGGTTAAGATGAAAACAAATGACATTTTGTCAACTCCGTCAGACGTCAACTCCGTCAGGTTTTGTGTCTGACGGAGTTGACATGTATCTGACGGAGTTGACAAAAGTGTTCCTAAAACAATACAATTATAGTTTTTGAATAATGGGACGTATTCTAATTTGGCACACAGTTAGAGCATGCCTTAAGGAACATTTTTGGCTATAGGGCCATCACAGATTTGTCTCGTGGTGACCATGGCAGCCATTTTCCAAAATTGCCGCCACCTGATGTTATTTTACAATAACTCAAGTTCTACACCACCTAGGATCTTGATTCTGGTGACTAAGACTACATTTTCAAGGATGAGGGATACATTGGTACTATTTAGATTTGTCCTGTTACCATGGCAGCCATTGTTTTTCAAAATGGCCGCCACCTGCTGTTATTTTACAATAACTCAAGTTTTAGACCACATAGGATCTTGATTCTGCCGACTAATAATACATTTTAAAAGATGAGGAATACAGTGGTACTATTTAGATTTGTCCTGTGACCATGGCAGCCATTGTTTTTCAAAGTGACCACCAACCTGCTGTTATTTTACCAATAACTCAAGTTTTAGACCACCAAGGATCTTGATTCTGGCGACTAATCATTACATTTTCAAGGATGAACTTTCTCTGGGAGGGGTCAGGGCTTATTTCAGGTGCAGGTTGAGTTGCTACTGACAGGACATTAAAAGGAGGTGGGCTTTCTGGCCTTTGACTTGTCTCTTTCAGGTACAGACGCACAGTTTGACTTCACTGGCCACTGCAGTGTGGTGTTGTATCTTGGTGGCCTCCTGCCAGTGTTTCTCCATCCTTCTCATGAGCTCTGTGTTCTGGGGCTCTGTTATAGTCAACTTACATTGTCTTGGCTGGAGATTGCTTTCCTGCAGGGTCCAGCCCAGTCTTGTGCAGATGGCTACTGGCCCACCTGGAGGCCCCAACCTCACTTGTTTGGTTGGTGTGATTAGGTGGGGTGGTCTTCCCCAATCAGGATGAAGGGTTTGACCCTTTCAAACGGCAGTCTGGCCAAGTGTCTGTATTTAGTTGTGAGGCTAGATACAGGATACGATTGCTCACCCAGCCCCAGGTGACTTGAGGTGAAGGCTCCTTTGATTTGGTAACATTGCTTTGGTTGACATGCTGGGGACACAGAACGACACTGATGCCTTCAGTGTCTGCACATCCTGCCTGATAGTCCTGAAGGCAGATCTTCAGTCTTTCGCTCACTGTTCACTGCTCACTGTTCACCTCAAGCAGGTCTTCAAGGTGTTTGCCTTTGCACAGGCTATATGGCTAGGACTCATGCTTCAACCACTCAGAGAACTCCAACAGGGTGTTGGTTGCTCCTGGGCCGCAGAGCATTGTGCGGCAGAATTCAGCTCTCATCCCTGGTGGCAGCTTGTTGAGGAGTCGTGCAACATGTGAGCCGCATCTAAGTTCTGTGTCTCCCTCTGGGCCTAGGGTAGACACTTGCTATTTTCCGTAACACTAATTGGTGGGGCTGTCCAAACTTGTTGTTTAGGTGTCAATCGGGTCTCTGTTTGTGAAGTCGGGTCTAGGTGGTCTAGAAGATGAGTTATTTAGTCAGGGGATATTAATACAATCTGGTAATAAATTCCTTATCAAGAATTTTCTTCACCAATGTGTTTGGAAGGGTGTCTACTAACATATCCCACATTGCTTTATATTCAACCACCCTAGGGGACCTTTTGACAGCTGCTGAAAGTTGGGGTACCATCAACAACCTATATAAGGCAAAATGTTCATTATGCTTTAAGTAGCATGTGACATGTCAAACTAGGGAGTTTTCATGATTCTGAATGCATTCCAAGCATTAGCTATGCACGAAGAACACTCCTTGGGCTGAAAACGGCCATAGCCATCATCACAAAATGAGGTCAGCACATTTGGGCAAGTGGATATATGGCCGAATTTAGCCCAAGGGGTTTGACCCCTAGTTTGGCCATAGACTCCCTAGTTTTGCCATAGCCACTTGGTATGGTACCCAACTTTCAGCAGCTGTCAAAAATGCCTCTAGGGTGGTTCAATAGAAACCAATGTGGGATATGTTAGTAGACACCTTTACAAACACATTGGTGAAAAAATTCTTGGTAAGAAATGTATTCACAGATTTGACATTATTCTGATAATAGGCCTATTCCCTGACTAAATTGGTAAAATAATAGCAGGTCCACCATTTTTTTAAATGGCTGCCATTGTCACGGGATAAATTTAAATAGATAAAACTGTATTCCTCCTCATTGAAAACGTAGGATTAGTCATCAGAATCAAGATCTTAGGTGGTGTAGAACTTGAGTTATTGTAAGATAACAGCAGGTGGCTGCCATTTTGAAAATGGCTGCCATGGTCACAGGGCCAATATAAATAGTACCACTGTATTCCTCATCCTTGAAAATGTGGGATTAGTCACCAGAATCAAGATCCTAGGTGATCTAGAACCTAAATCAGTTAAACTTGTCAACTCCGTCAGATGTTCGTCAACTCCGTCAGATGTTCGTCCCGTGATGTTTTTGTTAATTTCCAAAGAAATAGAAAATGTGATGTTAAATATTTTGTGCATATGTATTGAAACACCAACTGAAATGATACGTAATGATGATTTTTTTTTTTTTTTACATGGTTTTCATGTTATAATATTGAAAATAGAGGTTGAAATGACGAATTAGAGAAATTGGATATTTCATAATAGTGTGATATTGGAAAAAAACAATATTAAAATAATTGTATTACTTAACTTGATTACTGAAAGCCATTATAAGAGAACTGAGGACTTTATATTATTGTTGAAATTATCAAATTCAATTAAAAGGTATTTTAGTGTGTCTGACGGAGTTGACATGAATCGGTTATTAAGTGCATAAATGTCCCATTTTAGAAAGAAATGTTATGCGAAAAACCTGTTCCTTCTCAATATTGGTAGTTGAGACCTGTGTCTACAAATACATCCATTTGATTTGAATGTATCTTAAAAAAAAAAAAAATCCAGTTTGAAAAAAGTTTTGTCCCTTATCTCAAGAATGGGTGATAGATATTCCACTGTTACTTTCTTAGCTTACGCATGTTTCATGATGAATGTTTTTATGTGATGCATTCCCATGCTTTTTTGTTCTTGCTTAATGTAAGTCGCTCTGGATTAAGAGCGTCTGCTAAATGCCTAAATTGTAAATTGTGTGCGTGCTGTGTGTGTGTGTGTGTGTGTGTGTGTGTGTGTGTGTTCCTGCGTGCGTGCGTGCAGATGTGCTCCTCCTGCCAGAGGGGGCGCTACAGTGGGTGAAGTTCAACGTGGACATGAGCGGCTACTACATGGTCCACTATGAGGGCGAAGGCTGGCGGTCGTTGACCTCTCTGCTGCTCGCTGACCACGGCGCTCTGAGCAGCGCTGACCGCGCCCAGCTGGTCAGCAACGCCTTCCAACTGGTCAGGTAACATTAACCCCTTCTGACCTCACTGGTCAGGTGATATTGACCCATTCTGAACGGGAACCCATTTTGGTGCAAAATACCATTTTGGTGCAAAATAGCAGATCTACAAGCTCATAGCGCGCCACCGAGTGGCGCGCTACGAGCTTGTAGGGCTGCTATTTTTGACTGACATTTCGACTGACATTTTTTAGAATCTGATCTCAGGTCAGAATGGGTTAATCAGACCAGTGTGTGTCCAGTGTGGAAACCTCGTATGAATCTGATCTCAGGTCAGAATGGATTAACCCCTTCAGACCTACTGGTCAGGTGACATTAACCCCTTCAGACCTGACTCTACATCCTACTGGTCATTAGAATATTGACCCCGTTTGTGGGCGGGAACCCCTTTTGGTGTTTTTAAAGCAGGGGTTTTCAACTGGTTTTGGGACCCAGGGACCACCATTCTGACCAGCAGCAGCCTGGGGACCACCACTGTTGTGTCGGGTGGGGCATTCATGCACCATATGGGTTAAGGTTGTTTCTGTTTTCGTCTTACTTGTTACTCACTAATCACACTAATAAGAGGCTACATTCATGAGCTGGACAAAAAAAAACTATGTTTCAAAGTATTTTATTATCAAAAGCTTTACAAAAGTGTTTTTTACTTGTGCTAAGCATGACTCAAAATAAGTCTCAACATAATAATCCATTTCAGTTAATCACCCAAACACTGAAGACACATTTGACACCCGCACCCCCCCCACACACACACACACACACACACACACACACACGCGCACACACACACACACACACACACACACACACACACACACACACACACACACACACACACACATACACACACACACACACACACACACACACACACACACACACACACAGAAACAGAATATATATTTTTTATCTTATTCTATTTTAAAACTCCTTCAGTGCCACCTAGTGGTCACCAGTTTAGGCTCTGAGTGCCAGACCTCCCATTATATATATATATTATATTTATCTTTTTATTTTAACCAACCTACAACCTGCACTACATTTTACTAGGGCCTTATACAGTACCTTTCTAACAGACAGAGGGAACTGTTCATTGTGTACCGTCACTTTAAAAGCGCAATGTATACATCATCGTACGACGGTGTCACGCACCAAAAATAGCCAATCTACAAGCTCACATCGCACCTGGTTGCATCGCGTTGTGAGCTTGTAGCTCTGCCTTTTCGGCAACGATAGACTGAGAAGTTGCACATTGAATACGTCACGTATTATGTGAGACTATTCAATCGATCCGCGGCAGATATTATAACTCTATGGCAGGGAGATTTGACTTTCCTTCTTCAGATATTATAACTCTATGGCAGGGAGATTTGACTTTCCCAAACGTATTATTATGAATTGGATGAATAACTTATGGCAACGTCTTACGGTAAGCACAACATGCGTTGGGTGGAAGAGCAGGATGGTTGTTCCGCTACATCGTGAGTTGTTGTTTTTTTTAGTTTATTTGACGCGTTGAGCACTTTGAAATGTTAGATTCGACTTTTATTATTAGTTAGTTATTATTATTATTATTCACAAACAAGTAAAAAGAGTGCAAATAAGTTTTATATATATATTAGAAAAGGTAAAAAGGCAAAAATACAACTTTTCTGAATGCCTGGCTGCGGAACCACCAGCAGTACCTCCGTGGACCACCAGGGGGCCGCGGACCACCGGTTGAAAACGCCTGTTTTAAAGCATCATGTTACACCTTAGCTATTGAAAAATATCAGATCTACAAGCTTGTAGCGCGACACCGAGTGGCGCTAGTGTGAAGAGCTTGTAGGTCTGCTATTTCTTTTTTTATCGCGAAAGTTTGGTGCAAATCTTTGAATATATATTCTTTCAGAGCGAACGTTTTTAACTCAAATATTTTCTTCTGGGGGGGGGGGGGGGGGGGGTCCTTGACAAAAAATATTGACTGGTATAAAAACATCGTCATTTCAGAAAACTGTCAGGATTTAGAAGGAGAAATGTTTTCGACGTCAGGCCAAAATGGGTTAACTCATTTAGACCTGACACTAGATTCTACCAAACGGCTTCTCAGTTTTCTGAAAAACCCTGTGTTTGTATGTCAGTGGTTCTCACAGGTTTTAAACCCTGTGTTTGTATGTCAGTGGTTCTCACAGGGTTAAAACCCTGTGTTTGTATGTCAGTGGTTCTCAAAGACAATATGATGATAATAAGACGTTATTTGTCTGTCCTCCAGTGTAGGGACACTGTCCCCAGCCCTGGACCTGTCCCTCTGTCTGTCCCTCTATGTAACCCAGTGTGTCCTCCAGTGTAGGGAGGCTGTCCTGTCCCTCTGTCTGTCCCTCTATGTAACCCAGTGTGTCCTCTCGTGTCTGTCCTCCAGTGTAGGGAGGCTGTCCCTGGACACAGCCCTGTCCCTCTGTCTGTCCCTCTATGTAACCCAGTGTGTCCTCCAGTGTAGGGAGGCTGTCCCTGGACACAGCCATGGACCTGTCCCTCTGTCTGTCCCTCTATGTAACCCAGTCTGTCCTCCAGTGTAGGGAGGCTGTCCCTGGACACAGCCATGGACCTGTCCCTCTGTCTGTCCCTCTATGTAACCCTGCAGTCTGTCCTCTCGTGTCTGTCCTCCAGTGTAGGGAGGCTGTCCCTGGACACAGCCATGGACCTGTCCCTCTGTCTGTCCCTCTATGTAACCCAGTGTGTCCTCCAGTGTAGGGAGGCTGTCCCTGGACACAGCGTTGGACCTGTCCCTCTGTCTGTCCCTCTATGTAACCCAGTCTGTCCTCCAGTGTAGGGAGGCTGTCCCTGGACACAGCGTTGGACCTGTCTCTCTACCTGTCCAGGGAGACAGACATCGTGGTGGTGACTCAGGGCCTGATGGAGCTGGTCCCGCTCTACAAGATGATGGAGAAGAGGGACATGCCGGACCTGGAGAACCGTATGAAGGTGAGAACCACTGGGACCCCCGGGGGTCCCCGGACCCCCCTCTCAGGGACCCCTCTGGGTCCGGACAGTGGCCTTGTGGTTAGAGTGTCCGCCCTGAAACTGGGAGGTCGGGGGTTCGATCCCCGGCCGGGTCATATACCAAAGACTGTAAAAATGGGACCCAGTGCCTCCCTGCTTGGCACTCAGCATCAAAGGGTTGGATTGGGGGGGTCAGTCCCTGCTTGGCACTCAGCATCAAGGGGTTGGATTGGGGGGGTCAGTCCCTGCTTGACACTCAGCATCAATGGGTTGGATTGGGGGGGTCAGTCCCTGCTTGACACTCAGCATCAATGGGTTGGATTGGGGGGGTCAGTCCCTGCTTGGCACTCAGCATCAATGGGTTGGATTGGGGGGGTCAGTCCCTGCTTGGCACTCAGCATCAATGGGTTGGATTGGGGGGGTCAGTCCCTGCTTGGCACTCAGCATCAAAGGGTTGGATTGGGGGGTCAGTCCCTGCTTGGCACTCAGCATCAAGGGGTTGGATTGTGGGGGTCAGTCCCTGCTTGGCACTCAGCATCAAAGGGTTGGATTGGGGGGGGGGTCAGTCCCTGCTTGGCACTCAGCATCAAGGGGATGGATTGGGGGGGTCAGTCCCTGCTTGGCACTCAGCATCAAGGGGATGGATTGGGGGGTCAGTCCCTGCTTGGCACTCAGCATCAAGGGGATGGATTGGGGGGTCAGTCCCTGCTTGGCACTCAGCATCAAAGGGTTGGATTGGGGGGGTCAGTCCCTGCTTGGCACTCAGCATCAATGTCATTGATTTTTTTGTTTTATAGTTTCCGTTTGCTGGGAATCGTAGCTTCAAATTGACATATTGGTTGTTCAGTTTGACCCAACAGTTTTGGAGATACAGAGAGTTGAGAAAACAGGCTTGAAAGGTTCACTTCTGTGGACTCTAACATTACACCTAGCTACATGTTTAAGCATTTATTTCATATTTACATGTCTTCTGTGGTCTCTAACATTACACCTAGCTACATGTTTAAGCATTTATTTCATATTTACATGTCTTCTGTGGACTCTAACATTACACCTAGCTACATGTTTAAGCATTTATTTCATATTTACATGTCTTCTGTGGTCTCTAACATTACACCTAGCTACATGTTTAAGCATTCATTTCATATTTACATGTCTTCTGTGGACTCTAACATTATACCTAGCTACATGTTTAAGCATTTATTTCATATTTACATTACACACTAAAACTAGACTAACACTAAAACTAGACTAAAACTAGACTAACACTAACACGTTAAAACAGACTAACAACACATTCCCAGGTGACTAAAATGTGACTGAAACTAAGTGAAAACTATTCAAGACTCAAGAGACACGGTGGCACAGTTGGTAGTGCTGTCGCCTCACAGCTAGAAGGTCCTGGGTTTGATTCCCGCTGGGGACGCTGTGGGCACTGGCGGCGTGTTTCCTCCTCCGCGTCATCAGTGCCCATACCCGAGGCGGGGGTTGGCGAAAGGGCCTTTCTGTGTGGAGTTTGCATGTTCTCCCCGTGTCCCCTAGGGTAGGTACCCTCACAAAAACATGCCGTAATCCTGGTCTCTAAAACTACCTCCCCCTGGCCAGCCGGGGCGCCTGATGGAGGGGAAAGGAACTGGTCGGACCAGCGTGTCCCTTCCACGCGCTACGTCCGGCCGGGGAAATTCCCCTCTGCCAGGTGAAAAGAAGCAGCTTGGACTCCTCATGCATAGAAGGAGGCATGAGGTCAGTCCGCTGCCCCCCCAGGTTGGCAGAGGAAGTGTAGCGCCCAGTATTACATTAGACAATTGGCACTGGGTGAAAAGAAAAAACGGGGTTACAAAATCGTGGGATAAAAATTAAAAAAAAAAAAATCAAAATTTGCTGACAAAAACAACGCTCCCTCCCTCCCTCCCCTCTTCCTCCCTCCCTCCAACCCTCCCTCCCTCCCTCACTCCTCCCTCTCTCCCTCTCTCCCTCCCCCCTCCTCCCTCTCTCCCCTCCTCCCTCCATCCCTCCCTCCTCCCTCCCTCCCCCCTCCTCCCTCCATCCCTCCCTCTCCCCTCCTCCCTCCATCCCTCCCTCCCTCTCTCCCCTCCTCCCTCCCTCCCCTCTTCCTCCCTCCCTCCCTCCCCTCTCCCTCCCTCCTCCCTCCCCTCTTCCTCCCTCCTCTCTCCCTCTCTCCCTCCCCCCTCCTCCCTCTCTCCCCTCCTCCCTCCATCCCTCCCTCCTCCCTCCCTCCCCCCTCCTCCCTCCATCCCTCCCTCTCCCCTCCTCCCCCCTCCCCCCCCCCCCCTCCTCCCTCTCTCCCCCCTCTTCCCCCTCCCCAGGGCTACATCGTGGAGCTGTTCCAGGGACTAATCGACCTCCAGGAGTGGTCTGACGCCGGCTCGGTGCCCCAGAGGGTTCTGCGGGCCCACCTGCTGCTGTTCGCCTGCATCAGGAACCACCCGCCCTGCCTGGCCCGCGCAACACACCTCTTTGACCACTGGAGGGCGTCTGACGGAAACCACAGGTAACCAGTGTTGTTTTTGACAGCAAATTTCTATTTTAGTTTTAGTCATAGTCTCTTGAATAGTTTACACTTAGTTTTAGTCACATTTTAGTCACCTGGAATGTTCAAGTGTTTAGTCTAGTTTTAGTCGACTAAATGTCATACGATTTTAGTCGACTAAATCAACTGTAGATTTAGTCGACTAAAATGTGTTTTGACAGGCCTTGATGTCGTTGTAATGACATATTTTACACTTTGGTTGCATGCTGAAAATAGCAGATATACAATCTCACAACGCGTTGCGCTGCGACGCGTTGTGAGATTGTATATCTGCTATTTTCAGCATGCAACCCAGCATAAAACTGGATCTCTTGTCCACTAGTCCCTTCCTAACATTTTAGTCTAGTTTTTATTTGTTGACGAAATTGTCAGTATATTTAGTCTTAGTTTTAGTCATCATAGATTCGTTTTTATTTAGTTTTCGTTTAGTTTTAGTCAGTGAAAAAAGGTAGTCGACGGACATTTTTCGTCTTAGTTTTAGTCGACGAAAACAACACTGCAGGTAACCCTGACACTGGAGCGGAGCGTCAATATATATATATACACGAAAGCTAGATGGCGCTAGACCCGCACTCTGGCCAATGGAGAGCCACGTTGCTACGTGGCGGCCATCTTACCTCGGGGCAGCATAACATTGTGTCTATGGGGCCTGTACTTAGTTTTTAAATAACCACTCATAGCATTGTGTCTATGGGGCCTGTACTTAGTTTTTAACCCATTCTGACCTGAGATCAGATTCTAAAAATGTCTTCTTTTCTACATCCTGACAGTTTTCTGAAAAAGCTGTTTCTATGTCAGTCGTTCTTTGATTTTTCAAAAATAGCAGACCTACAAGCTCTTAGCGCGCCACCGAGTGGCGCGCTATGAGCTTGTAGATCTGCTATTTTTTAATAGCTAAAGCATAACATGATGCTAACACCAAAATGGGTTCCCGTTCAGAATAACCACTCATAACATTGTGTCTATGGGGCATGTACTTTATAAATAACCACTCATAACATTGTGTCTATATGGGGCATGTACTTTATAAATAACCACTCATAACATTGTGTCTATGGGGCGTGTAATTTTTAAATAACCACTCATAACATTGTGTCTATGGGGCATGTACTTTTAAATAACCACTCATAACATTGTGTCTATGGGGCATGTACTTTATAAATAACCACTCATAACATTGTGTCTATGGGGCATGTACTTTTAAATAACCACTCATAACATTGTGTCTATGGGGCATGTATTGTTTAAATAACCACTCATAACATTGTGTCTATGGGGCATGTACTTTTAAATAACCACTCATAACATTGTGTCTATGGGGCATGCACTTTATAAATAACCACTCATAACATTGTGTCTATGGGGCATGCACTTTATAAATAACCACTCATAACATTGTGTCTATGGGGCATGTACTTTTAAATAACCACTCATAACATTGTGTCTATGGGGCATGTACTTTATAAATAACCACTCATAACATTGTGTCTATGGGGCATGTATTGTTTAAATAACCACTCATAACATTGTGTCTATGGGGCATGTATTGTTTAAATAACCACTCATAACATTGTGTCTATGGGGCATGTATTGTTTATAATAACCACTCATAACCACTCATAGTGATAACCACTCATAACATTGTGTCTATGGGGCTTGTATTGTTTAAATAACCACTAGGGCCGGGACTAATTGCGATTAATTTAGATTAATTAACTACAGAAAAATTTATCGCGATTAACTACAGATAAATTAATCGCACCTTTTTTTTCACCGCGGAACGTTTCTCACTGGGCGCTTTTCTATAGTACTGAAAACTGGAAATAATAAAAAGTCACCCCATTTTGTGTTGCCTAGAACTGGAGGTCTGACAAAAAACAGTAACAATATGAAGTAAGTACAGCTTTGTGATGTCACTGAGATGTACTTGTTACTGTTACAATTTTTTTTTCAGACCTCCAGTTCTAGGCAACACAGAATGGGGTGACTTTTTATTATTATTTCCACAACAGGTATATTAATGACAGTAAAATGTTGAAAATGAGTGGTATCCTGTAGTCACTATTCGTTGATTCACTGGGATACCAAAAAACATTAAAAAAAAAGGTTTCTCGCTGTTCTCGGGTTGAATATTGATATGCGATTAAAATGCGATTAATCTAGATTAATTAATCGCAAAGCCTCTGATTAATTAGATTTTTTTTTTTAATCGAGTCCCAGCTCTAATAACCACTCATAACATTGTGTCTATGGGGCATGTACTTTTAAATAACCACTCATAACATTGTGTCTATGGGGACTTTTTCTCAGTATTCCCAGTGACGTCAGCCTCGCGGTGTTCTCTGTCGGAGCTCGCACGCCCGACGGCTGGGACTTCCTGTTGGAGAAGTACCGCGTCTCGTTGCAAGACTCGGTGAAGAGTCGCATCAAGTACGCGCTGACCATCAGCCCACAGCGCCACAAGCTGCAGTGGTGAGTACCGGTACTGCATTCTGACCATCAGCCCACAGCGCCACAAGCTGCAGTGGTGAGCACCGGTACTGCATTCCGACCCTATACGTTTTAACACAATTTTTGGTTGGGGAATCTTTCCGAATATAGGAGCTAATATGTCCCTCTGGTACGTGGGACGTGTCCCTCTGGTACGTGGGACGTGTCCCTCTGGTACATGGGACGTGTCCCTCTGGTAGCCTGGTTAATAAACCAGACCGAATCAGCCGTTGGCAAAAAATAATTTGCCTGCCGGCGGATTACGGTCTGGAGAGGCTCAATTGTACGCCCATTTCCTACACCAGAGAAATGGGGCGGCCAATCGGGACATGGTATGCAATATGGGCGGGGCTTTGGTACAGTGACTTTAAACGCTCGAGACCTTTGACTGACAGTAGCTCTGACCAATTGCGTCAAAGAGAAAATGTTTCAACCCGCCCCCCCTGGAAATGAAATCCAAGCTGAGCCTCCCCAGACTAATATCCCACGGTCTGTGCGATATTAGTCTGGTTTATTAACCAGGCTATCCCTCTGGTACGTGGGACGTGTCCCTCTGGTACGTGGGACGTGTCCCTCTGGTACGTGGGACTTGTCCCTCTGGTACATGGGACGTGTCCCTCTGGTGCGTGGGACGTGTCCCTCTGGTACATGGGACTTGTCCCTCTGGTACGTGGGACGTGTCCCTCTGGTGCGTGGGACGTGTCCCTCTGGTGCGTGGGACGTGTCCCTCTGGTACATGGGACGTGTCCCTCTGGTACATGGGACGTGTCCCTCTGGTACATGGGACGTGTCCCTCTGGTACATGGGACTTGTCCCACTGTTGTGCGGGACAGTGTCTCTGTGCGTCTGCTGTAGGAGACACTGTATACACACTAGTGTCGCCTGGCTAATAAGCCAGACTCAAATCACACTTGTCGTGCAGTGGGCTTTTTTAGTTTGTTGCCAACAGCTGATTCGGTCTGGCTTATTAGCCCGGCTAGCACTAGTGACCACTGTGTCTCTGTGTCTGCTGCATTCTCCTGGACCACTGTCTCTGTCTCATGTATCTGTGTCTCTGCAGGCTCCTGGACCACTGTCTCATGTCTCTGTGTCTGCTGCAGACTCCTGGACCACTGTCTCTGTCTCATGTATCTGTGTCTCTGCAGGCTCCTGGACCACTGTCTCATGTCTCTGTGTCTCCTGCAGACTCCTGGACCACTGTCTCATGTCTTTGTGTCTCCTGCAGACTCCTGGACCACTGTCTCATGTCTCTGTGTCTCCTGCAGACTCCTGGACCACTGTCTCATGTCTCTGTGTCTCTGCAGACTCCTGGACCACTGTCTCATGTCTCTGTGTCTCCTGCAGACTCCTGGACCACTGTCTCATGTCTCTGTGTCTCTGCAGACTCCTGGACCACTGTCTCATGTCTCTGTGTCTCCTGCAGGCTCCTGGACCACTGTCTCATGTCTCTGTGTCTCCTGCAGGCTCCTGGACCACTGTCTCATGTCTCTGTCTCTGTGTCTCTGCAGGCTCCTGGACCACTGTCTCATGTCTCTGTCTCTGTGTGTCTCCTGCAGGCTCCTGGACCACTGTCTCATGTCTCTGTGTCTCTGCAGACTCCTGGACCACTGTCTCATGTCTCTGTCTCATGTCTCTGTGTCTCTGCAGGCTCCTGGACCACTGTCTCATGTCTCTGTGTCTCCTGCAGACTCCTGGACCACTGTCTCATGTCTCTGTCTCATGTCTCTGTGTCTCCTGCAGACTCCTGGACCACTGTCTCATGTCTCTGTGTGTCTCCTGCAGGCTCCTGGACCACTGTCTCCAGGGGGACGTCCTGAAGACCCATGACCTCCCCGGGGTGCTGGTGTCGGTGAGCAGGAACCCCCGAGGACACCGACTGGCCTGGGACTTCCTCCGGGACAACTGGCTCCGCATCATCACCAAGTAACCCTAACCCTAAACCTAACCCCTAACGACCACCCCTAACCCTAACCCCTAACCCATTCCCCTAACCCTAACCCATAACCCCTAACCCCTAACCCTAACCCATCATCACCAAGTAACCCTAACCCCTAACCCTAACCCATAACCCCTAACCCATCATCACCAAGTCAGTCTCACCTTCTAACCCTAACCCATCATCACCAAGTAACCCTAACCCCTAACCCTAACCCATCATCACCCCTAACCCCTAACCCTAACACCTAACCCATCATCACCAAGTAACCCTAACCCCTAACCCGTCATCACCAAGTCAGTCTCACCTTCTAACCCTAACTCTAACCATAGACTGTAAAAAATATGGACAAAGCGTTCACCGGGTCTAACATGAACGTAAAATGAAGCCTGAAATGATATGCTAATGACCTGATGTAAGTCGCCATCTTTGGTACCAGCTGGCCATTGGCTGGCTCCGTTTTGGTACCAGCTGGCCCATTGGCTGCCCAGACAACGAGGCGGGACTTCCCCCTTCTTCTTCGTTGGTTTTATTTTGACTCGAGCGGGGGGTGGATCGGGTGGGCTGTCACTCAGTACCAAAATCACGCCCCCAAGCTAATCTGTATCGTAAACAAACTACTAGCTACAAAGAAATAACTTCAGCTCCGTCTGAATAACTTCAGCTCCGTCAAGACGATATTTTTTCTTCATACAAGGTAAATTGTATATTTGTATACTTGGCCTACGTGTTAATCCTAGTAGTGTGTAAAAATGAATACCACACTCACGTTGGATTATTGTTTATTTTGTTCCCCCCAGCAGTGTTTGCTTTTGCTTTGTTCTTCAAATCCTATAGTGTAACGTTAACTTTAACTTTGAATATCTTCACTGTTTTCACGTAGCCTAATGCATTTTATTTGCCTCTTAGCTGCTTCTCTTTTATCGTCACGTCAGATAGTCTCAACCATGATTAAAAAGACTAGCCGTAATAATAAAAGCATACTCTGATTGTATTAGACATGCAGCTATAATAGTCATCATCACTCATTTTGCTCTCTCTGTCAAGACTTCCACCGGGTTTTGAGCAACTTTCTGTAAATAATCTCTGTGCAGTCTTGATTTCTTATAGTTGGATTGGATATTAGGTTATACAATTATATAGGACTTATCTCTTTCATGAATGGCATATCATTAATATTAGGTACATTCAAGCTATAATTTAGTACATGAATCATGAAGGTCTGCTAGGCCTACCTACATGATGATCTAGTAAAAGCATGATACTACAATAATTTTACTGCTGAGGTTTAAACTATGTTTCTAGAATGTAGTTTTGCATTGGTTTTGATTCATTCATTATTTTTGTTATTGTTGTCCAGTCTGGGTTTCATTTTATTTTTATTTATTATTAAGTACAAATAGATAAATACATTTCCTTGACTTTCATTTTAAAATGTGTAGTAACCAACTATTGTTTATGGTTCTCAATCTCAACAGCCATGGTGTCCATCTGGATCATTGGGGACAGCTATGTCCGGCGTGGGGAGGAAAGAGCTCTGGAGACCATGGGGAACAATCTTGGTGTGGATGCCACCAGCTACATCCATTGGTTTGGCTGGGGTGGTCTACGGTGGAAAAGCCTCCTCCCCTTCTTTTACCAGGCTCTACAAGGGAGAGCAGTACCGGATGTTCTCCTGATTCACTGCGGTGGTAATGACCTTGGTGGTGACATCTCAAGTGCCAAACTTGTCGCAGTGATGAAGGAGGACCTGCACCAGCTCCATCTGCATCTTCCACAGATGAAGATAATGTTCTCTGCCATCACTCAGAGATGCAGGTGGAAGACTGGTGCCAATCCGGGGAAGATCGACAAGGGTCGTCGATTTGTGAACAGTGTTATGGCTACATATGTTCATTGTTTAAGTGGCAGCTTTGTTGATCACCCTCACATAAAGTTTGACACTCCTGGGCTATTTCTGCATGATCGAGTTCATTTGACCAATAGGGGAAATGACATATTTTTAAACAGTTTTGCCGAGTCCATTAAAGCCCAAATTCATCAACAGTAAATTGTTCAAGTCTGATAATTTTCTGCTGATGAAGGTGAGTTTTAATGGTGTATTATTTGAAGCACTGAACATAGTTCACAGTGTCAGGCCGTATGTGATGTGTTGTTTTTGTTAATACATATCTATTTTTTTGTCAGCACTTGTGTCCATAACACTGTTCACTCTTCCAAGCTGCTCTTCCTTGTCCCGCACTCCCAGGATTCTGCCCTCCCTCATTCCCTGTATGCCACCCCAGTCTCACCACCCCATGGTCTCTGGCAGATACTGAGAGACTGCTGAACGAGGTGGTGGGGGCGTGTGCACTGTGCACATGGGGTGATCAATGCCTGCCTCCTGTGAATCATTTTTTTTGTTTTAATTTCATTGTAGGTAGGCCTACCGTATATTTTTCCTGTAAATAAATATTCTGATTTTACCAAAAGCATCACTTCTTCAGTGGTTTTAACCATAACAAATGTACATTTGTACCTGCACTGCACTTGTGTGAGACACAAGTAAAACAAACTCTTAACATGAATACATTACCCCCAAGCTGAGTTAAGTGTCACACACACACACACACACACACACACACGGACTCATGAATAATGGTAGCTGGCATTTTTAAACAAAACTAGCAATAAGATACTCAAGACTATGCTTAGTTTGAAACCGAAATGCATTTATTCAAGTGTTGGAAAGTACATTTTTGTTGAGTGATTATTTTACAAAACATACATTAACCACTTCAGCCCTATATACATTTCAGCCATAAAATATTAAAAGCTCGCATTGTGAGCTTGTAGATCAGCAGTAAAGTAGTCTCAAGTAAATTAAACAGACTTCCTTTTAACAGTACGGTAGTTCTACATTGCAGACAAATACGTTGTTCCAGGGACACTCCAGATGCAAAGATTTGAGTTAAAATATCTTAAAGAATATATATATATTCAAAGATTTTTAAAAAAATCGCAGATATAAAAGCTCATAGCGAGGCACTGAGTGCTGCACTATGAGCTTTTAGATCTGCTATTTTTCAATAGCTAAACACCAAAAGGCTGAAACATCTGAGCACATCTGAGCTCAGAAACATCTGAGAACTTTTCCCACCAGACTTAAATATTGGAAAAGAAATTGAAGCAAACATTTATAACTAAAATATTGGCTTCTGGTCCACTAAACATTCTGAGATGGGGGGATATTAATGGTTTAATAAAACACAATGATGTTAAAGAGCCTAATCCTTGCTTTCTGGCAGAAACCTTGTATTGGAAATTAATGCCCTACTTAGTCATGCAAATGTATAGTGAAAACAAACAGACCTACAAGCTCACAACACTTTGTGAGCTTGTAGGTCTGTGCATTTACTGTCAAAACTAATTAAAAAGAATGGCTGGTGTTAATTAAATATTACTTTTTGAAAACTATTAATAGCTTGTGAGTGACTGAATAACTACAATGGATCCATTGAACATACAAGGTTTCTACCCGAGAGCAACGATGTACATTGTGCAAGTGATATGATTTGAACTATAAATGGAGTCCAAATGGGAAGCACACACACACATATCTCAAACATTGTACAGGTGGCCAATGTACATCGGAGGAAGGCAGTTTGCACACTGATCTTGTAAATCTTAGAAGCGCTTTAATAAATATCGAGCTTTTAATCCAGTGTGAGGCTCTGTCAGGTACCTGACAAATACCCACACTGGGTCAAAACGTTGCAAACCTTGATAATGTAATAGTGCTAATGGGAGCTACAAGGTCAGTGTATGATCTATGTCTATGTGTACATTCTGAAAATATATAGGCCTAAATTAACTTACAAAATAATGTTACTTACAGCCACCTTCATGTAATTGGAACACACTGACTTTAGGCTAAAACAAATGCTACAATTAACTCAAATAGTGGTGTGCATTAAACAAACTGTGCACTATATGTAGCTGGAAATGTGGGTGTTGAGTTCTGCGTGACAGTATTGTACATATTATATAGCAATAACTGACTGATTTCAGACACAGCGTTTCTCGTTATTATATGAAGTTGATTGTCCTCCAGTTTTCCTTCAAGAGATGATTGAGGTCCAGTGTCCGGTCTAGTCTCCGCATGTGTCTCCAAGTATGGCACAGACAGATCGTGGTCCAGTCTCCGGTCCGGCCACCTCTTGCGTCTCCCTTAATAAGACAGGCTGTGAAAGACAGAGAAAGTGAGAGAGAGAGAAGGAGAGAAAAGAATAGAAGAAATAGATAGCAGATAGAAATAGAACACAAGAGGTTCAGTAAACATACTCCTAGATGACAAATACACATTGTGTATTATTCATAATTTAAAAATATATATTTTAAATTAACATTTATAGCATAGGAGATTATTATTATATGTGTGCATGACTTATCTTAAGCCTCTTCTGCGCTGATGGAAGGATCTCACGTTGATTCTCAACTGCAACAAGCACAAACACCCAATTAGAAATAATACAGAGAACAGCACTGCATCATTTAACAATATCATCTTGGGAAGATTTCACACAGGAATGGAATGAGCAAATAGAAGTTGACTAACCCTGCAACAGCGATGGTGGAATGACGCCTCAGTCTCTGGTTGATGTCATCGTAACTCCTTACTACTGTCCTGTGAATTACTAGAGAGAAATGTAGAGGAAGAAAAGAGAGAGAAACTAGAGAGAAAATGTTTTTAGTGGCAGGTATATTGGCATATTGATTGTCTGGGAGACACAGGGCTCTATCTTGCACCACGCCTTATCCCTAAACTTATTTGCAATTTGCAACATAAGATGGTTATAAAACTAGCCAATCTAAATCTACACATGAGCTTGTAGATCAGCTATTTGAACTATTTAAAAAATATTTAAAGTAGTAAGCAATGGAAAATACATTTAGGGATTTAGGGTTGGCACAAGATATAGCAGACAGTTTAAATTAACCTGCTTGAATCTACCCCTAATCACACATAAACACGCATATCAAGTAGGTGCAAATGTGAAAAAGACACAACAGGACATGCAACATTTATATACACAATACAACATAACATGCGACATATATATATACACAAATAAAAATGAACATACTTGACGAAAAGGTTGAACTTGACAAATGCACAACACACAGACCACAGAACATGCGACATGTATATACAAGTATAAATGAACTTGACAAAAATAATAATACACTACATACAGAACAGACTAACTAAATGACAAGACCCTGTGTGGTTGAATGTCTCAGGAAAGTTATAACACAGGAGTGTCTTTGAGATATACAGTAGGGGTAGATTCAAGCTTCACTGGGGGGGAAAAACACCACATACAATATATAAAAAAATAAATATATAGTGCATCATGGAAGTAAAAAATACAACAAACCACTAGTACACAAATGCAGCAATATTCAAACTTAAGTTTGAGAGAAAAGAAAATAACTTTTATTGCATTTCGGTAACTATATACAGACATTAATTTGGTACATTTAGAAACACATGGGAACTATAGAACATGCGTAACCTTTGACAAATGGAGGTGGGACTAATTCAAATGATACATATTGTTCCAATATCTACTTGTGCCTCTTTGTTGCAGACTCCAAAAGATATTGAACCATTTTGTTGAGAGAAAGTAAATAAAAGGTCAGCATTTTCGCCAGATTGGACTCAAAAAAATTCAACAGCTGATTATAAAATGAATGGAAACTTCAGATGGGCAGGCAGTGTTTCGCTTTCATGTTGAAATAATGACTACTCAGGCCACTTTTTTGCTGGCTCTAAGAGATATTTCAACATAGGAAACCAGGGTTTGATTTGTGTCCAATAAACAAAGTCAACAGCAGTGTTAAATTAATGTCAACTTCAGATGGGTGGCCAGTGTTTGGCTTTCATGTTGAAATTATGACTGCTCAGGCCACTTTTTTGCTGGCTCTAAGAAATATTCAACATGGGAAACCAGAGTTCGATGCGTGTGTTCATGAATATTCTGATTTATGGCAAATGTTAAATGAGGGTGCAAAGACATCAAACAGGACATGCTACATTTATAAATGCGCAACAACAATATGGCACTTGACATGGTCACAAATGCACAGAAATAACAACCACAGAACATGCGACATATAAATGAACGTGACAAAACAGAAAAGAACATGTACATACATATAACATGACAAAACAGAACATGCGACATTTAAATTTACAAAACAGAAAAGAACATGTACATACATATAACATGACAAAACAGAACATGCGACATTTAAATTTACAAAACAGAACACGCTACAAAACAGAACATGAAGCACATAGCACTCTCATTAATCACCATAAAAATGTACTAATTTGGTGAATTTCCTGCGTACAAGTTTGCCTTGCTTAATTTGTTCAGTCTTCCTTCTTGCCAAATGATTCAGTCTGATTTTGCAGAACAAGGAAGATGCCATCTTAACCAGAACATGTACATGGTTTGATTCAACACACGTATCGAACATGTGGTCATGTAATTTGGGGAAAAGGTTTGTTCCTAAACAATATTTCATTACTTGGCTTGCGATTAATGACGTTGTTCCTCGTCCTTTTGGAACCTCCCCTTTGTTACGATTCAGCATCCTCTGAAACAGAAGCTCGGTGGTCCGGCTAACTGCAAGAATGCCATCTGATGGATTCTGTAGGCCACCTCTGCTCTTTAATTTCACAAAAGAATCTTCTTCTTCTTCAAAATCCTGTGTCAGTGCCTCTGTACAAGCCATACAGGTGAGCTTCTCCTTGAGCTTTTTTGAGATGAAGCCTGCTATGTACTTGATGGCTTCTTCCTTGAATTCTGAGAGGCTGTTCACATCGGGGAGGTCAGGAATGTCATCATCTTCAGGTAAAACCATTTCCACAGGCTCCACATCCATCCGGCGTGAAATGTTGACATTTGCTGGTGTTGAATCCAGGATGTCTGGGTCGTCACGGGCAATCAGGATGTCTGTGTTGTCAAGAAGAAGACAGTTGCCTGTGCCCGTCTTCACCTGGTGCCTTACAAGGAGTCGTTTGTAGGCCGCACGGAACTGTCTGGCATTGGGGTTGTTGTTAAACCCCCCACGTGCTCGGACCGCAGAGAAGAACAACTCCAGATGATCCTGGCTCAACTTGTATGTCAGAAGGTATCTGCACGGTGCACTTGGTTTCACCACAAGGTCTTCATAAATGTTGAGCACACTTTGACCACATGCAATGAAGCCCAAAATGGGAGTCTTTTTCTGAGTGGCATGCATGTAGACCCAGTTGTTCTTTTTGTCTTTGATCTTGAGCCCACGGAGACATGTCTCTGCTTTCTGTAGAATAGCCCTGGCACGATCAACTGTTGTTGGCTTGATAGGTGCCTTAGATCCTTTACCCAATGGATTACGGCTATTAAGGACATCAAAAGCGGCATCAATGGTTTTTATAAACTCTACTGTAGCCGCGCATCCACTGAACTGGGGTTTTTTTAGGCTTTTGTCACAGTACTCTAGAGCATTTGCAACACTGTCGCTGAACACCTGGGCTGCAAGGTTGACCTTCATCTTTTGCTGTCGCCACTCAATGTGTTGCATTTTCAGATTGTTTCCAAGCCGCAGACCTTCATTTTCTTGAAGTGTGTTTAATTGCTTAATGTACTCCCATTTGATCTCCTGCCCATCTTCGGTTTGCATCACTTCAGCTGTAGAAAATGCATTTCGCAGTAATTTTAACATGTGACATGGATCCAACAGCACGTGTACCTTTTTGGGGGAAGCAGGGGGACCTTCATCATGTTGGAGAGCTCCTTCATCAGGAAAATCAAAATGTGGTGTCATGTTTGCGATGTTAATTTTGGCACCAAGATGTTGGAGCATAGAAACGTTGCAAGATGGTCCATCACATGTCAGTGACACAACCTGGACTCCAATTTTGTGAAGGCGAATTAGGCTCTCACGGACAATGTTGGCCCTGTCTGCTCCAGTCAAGCTGCTAATGAGGAAGTATGCAATGGGGATTTTCCATGAATCGTTGACCGATACAACCATGAGAACCAGTGCTTGCGTGGCTACTGTGTTTTCCATTTCACCGGTACCAAGGTCAACATAGCCATGAATTTCATCTCCACCAAACTCAATTTGCTTGTGAATGTACATTTCATCAAGCATCAGTGAGCAGATAGTGTCCTTCCCCTCTTCCCTTTTCTTAGCTACATGACTTTTCAGAGCCGTGAAGGATGCCTGGGTAAATCCTGGGTCTGCCTCAACACTGCTGTACCAATCACGAATTGTTTGAGGGTGTGGCAAAGCTTTTAGGAACTCCTTTCTAACATAATCATATGCCCTTGCAGAGTAAAAGTGCAATGTAGTCGCAAACTGTTTGAGTTCCTCACAATAAGCTGACTTCTTCTTCTGTTGCAATCTATTTATAATAAGTTTAGGAACATCACTAACAGAATCCAGCAGAGCTGCACATTCACTTGAGATCATCAATTTTTGCTGAAGAATCTTTGTAATTGATTTCAATGAATTTACTTTTGATTTCAATCTCCTTGTCTGCTGATTCCTCAACCTAAGCTTTTGCCGAACTAAACCAAGCTTAACCTGTAATTTAGCATTCTTACGTTTCATTTTTCTAGGAGACTCAGACTCAGCAATAATCTCAGGAACCACAGGGATGGGTGGACTATCCTTGAAATACCCATGATCACACGCAATTGTTTTTGGATTGGCTCTACACTCTTCAACAAAAGGATCGTCGTCAATCATACTAATGTCCTCATGATACACACAGTCAACATCCATGTTCTCACTCTCGGTGTGTTGCATCACAACAGCATTGTTGTCACTTACCTCCACAGCCATACTTACCGCCCGGGTCCGTGTGGGCCTGAACGCCTTCTCCTTTGTCAAATGTGCCGGCAACTGGAAAATTGTAGGTACAGCATCAGCCTTCAGCTTCCTCTGGCCCTAAATAGAAAACACGACCAAAAGAGTAGGTGCATATTATGTGATTTAATTTACCTACCCTCACCATATATGGTGTTGGTAGTATTGATTTAAATAGACTTGTTAAGGGTGTGTATCTTTTTTTTTCTTCCTGGAACATAAACGTATAGCGTAAAGTGCAGCAACAGTGCACTTTAACAGTGCTCTTAATTTACATTCCACAGAGCAGAAGACAGCGATCGGATGTGTTCAGGTGTTTAACCCATTCAGGCCTAAGGCCGATTCTAAAAACGCCTCTAAATCCTGACCTAAGGTTTCTGAAAAACTTCAAATATTGATATAGCAGAATCAAGATTTTTACATTTTTGAATACTGTACATACTGTACAGAACCCAAATATGGGTTCCCGGCCTGAGGGGGTAAGATACAAATAGGGAACCCCGCCCAGAATGGGTTAATAGCCGGGGAGCCACAGGCCCACGGAATCATGAAAACCCCCTAGTTTGACATGTCACAATTGTCACATGCTACTTAAAGCATGATGAAATGTGGGAAATGAATTCCTGTACTCTCTACATCCAACAATGATGTTATATATTTTGGCATTATATAATGTCATGTTATTTGCCATGCTGTGAACATATCCTCAATAACCATCTTAAAACAGCCTGGTATACATCATTAATGCTCTGCGGTAATATGATCCAAACCACATGCTGTTATTATCAAGAAAATAGCATCTGAAACATCACTTGACTTTACCACATTACTGGCCAGATCAATATTAAACAATTGCATTATTCTTAACACAGTTAAATAGGGAATAGGGTGTCTGAGCCACAGACACCCTCCTCAATGTCAGATGGTAGTGGTACTGGATCTAATGGTGTTTTACCATTCATCAATTCAGGGAGATTGTACCTTACGGTCTGTGAAGAACTGATCATCCTCGAAATGCTCACTGCAAAGACGGGCATAGCTTGTAGGCTCCCAGTTCGCTCTCCTCATCTTTGACACCCATAACTTCTGCCTGTCTTTGTCGGTTCCAAAACTGTGTGAGAGAGAGAGAGAGAGAGAGAGAGAGAGAGAGAGAGAGAGAGAGAGAGAGAGAGAGAGAGAGAGAGAGAGAGAGAGAGAGAGAGAGAGAGAGAGAGAGAGAGACACACACACACACACACACACACACACACAATCAGAGACTGGGGCTAACCTTTGCTGTAATGTCATATCCGACCAAGATACTGGTTTGACCTACAGTCTATGGTTTTGATTGATTGAAACATTTATTAACAGTTTGTAGAATTACAGTAGCCTACATTTCAAGCACAAACTCAATACAGAGACTGTTAACTGTGAGTGGACGACCCAATTAAGCATTACACTTGTTTACAACAGGGTCCACATTGTTCAATTCATCAAAACATTTAGAGACATACAATTAGACACTTCTATATAGTTAATGAACAGAACAGGAATTCATCATAAAGGAAGCAAAAACGGAAAAGATACAGTGAGGGGGGGACTATTATGCTATAAAAAAGGCTATCTATACAAGCTCTCAATCATAGACTGTAAAAAAGCTGTAAATGCACGACGTCCACGACAGTATGATCATTGCAACAGATATATATCACACATACTACCGTGTGAATGTGAACGCACCATAACAAAGCATCATGCAATTGTAATTGTGAATTTATGAAAGGCCACAATTATAGGCACACTATACCACGGGTGCAATTAGCCCCTCTCGGGACCCTACATAAAACTTTTCTGAGTCGTCCAAATGTCAGAAACTTCAGTAGCATTTGGGTTCTGCTTGGAGGGCTAGGGTGCAATCAGCAATGTGTGTCTGCTATTTTGTGTAGATTAATTTATAGCCCCTCGGCCCTCTCGGAACCCCCTGAAACTTTACTACCATTGGGTTCTGTGTTTCATTAGGTTACAGTCTATGGTTCTGACTCGCGGGGCTAATTAATTTAGTACACGATGACCCCAAATGAAAAAAAGCCAACATGCTTTATGGAAAATCGGTTTAGCAGCATTGCATTGTAAATGTAGGCCTATACTTCCCTATGCCTGTCCATGCAAACTGTAAATAAAGTATTCAATCAAACAAATACAATAAGAACAGTTATGCTTTTCACGTGAAAAGCGTAACAGCATCGAATAATGTTGTATCGCAACGGTGCGAGTGCGACAAACCACCATGCCACGCTTACATATGAACCATATATGAACCCGTTGTGGAAACGGAGAGCGAGTAAATTACGTATTGCATATTGTGATCGATAACAAATGGAACATAACATAAAACTTACCGGAACAGTTGGGTGCCCAACGGTTTGCCACAGCGGTTCGTACATCCAAAGGCAGAACACGAGGGCATGTTGGCTTGCTCCTCGTCGAATCGAAGTGAGAAATAAAATCGTGCAAAAGCGGTGGTTTAGGGCGGGGTAACGTTCGATCCAAAAATAAGTCAACGTCTGATACAATCAAATTATAAAACCAAACTTTTGTTTCGGAGACAAATTTGTACAGTCTACTATACACCTGCCCTGAAGTTACTGACACTCGGATCCGAGTCCAGACACGCCTACCTCCCTTGAAGCTCGCACGTCAATCAAATTCATCCCAAGGTAGCCACGCCCCTCAAAACATACTCGACTTTATGGTCATTTCTTTAATAAATGGGACCATAATTTTCCAAAAAGAATATTATGA
>NC_139710.1:2132456-2169956 GCF_964188405.1 Protomyctophum parallelum | reverse complement strand
GTTTTAAGGATTGTGTTATACTTTAGCTTAGCTATTGCAAAATAGCAGATCTACAAGCTCATAGCACGGCTCAAATCTTAGAATATATATTATTTCAAACGTTTTTAACTCAAATCTTTGCTTCTGGGGGGGTCCCTGGAACAACATACTTCCAGATGGGGGTCCCTGGAACAACATACTTCCACCTGACATTGGTCAGAAAACCATCGCCCGCAGGGTTTAATGGGTTAATTTAAAACTGACAACGTTAAATGTAAAACTTTGCGGTATGTTCTCATACTTAAAACCCATTTTGGGCGGGAACCCCTTTTGGTGTAATGTTATACTTTAGCTATTGAAAAAATTGTGAATAATGTGAATATGTGGCGCAAATCTTTGAATATTTATTCTTTCAGAGCGAACGTTTTTTAAATGTCTAAGTCTTGTTTAAATGGGTTAAAGCAGCTCTATTATGTAAGTCTCCTTTTAGGATTTGACTTTTTAACACATTTACTTCATAACCAGCTACATTTATTCTATTGTCTTTCCTGCTAAACGAGCTATACCCGTTATTTGTTTATATGTTTAATTCGCCAGTTCCTTCTCCTCCATCAGGCGCCCCGGCTGGCCAGGGGGAGGCGTTATAGAGACCAGTTCCTTTCCCCTCCATCAGGCGCCTCCCGGCTGGCCAGGGGGAGGCAGTATAGAGACCAGTTCCTTTCCCCTCCATCAGGCGCCCCGGCTGGCCAGGGGGAGGCAGTATAGAGACCAGTTCCTTTCCCCTCCATCAGGCTGGCCAGGGGGAGGCAGTCTCGTCAGCTGAAGGCCTATGCTGCCTCCGCTGGCCACCGGCTGTACTGCAGGCTACCAGCCAAGCCAGGCTGTTTACTGTAAGCGTTTTATTGCCCCAATAAAGACACGATGGAGGACCTTTAGTCCATCCTGCTCCAACACACCCTCCTGTAACTGATAACACACGCGCGCACACACACACACACAAACACACACACACACACACACACACATGTACGTGCACACACACACACACACACACACCACCACCCTTAAAATCACACCCACAATAGAAAGTGTACTTTGTACCTGTACCTATACTGTCTGTCTCTGTTCCATCTCCTCAGCAGAGCTCTGCGTACAGCTCAGGTAAGTCCTTCTATTGGTTGTTACTGCGCTGCGCTGTACTGTACTGTGCTGTACTGTACTGTACTGTACTGTGCTGTGCTGTACTGTACTGTACTGTACTGTGCTGTACTGTACTGTACTGTACTGTGCTGTGCTGTACTGTACTGTACTGTGCTGTGCTGTGCTGTACTGTGCTGTGCTGTGCTGTACTGTACTGTGCTGTGCTGTACTGTACTGTGCTGTGCTGTGCTGTGCTGTGCTGTACTGTACTGTACTGTACTGTACTGTGCTGCGCTGTGCTGTGCTGTGCTGTGCTGTGCTGTGCTGCGCTGCGCTGCGCTGCGCTGTGCTGTGCTGTGCTGCGCTGTGCTGTGCCATTGATTGATTTATTGATTGACAGTTGATTTGTACGTTTTGTGGAATGGGTGTATTTAAAAATAAAGCACAGGTCATGTTTACATCAGGGTCCTCCATCTTCAATTCATCAGAACATTTAAAGATGTATCTGAAAAACAGGAAATCATCATATATACAGTTCAAGAAAGTGTGTGTGTGTGTGTGTGTGTGTTCATGCGTTCCCCCAAAATAGTGCAGATCTACCGCGACGTGTTGCTCAGATGACAGTGAAGTTAAAGGGAAACTTCACCCTTTTGCAAATAAATATATGTTAATGACGTTTAGAAGATTCAGAACACTTTCCCGGGGGTTTTCATGTGTGCAATAAATAACGTGGTTTCAGATCGTAGCAGTGAGCCTGCAGTGTCTCTGATGTCATGGGCACTGGGCTCACTTACTTCCTGGACTACATCAAGGACTGTCTAAAGAGGACGGGACGCGAAGACCATACGGGCGACGCCATGTTGGTCACATGGTGCTCCATGGAAGGAAAGAAACATGCGCAGTTGAGACCAAGGAAGCTGAACGAGGAAGTGTTGGCTGCATAAAGCCCATTGCGCATGTTTATTTCCTTCCATGGAGCACCACGTGAGCAACATGGCGGCGCCCTTACGGTCTTCCCGTCCTCTTTAGACAGTCCTTGGACTACATCAAGGACTGTCTAAAGAGGACGGGACGCGAAGACCATACGGGCGACGCCACATGGTGCTCCATGGAAGGAAAGAAACATGCGCAGTTGAGACCAAGGAAGCTGAACACGGAAGCGTTGGCTGCATAAAGCCAATAGACTGAGACCACGCTAGACAGGAACGCCCACAAATGTCACATCCGGTTTTAGCCCGGGGGTGAGAGTTTTCTATGGCTGCCAATGCAACTTGGTCCAATCCTTAATCACATACGCACAAACATCTATGCCGATAATATCTAACTTGCGGAGGTAACGTGCCTTGTCCACAGGAAACAGATCTTTCAACGTATAATAATAATAATAATAACTTGGATTTATATAGATGTAATGCACCATCTATGTAAAGGTGTGTGAATGTGTGTGTGTGAATGGGTGAATGTAATGCACCATCTATGTAAAGGTGTGTGAATGTGTGTGTGAACGTAATGCACCATCTATGTAAAGGTGTGTGAATGTGTGTGTGAATGGGTGAACGTAATGCACCGTCTATGTAAAGGTGTGTGAATGTGTGTGTGAACGTAATGCACCATCTATGTAAAGCGCCTTGGATAAAGGCGCTATATAAACACACCATTTACCATGTTGTCTTCCGCGGGCAGAGCAGACCATATTAGGTAGGGAAGGCCTGACGTAATTTGCATGGTGTGTCGCGGAGGCACTGAACCTTTAAAAGCACGCTGGCGGCCACTCCCAGCGCTAGAGCTAGCTGGAATGACAAGATGCGTGTGTCCGTGTCAGAGGTAGTCGGAAGCCACGGAAGTCTTTTTAATAACCCTAAAACGTAACATAAATAACACTTCAACCTCATACTTAACAGAAGACCACGACGACGACAGACATGGCACAGAGAAAGACCGCCTCCTTCGCGGAGGGCGGCTCGTCGTGCCCAGACGACGCGTCGGCCGCCGGCCTCCAGCTGGGCGCGACGGCGGGGGCGGCGGAGCACCACCCCTCCCCCGAGGACCGCTTGAAAGGCGCCCTGCAGCTGGGCATCGCCCACCTGGAGGAGCGGCTGTCGCGCCGCCCCGAGCGCAACATCCTGACGCAGGACTTCAAGACGGAGGAGAGCGTGTTCTTCCCGGCGGAGGGCGACGCCGACGGCGCCTGCACGCCGGCCCACGGCTACGGCGACTTCACCTTTCGCGCGTTCGCGCCCGTCGCCTTCCGCTACTTCCGCGGCGCGCTCGGCGTGCGCCCCGACGAGTACCGCGCGGCGCTGTGCGGCCGCGGCGACCTGTCGCTGACGGAGCAGCCGCCGGGGGCGGGGCCCGGCGGCGGGGACTCTGAGGCCAGGCCGCTCTACGTGTCGAGCGACGACAGGTTCGCGCTGCAGGCGCTGCGCGGGCGGCAGGTGGGTGTCCTGCGCGGGCTGCTGCACGGCTACTACCTGAACCTGAAGCAGAACGAGAAGCGCACGCGGCTGCCCACGCTGATGCCGCACTTCTACGGCCTGTACTGCGTGGCGCTGGCGCAGGGCGGCCTGCACCACGTGCTCGCCACCAACATGCTGGTGCCTCGCCACGTGCCCTTGCACCGCCGCTACCACCTCAAGGGCTCCACCTACAGGCGCCGGGCGGTGGCCATGTGCCCCCGCGGCGGCGAGGAGGGGGGCGAGGTGCCCACCTACAAGGACCTGGACTTCCTGGGCGAGCCCAACCTGCAGCTGGAGGCGGAGCACTACGAGGCCGTCAGCAGCACCATCAGGAAGGACTGCCTGGTGCTGCAGAGCGAGGGCATCATGAACTACCGGCTGGTGGTGGCCGTGCACTACCTGGACCGTGGGGGAGTCCCCGAGGTGGTGGTGGTCCCCGGAGCCTCCCAGGAGGAGGAGGAGGAGGAGCTGAGGAGACAGGGAGTGGGCGGCGGGCACCACCACCACCACCACCACAACAAGGCCACGCTGCCACCAAATCTCACAATGTCGTCCAACTACGCCACCGCGGTGAGCGGCGGGATCCCGGCTCGGGACGCGCGCGGCGATCGCGTGCTGCTGTTCGTGGGCATGGAGGGCGTGCTGCAGCGCTACACGCTGGCCCGGCGCGCCGAGTGCGCCTGGAAGGTGCTGCGCACGGGCGACGGCGACGCCGTGTCGGCCACACGGCCCGCCTTCTACGCCTACCGCTTCCAGAGGTTCATGTGCAACACGGTGTTCACCATGCGGGCGCTGGGCTCGCCGCCCAGGGCTGTGCCCCCCCCGCCCCCACCGCCACCCCCCACCTCATCCTCATCCTCATCATCGTCCTCCTCCTCCTCCTCGTCAGCGTCGTCCAATAACAGGAGGGTCTCCAAGAAGCCCCGGGGCGGGGGCGGGGACAACAACAACAACACCGCGGCGCCCTCGGCCCCTCCCCCCTCGCCGCCATACCCGCCGCCTGCCCCGCCCTCCTGCTGCCGCACCCTAAAGGACGTGCAGCTCCACCTGCACCACCTGCAGCTGCACCTGCACCACCTGGGGGGGGGCGAGGAGGGGGGGGAGGTGTCCCCGGACCCCTGCCCCATATGCACCGCCTGAGGGGGTCTAGCGGGACGGGCAGTTGTTCAAGAAATCCGCGCAGGGGCAAAAGAGCGCGTTGGAAGCCGCTGGGGTTTCCATCCATCTCCAGAGTAACATTAGTGACTTCCTCCTGGGGGATCCTGAGTTGTTGCAATGCCAGTGAGTCCACATCGACTTTTAGAGTGGTCTGCCCCGGGGTCTCCTCCCAGTGGAGATATAGTCCATCTGGTCCTTGGTCTGCCCGGAGGTCTTCTCCCAGTGGAGATATAATCCATTTGGTCCTTGGTCTGCCCGGAGGTCTCCTCCCAGTGGAGATATAATGCATCTGGTCCTTGGTCTGCCCGGAGGTCTCCTCCCAGTGGAGATATAGTCCATCTGGTCCTTGGTCTGCCCCGGGGTCTCCTCCCAGTGGAGATATAGTCCATCTGGTCCTTGGTCTGCCCGGAGGTCTCCTCCCAGTGGAGATATAATGCATCTGGTCCTTGGTCTGCCCCGGGGTCTCCTCCCAGTGGAGATATAGTCCATCTGGTCCTTGGTCTGCCCCGGGGTCTCCTCCCAGTGGAGATATAGTCCATCTGGTCCTTGGTCTGCCCGGAGGTCTCCTCCCAGTGGAGATATAGTCCATCTGGTCCTTGGTCTGCCCGGAGGTCTCCTCCCAGTGGAGATATAGTCCATCTGGTCCTTGGTCTGCCCCGGGGTCTCCTCCCAGTGGGACGTGCCTCGAGGACCTCCCTAGGGAGACGCCCGAGAGGCATCCTAACCAAATGCCAGAACCACCTAAGCTGGCTCCTTTCCAGGGGAAGGAGCAGCGGTTCTACTCTACGAGTCTCTCTCGTGTGACTGAACTTCTCAGCGTATCTCTAAGGGAGATGCCAGCCACCCGTTGGAGAACTCATTTCAGCAGCTTGTATCCGCGACCTTATTCTCTCAGTCATGACCCACACACGTCACATCCAGTAGGACCCAAATAAACAGGCCCCGCACCCAAGATAAACAGACCCCGCCCACCCGTCAGTCACAGTTTTCCTACTCGAAAAACGTCTGCCTTTCAGGAAGGATGTCGTGTTTTAATGTTTGTCTTTAACTCTTTTTTTCCGAGGCACGTATTATATTCTTACCCCCCCAGCTATGGGAGGTTATTTGCTAGGTACGTATATATTCTTACCCCCCCAGCTATGGGAGGTTATTTGCTAGGTACGTATATATTAGTACCCCCCAGCTATGGGAGGTTATTTGCTAGGTATGTACTGTATATATTTGTACCCCCCCAGCTATGGGAGGTTATTTGCTAGGTACGTATATATTAGTACCCCCCAGCTATGGGAGGTTATTTGCGAGGTACATATATATTCGTTCCCTCCCCCCCATATACTCCATATCTAAAGCGTGCTAGCCCGGAATTACCTTTTTGGTCCGGTTGCTAAGCAACGCCTCCGTCACCAACAGCTATGGGTTCTTTACAACTCCTCTCCGTTTACCTCGGTTTCAAAGCCCCGTGACTCTGACACTATGAGCGTTTCTGGCGAGAGGTAAACAGCGTGCGCTAATGCTAATGCCACAGCTCAGCTATCGTTTGCTGCCACCTAGCGGCACAGCTCAGCTACGTTTTACTGCCACCTAGTGGCACAGCTCAGCTACGTTATACTGCCACCTAGCGGCACAGCTCAGCTACGTTATACTGCCACCTAGCGGCACAGCTCAGCTACGTTTTACTGCCACCTAGTGGCACAGCTCAGCTACGTTTTACTGCCACCTAGTGGCACAGCTCAGCTACGTTTTACTGCCACCTAGCGGCACAGCTCAGCTACGTTATACTGCCACCTAGCGGCACAGCTCAGCTACGTTATGCTGCCGCCTAGCGGCACAGCTCAGCTACGTTTTACTGCCACCTAGTGGCACAGCTCAGCTACGTTATGCTGCCACCTAGCGGCACAGCTCAGCTACGTTATACTGCCACCTAGTGGCACAGCTCAGCTACGTTATGCTGCCACCTAGCGGCACAGCTCAGCTACGTTATGCTGCCACCTAGCGGCACAGCTCAGCTACGTTATGCTGCCACCTAGCGGCACACAAAGACTTTAAGCATGCCTCTCCAAAATAGCCAAAATGGCGCCCCTCACTTCACACAGGTGTTTTTTTCCTTCTTATTTTGACGAACAAACCAATAGTGGTGCCACGTTTTTAACCCTCCTGTGCGTGCGTGTGTGTGTGCGTGCGTGTGTGCGTGTTAATCTTTATTTATTTAGGAACACCCCTTGAAATACAGCAGCTCATTTTGGAGAGGGTCCTTGCGTATGCAGTCGATACAAAACAATGTGTGTGTGTGGGAGTGTGTGCGTGTGCGCGTGTGCGTGTGTGTGTGTGTGTTCTTTGTCCTTTCTATTAGTAACGCCCGACGCCCAAGACGAAGTTTGATCCAAAAGACGAAGTTTATTGATATGAAAACCGGAGGCATCGCTCCACAGCCTGGGATGTTGCGTAAGAGTGGGACGTCATCGAAAAGGGTCCCCCCCCTGTTTAACGGAAATCTTAAAACGTTAATAACTTACGATCTAAGCAGGTGCATGAAAAAAATCTTTAAAAAAAACATCCTGTGTTAGACGGCCCTCCGCTGTGCAGTCGCTAGTCGCAATATATTTATTCTTACCTCCCGTTGTTGTCGATCGCTTTTAGAGTGGTGTGGCTATTGTTAGCTGCTACACACACATTCACAACAACATCCGGTCCGTCGGTGTAACTGAGGGGGACACCTCCGGTTACTTAAAATGTAGCCTCGGAAACCCAGACCACATTGTGACTGACAGGCATCAGTGTTCACATTGAGACCCTGTCTGTCCCACATTGTGACTGACAGACATCAGTGTTCACATTGAGACCCTGTCTGTCCCACATTGTGACTGACAGGCATCAGTGTTCACATTGAGACCCTGTCTGTCCCACATTGTGACTGACAGACATCAGTGTTCACATTGAGACCCTGTCTGTCCCACATTGTGACTGACAGGCATCAGTGTTCACATTGAGACCCTGTCTGTCCCACATTGTGACTGACAGGCATCAGTGTTCACATTGAGACCCTGTCTGTCCCACATTGTGACTGAGAGACATCAGTGTTCACATTGAGACCCTGTCTGTCCCACATTGTGACTGACAGGCATCAGTGTTCACATTGAGACCCTGTCTGTCCCACATTGTGACTGACAGGCATCAGTGTTCAAATTGAGACCCTGTCTGTCCCACATTGTGACTGACAGACATCAGGGTTCACCCTGTTTGTCCCACATTGTGACTGACAGGCATCAGTGTTCACATTGAGACCCTGTCTGTCCCACATTGTGACTGACAGGCATCAGTGTTCACATTGAGACCCTGTCTGTCCCACATTGTGACTGACAGGCATCAGTGCTCACATTGAGACCCTGTCTGTCCCACATTGTGACTGACAGGCATCAGTGTTCACATTGAGACCCTGTCTGTCCCACATTGTGACTGACAGGCATCAGTGTTCACATTGAGACCCTGTCTGTCCCACATTGTGACTGAGAGACATCAGTGTTCACATTGAGACCCTGTCTGTCCCACATTGTGACTGACAGGCATCAGTGTTCACATTGAGACCCTGTCTGTCCCACATTGTGACTGACAGGCATCAGTGTTCAAATTGAGACCCTGTCTGTCCCACATTGTGACTGACAGACATCAGGGTTCACCCTGTTTGTCCCACATTGTGACTGACAGGCATCAGTGTTCACATTGAGACCCTGTCTGTCCCACATTGTGACTGACAGGCATCAGTGTTCACATTGAGACCCTGTCTGTCCCACATTGTGACTGACAGGCATCAGTGCTCACATTGAGACCCTGTCTGTCCCACATTGTGACTGACAGGCATCAGTGTTCACATTGAGACCCTGTCTGTCCCACATTGTGACTGACAGGCATCAGTGTTCACATTGAGACCCTGTCTGTCCCACATTGTGACTGACAGACATCAGGGTTCACCCTGTCTGTCCCACATTGTGACTGACAGGCATCAGTGTTCACATTGAGACCCTGTCTGTCCCACATTGTGACTGACAGGCATCAGTGGTCAAACTGAGACCCTGTCTGTCCCACATTGTGACTGACAGGCATCAGTGTTCACATTGAGACCCTGTCTGTCCCACATTGTGACTGACAGGCATCAGTGTTCACATTGAGACCCTGTCTGTCCCACATTGTGACTGACAGGCATCAGTGTTCACATTGAGACCCTGTCTGTCCCACATTGTGACTGACAGGCATCAGTGTTCACATTGAGACCCTGTCTGTCCCACATTGTGACTGACAGACATCAGTGTTCACATTGAGACCCTGTCTGTCCCACATTGTGACTGATAGACATCCGTGTTAACATTGAGACCCTGTCTGTCCCACATTGTGACTGACAGGCATCAGTGTTCACATTGAGACCCTGTCACTAGGTGTTCTCGTGAGGTGTACAGTACGTTCTACTGTATTTTATGACCCTTAATAAACATTTGGCATTGTATCACACAATAACACACTGGTGTTTAGGTTTTAAACGCGTCACATGTTCCAGGGATTTACAGTGTAGGGATGTCCCGATTGCGTGTTTTGGCCCCCGATCCGATTCCGATCATTAGAAAATGACGTGATCGATTGGCCCCGATGTCCGATCGATCACCCGGTCCGATCGGGACGACGACCACCGCGATATTGATTATTGATGGTTTGTTCCGCTGTGTGTTTGTACTCAGGGTTTGACCTGGTTGACCTTCATCCCTACAGCTGACCTTTGACCTCTGATCACCTGACTGCTGAACTTTGACCTCTGATCACCTGACCATGGTATTCCACTACATCCCTGCTCTGGAGTAAGTGTCTCTCTCCTTCAACACCAGCCCATTTAATTCTACAAAATGTCTTCTAAATCATGACAGTTTTCAGTGGTTCTCAACCTTTTCCATGTCGAGAACCCCCTAGAATGATCTGTATTTGGCTGCGGACCCCCCATCTGAATATATGTAGTTCCAGGGACCCCCCATGTGAAAATATGTAGTTCCAGGGACCCCCCCCCCCCCCCCCATCTGAATATATGTAGTTCCAGGGACCCCCCTCCCCCAAGAAACAAAGATTTGAGTTAAAAACGTTCACTGTGAAAGACTATATTATTCAAAGATTTGGGCCACATTTTCACTATTTAAAAAAAAATATGGCAGATCTACAAGCTCGTAGCACGGCACCAAGCCTATGTATAAAAAGCCAGCTGACCACAGTATAGTGGCTACCAATCGACTCCAGAATTAAATTAAAAAATGTATTAATTACTTATAAAACTCTTGGGCTGGGCCCAATGTATTTAAGTGAACTGGTGCACCCCAAGGTGAATATGAGACACCTTAGGTCTTCAGACAAAGGTCTTCTCATTATCCCCTAAGCCACTAAGCTGCGAACCAACGGAGATCGAGCTTACGCATTTGTTGCTCCTACGCTGTGGAATGACTTGCCACTCTGCTTGAGAAACGCTGTGTCTGTTGGCATCTTTAAGAAGCTACTGAAAACGCATCTGTACCGCAAACATTTTGGCTTGCTCCAGTGATTGCTTAAAAATTTTATTGATTTTTGTAGTCATCAGGATGATATCGTTATGTCATGTTGTAGTATTGTTTTGTAGTCATCAGGATGATATCGTTACGTCATGTTGTAGTATTGTTTTGTAGTCATCAGGATGATATCGTTACGTCATGTTGTAGTATTGTTTTGTAGTCATCAGGATGATATCGTTACGTCATGTTGTAGTATTGTTTTGTAGTCGACACAGGATGATATCGTTACGTCATGTTGTAGTATTGTTTTATAGTCATCAGGATGATATCGTTACGTCATGTTGTAGTATTGTTTTGTAGTCGACAGGATGATATCGTTACGTCATGTTGTAGTATTGTTTTGAAGTCATCAGGATGATATCGTTACGTCATGTTGTAGTATTGTTTTGTAGTCATCAGGATGATATCGTTACGTCATGTTGTAGTATTGTTTTGTAGTCATCAGGATGATATCGTTACGTCATGTTGTAGTATTGTTTTGTAGTCATCAGGATGATATCGTTACGTCATGTTGTAGTATTGTTTTGTAGTCGACACAGGATGATATCGTTATGTCATGTTGTAGTATTGTTTTGTAGTCATCAGGATGATATCGTTACGTCATGTTGTAGTATTGTTTTGTAGTCATCAGGATGATATCGTTACGTCATGTTGTAGTATTGTTTTGTAGTCATCAGGATGATATCGTTACGTCATGTTGTAGTCATTGTTTTGTAGTCGACAGGCAGGAACAACAGGCGGCAACTTTATTGAGGGAAGAGGAAGGTTCCTTCCTTTTCCCTCAATAAAAGCTCTCGTAGCCTGTATTTTAGATGAGAAAAATCGGTTTGAGGGAAAAGGAAGTTGACGCCTGTTGTTCCTGCCTGTCGACTACGACCCCTCCCCTCCCCTCCCCTCCCCTCCCCTCCCCTCCCCTCCCCTCCCCTCCCCTCCCCTCCCCTCCCCTCCCCTCCCCTCATCTCCCCTCCCCTCCCCTCCCCTCCCCTCCCATCCCCTCCCCTCCCCTCCCCTCCCCTCCCCTCCCCTCCCCTCCCCTCCCCTTCCCCTCCCCTCCCCTCCCCTCCCCTCCAGGATCTTCATGGCCATCCTGGGTTTTGGTTTCACCATCATGTTCTGCACAGCGTTCTGTCGGGTCTGCCATCGCTTCAGAGAGCAGCAGATGGAGAGGCAGGCAGAGAGACCGCCATCCGTCTACTTCATCCCCTTCCCCAGGTACAGTAACCCCTCCCCCAGGTACTGTATACAGTCTACTGTACACTATCTCCTCCCCCAGGTACTGTATACAGTCTACTGTACGTTTGGACCAAACAAATAATTACAAAGAAGAAAAACAACAAAAAAAGTTTTTTTTTTCTACTTTCTAATTCTTTGTTTGTTGTCACGACAACAGTTGTCTTTGTCCGCGGCGTAAACGACTTTAAAAAAATACTTTCTGAAAAGTCTATGAGGAAAATGAACGGGGGTTTCATTTTCCGGGTCTCTCGAGGGGGCGGGGCTGCGACGCTCTATAGAGCGTCGCAGTCCCGCCCCCTTTAAGAACAACGAGTGGCCCAGGAAATAAATCCCAATGCATTTTGCCCATAGGCATTTCTTAAAGTATTTATTTAAAGACGGTTACGCCGCGGACAAAGCCAACTCGGATCGTGACAAATCATGACAATGAACACAATGTTTTGGGGCCGATCAAATAATTTATAAGAAGAAAAACAAAACAAATAGTGTTGCCTCCTGCCTTTATTTTCTTCTTTCTAATGATTTGATCGGCCCAACATATTGTGTTCATTGTCATGATTTGTCACGATCCGAGTTGGCTTTGTTCCGCGGCGTAACCGTCTTTAAATAAATACTTTAAGAAAAGCCTATGAGGAAAATGAACGGCGATTTCTTTTCCGGGTCTCTCGAGGGGAGGCGGGGCTGCGACGCTCTATAGCAGGGTTCCCCAATTAATTTTCCTCAAGGGCCATATTTTGACTAGCGTACCAGGCTGGGGGCCGAGTCTGCACGTGCGAGGTCGAGGTCTTGCCCTGAAAATTCATTTTCAGGGCAAGACCCCATTTGAAAAGGATGCCCAGTTTGACATGCATAGGCTACTGACCCCCATTTAATGCCATTTATATCTGGGACCCTAAAAAAAAAAAAAAAAAAAAAAAAAAAAAAATCTTTCATGGGCCACAAGGTGGCGCTCTGTGGGCCGCAAATGGCCCGCGGGCCGCCTATTGGGGAACCCTGCTCTATAGGCTGATATCCACAATAAGCCACTCCCACCTACTCATGAGTTACTTTTTGAGGGGTGCTAGCCCTCCTATGCTCAGCTTTGTGTGTGTACCCCGTAGCGATGATCTGATTGGATGAGCGCGTATATGATCACACTTAACCACCTCTCTCTCTCTCTCTCTCTCTCTCTCTCTCTCTCTCTCTCTCTCTCTCTCTCTCTCTCTCCGTGTAGGGGCGTGTCCCTACCTCAGGGCGAAGACCTCTACAGACCCCCCCCCTACAGTGCAGCCCCCCCACCATCATACAATGAGGTAAGACCCCCCCACCCCCCCCCCCCCCACCATCCAGTATATATACCACACCATTCACACACACATACATACACACATACATACACACATACATACATACATAGGTATGCGGTCTAGCTTAAACTTGGACTCAGGGGGGTGGACGCCTCTGCCTTGCATAGTCCCCAGTGAATAGGCAGTAGGCCCTTCACTGGTAACCCTTTTTGGACTTATTGTCTCCACCAGGCCGAAGGCATGTGGGGAGAGTATGTTTTGCACTCCGTCCGTCCGCGTGTGTGTCCGTGTGTGTGTGTGTCCGTGAACAGCTAATCTCGGCCACCGTTAACCCGGTCGATGCCATATTTTGCACACACACTCCCTGGATGCCAACCATGAACCTCTGCCCCAAACTTTCCAGAACGGCCTGTTATAGCGCCACCAGGAGGCCGCTTTGTGCGAAACAAGTTTTTCAATGCCATATTTTGCACACACACTCCCTGGATGCCAACCATGAACCTCTGCCCCAAACTTTCCAGAACGGCCTGTTATAGCGCCACCAGGAGGCCGCTTTGTGCAAAACACGTTTTTGCACAGTACACCTACAGATTTTGTCCAAACATCACGCAAATTGGTACACAGTCTCTCTAGAGCCATTCAACGAAACGGGTCTTTCAGATTTATCAGACTCCATCCTGATTGGTTAAGATTGGCTTCCAAAGTTCACAGGAGTGCTCAGTTTCAAACAAAATGCTGCAAATCATGAACACATCGCGTGATTTCCGTGAAATTGTGCACCCACATTCCCACTAGGCCGAGGACGAAATGCCACATGAACAATTTCAACTCAGCCTCAAGGTGGCGCTATAACTGGCCGAAAAGTGTTTTTACCTCTAACTGCACGGATCTGTGGATAACCTGGTGGAGACCTGTGCCCGGAAGGGCACTTTTTCTAGTTTTAAATATATGAAGGTATTGCGGGCAGGAATTTTACCAAAAAGCCCCCCCTTTTAAAATACATACACACATACATACCTACATACATACATTTCAGAAGTTTTAGCAGTTTTTAAGGACCCACTTTTAGGCCAGTGCACCAGAGCAAACTCTTGCCTTTTTTAAACCCTACCCATTTTAACCAAATACATACATACATACATACATCTCTCTCTCTCAATTCAATTCAATTCAAAAAAGAAATTTCAATTCAATTAGCTTTATTGGCATGAATGTAATAGCTACAGTATTGCCAAAGCATGAAGTTCAACAAAAGAACCAAACAAAATAAAATAAATAAAAAATATAACAGAAAACAAGCAAATATAGAACATACATTTTCACAATAAAATATGAATATACTCTCATACCGGTCAAAATGTACAGTAATAATTGTGTCCGTGGTGTGTCGAGATGGTCCGTGTCAAGATAATTGTCACATTGTGTATATTTCTTCTAAAATGGTAAATGGTGCATTTATATAGCGCCTTTATCCAAGATTGTGCATTACATTCACCCATTCACACACCCATTCATACACCAATGGCAGCGGAAACCATGCAAGGCACCAACTAGCACATCGGGAGCAATTAGGGGTTCAGTGTCTTGCTCAAGGACACTTCGACAGTAACTCTGGGGGAGCCCGGGTTCGAACTGGCTGCCATCCAGGCACTCTACCCCTGAGCCACCGCCGCCCCCTTCTAATTAAGTGTCCCTCATTGTGTTGACATGCAGTCACATACTGTGCAGCCTCTCCCTCTCCCAACAGAATGAGTTGTTTGTCATTGTCATGCAACTCTAAACTTTGGGATCAACAACTCAAATGTATTAAAATATGTGGTTCTTATATTATTATATTTATTACATTTAATTAGAAAGTGTGTCTCAGTCTCTACCTCAGCTGAGGTACAGTGACCACAGACTCTCTGTTCTGGAGGTAGGTAGGACTTCTTGTGTGGTCCTTTCTCTGTGGCCAGACTGTGGTCACTCATTCTGTATTTGGTCGTGATCTGTCGCTTTGACCGTATACAGATACTCAGCCAGTTTATATTCATGTTTTAGGGCCAGATAACAATTAAGTTAGTTTTGAGTTTTTTCCAGATATGTGTATTTTATTAGTTTAATAATTTGGTTGACTCTAATTAGTGGTTGCAAAGCAGTGCTGGTCTGAGGTTGAGGCTGGACACTGTTCTGTGGTAGCTGATCAATAAGTCCAAGGACTAGTTGGCAGAAGGGACTCTTTTGGGGTTTCATCTCCATGGGATTGCAGGGCCTGGAATCCCAGGCTGTCTTGGGGGCTTGATTTAAGGTGTAACCAAAATGTTAGTGTTCTTTTCCTGATGTTAATAATTAATGGGTAACGGCCTAATTCTGCCCTGCATGCGTTGGTTGGTGTTTTTCTTTGGATGTTTAATTATGGACCTACAGAATTCTGGATGCAGGGTTTCTGTGGGATGTTTGTCCCATCTAGTGTAGTCCTGGTGTCTGAGAGGACCCCAAACCTCACTGTCTGTCCCATCTAGTGTAGTCCTGGTGTCTGAGAGGACCCCAAACCTCACTGCCATAGAGAGCAATTGGTTGGATAATGCTGTCAAATATTTTTATCCAAATTCTTACAGGGATATCAATTTGATAAAATGTTCTCCTAATAGCATAACATGCTCTGCATGCTTTCTCTTTTAGTGCATTCACTGCCAGACCAAAGTCACCTGAGGCACTAATCTGTAGTCCCAGGTAATCGTAATACAGGGTGTGATCTAATGGTGTGTTTCCTAATTTAAATTGATAAATTGTCTCTCTCTCTCTCTCTCTCTCTCTCTCTCTCTCTCTCTCTCTCTCTCTCTCTCTCTCTCTCTCTCCCCCTCCCTCCCTCCCTCCCTCCCAGCTGGGGCTGAAACCAGACGATCTTCCACCGGCCTACGGGGAATACGTTGGCGTTTCCATCCGCCCCGTGATGCCCACCCCACCCCCCCCTCCTCTGGCGGACATGGTACATCCCAGAGCACACTCCTAGAGGGGGGGGGGGGGGGGGCAGCGCCACGGCCTTTCCAGATGTTTGTCGTGAATGACACTGTGGGCTCCATTTTCGTCACCGCCAGTCCACAAGCTCACGACGTGTGAATGTAGATTGGCTTTAGTTGAACTATTCGAAAATGTTTTGCAAAATAGTAAAAAAAAAGAAAAAGAAAAGGCAAAGAAGTTTAGGGATAAGGGGTTTATAGCGGTGACGAAAATGGAGCCCCGATGGGTCCTATCCTCCCCTTACCCCTTACCCCTTACCCCTAAAAGTCTTTGCCTTGTTTCTGTGTTTTATAAAACATTTTAAAATTGTTCCTCTAGGGAAGCCAACGTACATTGACATGTTGTGAGCTTGTAGATCGGCTATTTGAAGTATTCAAGCAGTCCGCCTAGAGGCTTGCAAATATTAGAGATGTCCCGATACTGTATTGGTATCGGCCCTTTCGGGCATATTTGGTCATATCGGTATCGGTGAATATGCCAGTCTAACCAGTGATCCCACACAGGGGTAAGGGGTCGACACTATGCCAGTCTAACCAGTGATCCCACACAGGGGTAAGGGGTCGACACTATGCCAGTCTAGCCAGTGATCCCACACAGGGGTAAGGGGTCGACACTATGCCAGTCTAACCAGTGATCCCACACAGGGGTAAGGGGTCGACACTATGCCAGTCTAACCAGTGATCCCACACAGGGGTAAGGGGTCGACACTATGCCAGTCTAACCAGTGATCCCACACAGGGGTAAGGGGTCGACACTATGCCAGTCTAACCAGTGATCCCACACAGGGGTAAGGGGGTCGACACTATGCCAGTCTAACCAGTGATCCCACACAGGGGTAAGGGGTCGACACTATGCCAGTCTAACCAGTGATCCCACACAGGGGTAAGGGGTCGACACTATGCCAGTCTAACCAGTGATCCCACACAGGGGTAAGTGGTCGACACTATGCCAGTCTAACCAGTGATCCCACACAGGGGTAAGGGGTCGACACTATGCCAGTCTAACCAGTGATCCCACACAGGGGTAAGGGGTCGACACTATGCCAGTCTAACCAGTGATCCCACACAGGGGTAAGGGGTCGACACTATGCCAGTCTAACCAGTGATCCCACACATAGTGTCGATTATTATAAATATTATGCTCTGTTATCCGTATTAGGTATCGGCAAAACACAGGAATTGTGGGATCGGATCGGGAACGAAAAAAGTGTACCGGGACATCTCTAGTAAATATTATAAAAAGTGTACCGGGACATCTCTAGTAAATATTATAAAAAGTGTACCGGGACATCTCTAGTAAATATTATAATAAGTGTACCGGGACATCTCTAGTAGATATTATAATAAGTGTACCGGGACATTTCTAGTAAATATTATAATAAGTGTACCGGGACATCTCTAGTAAATATTATAATAAAATGTACCGGGACATCTCTAGTAAATATTATAATAAGTGTATCACGGGTTGGAGTCTTGATCCCAACAACCTTCCCCCTCCCATCTCTCTCCCCGTAATGCTGTATAATGTATATCTATCAATAAAGGCAAAAAGAAAAGACCCAAAAATAATAACAAAATCGAAATAGTAAAAAAAAAAACTGGCTGTGTGTCAGTCTGTCTGTTTTAAGAATTATTATATTGATGTCATGCCATCTAAGTCCACAAGAGGGAAACGTTTTAATTCCAAAGGGAATTCTCAATCCTGACAGTTTTCTGAAATACCTCATGTTTCTGTATCAGTGGTGCTCAATATTTCATGTCAAGGACCCCAAAAATTATATGTAATTGCATGGCCGCCGACCCCTCCCCCCCCCCCCCCCCCCCCATCTGAAAACATGTTGTTACAGCCCCCCCCCAGAGCAAAGATTTGAGTTAAAAGCATTTGCTCACGCACGCATTTGCTCACTGCGTGCCTGCCTGCCTGCCTGCCTGCGTGCATGCGTGCATGGACAAATGGAATACGGGTCCATTTAAAACCCATTTTGGGCGGGAACCCCTTTTGGTGTTAGCATTATGCTATGCTTTAGTTATTGAAAAATAGCAGATCTACAAGCTCATCATCACTGACATAGAAACATAGCTTTTTCAGAAAACTGTCAGGATGTAGAAGACATTTATAGAATCTGATCTCAGGTCAGAATGGATTAAAGAAGTAGTGAAAATACAAACTTGTTTAAAAAAATAAAGAAAATAAATTTTATTTTTTTATTTATTTCTTCATGAAATTCCTGAAAAAAAGATGGAAAAGAACAGAATATTTGTTTCATTCATGACAAACATTTGCTTTGTTTGAGCATGTTCATTATAATTTTTTTGTTTGTTTTGAAGTAATAAAGAAAATGGTGTCTACGACCGTTTGGTGGGTATCTCTACAGAGATGGCGTTTTGATATAAACATTAAACATTAAAATTGAAATCACTTCTTGCACCACATACAGTATATTATTGTCTCAACCATTCGGTTTTATAATGATTAATATGATAATTATTTAATGTCTCAAGCATTCGGTTTTATAATGATTAATATGATAATTATTTAATGTCTCAACCATTCGGTTTTATAATGATTAATATGATAATTATTTAATGTCTCAACCATAAGGTTTTATAATGATTAATATGATAATTATTTTAATGTCTCAACCATAAGGTTTTATAATGATTCATATGATAATTATTTTAATGTCTCAACCATAAGGTTTTATAATGATTAATATGATAATTATTTTAATGTCTCAACCATTCGGTTTTATAATGATTCATATGATAATTATTTATTGTCTCAACTGTATTCATAATCAAAACCGTCTCTATTATTGAGTAAAAAGAAAAGTGGGTGAAATTTGTTTTTGTGTCCATCGTGTTATTTCTATTCCAAGAAGCGAAGAAAAGGAAGAAGAGGTTCCCAGGTCCGTCCCTGTGGGACTCCTCCAGAGATAGAGGTTCCCAGGTGGGTCCCTGTGGGACTCCTCCAGAGATAGAGGTCCCCAGGTCCGTCCCTGTGGGACTCCTCCAGAGATAGAGGTTCCCAGGTGGGTCCCTGTGGGACTCCTCCAGAGATAGAGGTCCCCAGGTGGGTCCCTGTGGGACTCCTCCAGAGATAGAGGTTCTCAGGTGGGTCCCTGTGAGACTCCTCCAGAGATAGAGGTCCCCAGGTCCGTCCCTGTGGGACTCCTCCAGAGATAGAGGTTCCCAGGTGGGTCCCTGTGGGACTCCTCCAGAGATAGAGGTCCCCAGGTGGGTCCCTGTGGGACTCCTCCAGAGATAGATGTCCCCAGGTGGGTCCCTGTGGGACTCCTCCAGAGATAGAGGTTCCCAGGTGGGTCCCTGTGGGACTCCTCCAGAGATAGAGGTTCCCAGGTGGGTCCCTGTGGGACTCCTCCAGAGATAGAGGTTCCCAGGTGGGTCCCTGTGGGACTCCTCCAGAGATAGAGGTTCCCAGGTCCGTCCCTGTGGGACTCCTCCAGAGATAGAGGTCCCCAGGTGGGTCCCTGTGGGACTCCTCCAGAGATAGAGGTCCCCAGGTCCGTCCCTGTGGGACTCCTCCAGAGATAGAGGTCCCCAGGTGGGTCCCTGTGGGACTCCTCCAGAGATAGAGGTCCCCAGGTGGGTCCCTGTGGGACTCCTCCAGAGATAGAGGTTCTCAGGTGGGTCCCTGTGGGACTCCTCCAGAGATAGAGGTCCCCGGGTGGGTCCCTGTGAGACTCCTCCAGAGATAGAGGTCCCCAGGTCCGTCCCTGTGGGACTCCCCAGAGATTGAGGTCCCCACCAGAGATAGAGGTCCCCAGGTGGGTCCCTGTGGGACTCCCCACAACTGCAGCATCACTCCCAATCTTCCGCCGTAGTCTGAAAACCGACCTTTTCAGACTCCATCATGGCCCATAGCACTTACCCCACCCCCTTAGATAGCATTTGATACAGACTTATAGCATGTTATGTAGACAGCACTATAATTGCATTGTATGTAGTCATAGCACGTCATAGTACATATGTATAGCATAGTATAGTTTCATTATATAGATATTCCACTCTTACGTTTCATGATAAATGCTTTTTATGTTATGTATTCCCATGCTTTTTTGTTCTTGCTTAATGTAAATCGCTCTGGATTAAGAGTGTCTGCTAAATGCCTAAATTGTAAATTGTAGTAAGTAAGTAATAAGTATAAATCGGGCGTTACGATGCCATCACGGTGCCAAAATGACTAAATCAACTGTAGATTTAGTGGTAACCCTTCATTTTACGGTACGGTAATTACCGTTATTACTGCATAACTACTATGTAGTTATGCAGTAATTACTAGGTCATTACCAAGTATTTTCCCTGACAACTACTAGGTAATTACCCTGTATGTATAACTATTTACTGTATAATTACCTGGTAATTACATGGAACTTACCATGGTGAATGATCCACTAGTTGCCAGGTAATTACCAAGTATTTTCCTGACAACTACCTAGTAATTACCCTGTATTTATAAGTATTTACTGTGTAATTACTAGGTAACTACCCAGTATTCATAAGTATTTACTCTGCTACCATGCAAGTTACCCAGTAGCTACTAGGAAATTACCAAGTATTTTCTTGACAACTACTAGGTAATTAACCTGTATTTATAGGTTTTTACAATGTAATTACCAGGTAACTACCCAGTATTTATAAGTATTTACTCTGCTACCAGGTAAGTTACCCATTAGGTACCAGGTAATTACCAAGTATTTTCCTGACAACTACCAGGTAATTACCCTGTATTTATAGGTTTTTACTATGTAATTACCAGTTAACTACTCAGTATTTGAAGTATTTACTCTGCGGCCAGGCAGGTTACCCATGTAGACCCTATAGGTAATTACCAAGTATTGTCAACAACTACCAGATAGTTACCGGGTAGGTATAAGTATTTACTGTGTACTTACCAGGTAACTACCCAGTATTTATAAATATTTACTCTGCTACCATGTACCCAGTAGCTACTAGGTAATTACCAAGTATTTTCCTGACAACTACCAGGTAACTAACCTTTATTTATAGGTTTTTACTATGTAATTACCAGGTAACTACCCAGTATTTATAAGTATTTACTCTGCTAAGTAAGTTACCCATTAGGTACCAGGTAATTACCAAGTATTTTCCTGACAACTACCAGCTAATTATATGGTAATTGTGTTCACTGTGTTTACATGGGTACTACCCATGTAAACACATGGGTAGTTACAGGAGATTACCAGTTGTTACCAAGTAATTCCCTGACAACTACAATGTAATTACCCGATAGGTACCCAGTAAGTAAGGAGGAACTGTACTGTGAAAGGAAGTGTGTTCTATTTCCATGATATTACCATGTACCTACCTGGTAATTGTAGATTATGATCCTCCTCCATTACCCATCATGGTGTATTTTGAACATAACAGATAATAACTAGGTATTTACACAGTTGGACCACATACATTTGCAAAACGTTAACAGGTAAAACCTTTCAAGTTACCCTGTAAGAAAGGTGGAACTGTAGCCTACTGTGAACGGAAGCATGGCTTATTTCCATGATATTACCATGTACTTTCACTGTAATTGTAGGTTATAATCCATCATTACCCACCAGGATGTTTTGAACATGTTACCTGGCAATTTCCAGTTATTTACACAGTAATAGACAGTTGGACCACATACATTTTCAAAACGTTAACAGGTAAAACCTTTCAAGTTACCCTGTAAGAAAGGTGGAACTGTACTGTGAACGGAAGCGTGGCTTATTTCCATGATATTACCAGGTATTTACCCACACTGATGAAAAAAGAAAACTCCCTATGTTGAGATTAAATGAACAGATTACATGTAAATACCTAGTTATTATCTGTTATGTTCAAAATACACCATGATGGGTAATGGAGGAGGATCATAATCTACAATTACCAGGTAGGTACATGGTAATATCATGGAAATAGAACACACTTCCTTTCACAGTACAGTTCCTCCTTACTTACTGGGTACCTATCGGGTAATTACATTGTAGTTGTCAGGGAATTACTTGGTAACAACTGGCAATCTCCTGTAACTACCCATGTGTTTACATGGGTAGTACCCATGTAAACACAGTGAACACAGTTACCATATACTTGCCTGGTACTTGTCAGGAAAATACTTGGTAATTACCTGGTACCTAATGGGTAACTTACTTAGCAGAGTAAATACTTATACATACTGGGTAGTTACCTGGTAATTACATAGTAAAAACCTATAAATAAAGGTTAGTTACCTGGTAGTCGTCAGGAAAATACTTGGTAATTACCAAGTAGCTACTGGGTAACTTGCATGGTAGCAGAGTAAATATTTATAAATACTGGGTAGTTACCTGGTAAGTACACAGTAAATACTTATACCTACCCGGTAACTATCTGGTAGTTGTTGACAATACTTGGTAATTACCTATAGGGTCTACATGGGTAACCTGCCTGGCCGCAGAGTAAATACTTCAAATACTGAGTAGTTAACTGGTAATTACATAGTAAAAACCTATAAATACAGGGTAATTACCTGGTAGTTGTCAGGAAAATACTTGGTAATTACCTGGTACCTAATGGGTAACTTACCTGGTAGCAGAGTAAATACTTATAAATACTGGGTAGTTACCTGGTAATTACATAGTAAAAACCTATAAATACAGGTTAATTACCTAGTAGTTGTCAGGAAAATACTTGGTAATTTCCTAGTAGCTACTGGGTAACTTGCATGGTAGCAGAGTAAATACTTATGAATACTGGGTAGTTACCTAGTAATAACACAGTAAATACTTATAAATACAGGGTAATTACTAGGTAGTTGTCAGGAAAATACTTGGTAATTACCTGGCAACTAGTGGGTCATTCACCATGGTAAGTTCCATGTAATTACCAGGTAATTATACAGTAAATAGTTATACATACAGGGTAATTACCTAGTAGTTGACAGGGAAAATACTTGGTAATGACCTAGAAATTACTGCATAAATACATAGTAGTTACCAATTTTTTAATTACCTGGTAGTTACCTGGTAATTACCGTACCGTAAAATGAAGGGTTACCGATTTGGTCAACTGATATCTTATGGTATTAAGACGACTAAAACTAAAACATTTCAGATGACTAAAATATGTCTAAAACTAAATGGAATTTAATCCAAAAGATTCCAGTGTAAAATAATGCTTGCTGGAGTGCATGACCGAATGGTTGATAAATAAATAAAAGGTAAAAGGCTTTAACATCATTCAATTAATAATTGAAATCAATAGAAAGATATCACAGATAATGGATAGTTGCGGCGCTAGATTGGGGTTCCAGAGATTTAGAAAGAAATCACACTTGTGTGAAGTGAGTGAGTCATTACTCCAGGTGAAGGAGTACTTCTGGGTCTTGTTCACGAGTGAGGGGAGGACGGAGAAGGAGATCAGCCGGAGAAGGAGATCAGCCGGAGAATCGGAGCAACAGGGGGCGCTGTTGCAGTTGCTGTACCGCTCACTGTTGTGACGAAAAGAGAGTTGAGCCAGAAGGCAAAGCTCTCCGTCTACCGAGCAATCTTCGTTCCTACTCTCACCTTATATGGTCATGAAGTGTTCCTACTCTATATATGGTCATGAAGTATTCCTACTCTATATATGGTCATGAAGTGTTCCTACTCTATATATGGTCATGAAGTATTCCTACTCTCGCCTATGGTCATGAAGTGTTCCTACTCTATATATGGTCATGAAGTGTTCCTACTCTATATATGGTCATGAAGTGTTCCTACTCTATATATGGTCATGAAGTATTCCTACTCTATATATGGTCATGAAGTGTTCCTACTCTATATATGGTCATGAAGTATTCCTACTCTCGCCTATGGTCATGAAGTGTTCCTACTCTATATATGGTCATGAAGTGTTCCTACTCTATATGTGGTCATGAAGTGTTCCTACTATATATATGGTCCTGAAGTATTCCTACTCTCGCCTATCGTCATGAAGTGTTCCTACTCTATATATGGTCATGAAGTGTTCCTACTCTATATATGGTCCTGAAGTGTTCCTACTTCCTACTCTATACAATTTACAATTTAGGCATTTAGCAGACGCTCTTAATCCAGAGCGACTTACATTAAGCAAGAACAAAAGCATGGGAATACATCACATAAAAGCATTTATCATGAAACATGCGTAAGCTAAGAAAGTAACAGTTTTGGAGCCAGAAGGGAGTTTGGGACGTGTGGAGCGTTGTCCCGGCGTTTTTAGTGAGGGTACTTCCAGCTTCCCTGCGTTGGCTGATCTGAGTGCGCGGGAGGATATATATGGTCATGAAGTGTTCCTACTCTATGTGAGGGTCATGACAGAATAAGGTTGCGAATACAAGCGGCCAAAATTAGTTCTCCGACGGGTGGCTGGCATCTCCCTTAGAGATAGGGTGAGAAGTTCAGTCACACGAGAGAGTCTCGGAGTAGAGCCGCTGCTCCTTCGCCTGGAAAGGAGTCAGCTGAGGTGGTTCGGGGCATCTGGTTAGGATGCCTCTCGGGCGTCTCCCTATAGGGAGGTCCTCGGGGCACGTCCCACTGGGAGGAGACCCCCGGGGCAGACCAAGGACCAGATGGATTATATCTCCACTGGGAGGAGACCCCGGGGCAGACCAAGGACCAGATGGATTATATCTCCACTGGGAGGAGACCCCAGGGCAGTTGGATGAAATATAGTCAATGATAGCTATCGGTGCCTGTGATACGAACGGGTAACGGGTCCATTTTTTGACGGGCGGGACGGATCTGGTTTCGAGTTTCGGGTAACGGGCGGGTTGCTGCACCCTGAACCAGACCCTGAACCAGAGGGTGCAGCCAGACTCTGGTTCAAGGTGGTCTGGTTCTGGGTGCAGGACTAGTCGTCGGTGAATGGCCCGTCGACGTTGAGGGCACGTTTTTCACACAGGAAATATTGAGTGGAATTGCACCACAGTTTTCTCCAGTTTTTGGTAGGTTCCTTACATTTCCCCTCTTCCCCCTCCTGGGAACATTGTATTCCAGCACAGAGTGGATAAGGCCTGTTATGGTTATTTGTATCTGTATGATATACGGCTTTCTTGTAATTACTGTCCTTCTCCAGTGTATTCCACTCGTCCATCTTTTCATACAGCCGTATGTTATTAACCCATCGAAATTGGTCTGGACGGACGAGGTTATTCAGGCCAATCCACACATTCCTGTCATCCTTCGCTGTTGTCTCATCAAACGGTTCTTCAAGCAGCTCGTCTATATGCTTCCGAGCGCTGACGTAGCGCAGGTCAACCGCGAGGTCGGCCCCTGCGTCCAGACACGCCCTCCTGGCGCTCTGCCAGTCCTTTTTCTCCTCGAAGATCTTGAAACAGTACTTGAGACCCCAACCGCCGGTCACCGCCTTCCATCCAGGGGGACATTCTGTACACTTAGTGTCGGCTCCCATACTGATGTTACAGCTAATGTACTGCTTCATGGGGTCCGCCTCCATCACAGACTTGCGACATTGTCCACGCTTGCGGAGAAAGGACACGTTTAGTCTGATGGCTTCGATGTTCTGGTCGTAGACGGACATCCTGCCGTGGTGGCTGGCCTCGTGCCACATGACCACGCCCATGAACACGGAGCCCAGGATGAGCAGGGCGATGGCTGCAATGCGTCTCCGTTCCACCGGGGGGCCTCCTGTCCCCATCGTCTCGTCCTCATGGTCTCTGCCCTGATCGTCCGTAGCACCGTCCATAATGGCCAGTTCCTATGTACTGTATACACTGTACTGTAAACTGTGCTGTATACACTCACTGGACTGAGCTTTGTGCTGTGAGCACTCACAAATAAATACCTTGTATTGTCACGTGATCAAATATATAACGTCAGTCCTGCCCAAATATGGAGTTTGTGAACCTGACATCTTGGCACGGCGAGGCATTTGTAAAGTACATTTCAACAACAAGTTAAATATATAATATAACTAGCTCTTGATGGTGACGTAATGAAGATATGTACCAATGCCAGGGTATAACTGGCTCTCGATGGTGACGTAAAGATATGTTTCAGTGTCGTGTGGATTAAAGGTAATGCCTCTATGTGTACATGTATGTAATATGAAACCTACCTTTATTATGTCACCATCGAGAGCCAGTTATACCCTGGCATTGGTACATATCTTCATTACATCACCATGGAGAGCCAGTTATATGCTGGCATTAGCCCATTCTGACCGGGCGGCGCGATACGAGCTTGTAGGTCTGCTATTTTTGAAAAATCGAAGAGCGACTGACATTTTTAGAATCTGATCTCAGGTCAGAATGGGTTCATCAGACCAGTGTGTGTCCGGCGGAAACCTCGTATGAATCTGATCTCGGGTCAGAATGGGTTAGCACATATTTTCATTACGTCACTCTCACGGTGGCGCGATATGAGCTTGTAGGTCTGCTATTTTTGAAAAATCGAAGAGCGACTGACATTTTTAGAATCTGATCTCAGGTCAGAATGGGTTCATCAGACCAGTGTGTGTCCGGCGGAAACCTCGTATGAATCTGATCTCGGGTCAGAATGGGTTAGCACATATTTTCATTACGTCACTCTCAAATCATGCAGCCACGGCATACGCATCGGAGCACCCGGACAAACAACTTCACCTGCGCACTCTGCTTGCGCAAGTAACGTCTTAACTTAGTGTCTTAACTTAGTGCTTTAACTTAGCTTCCTTCCAGGACAGCAACTGGAAGGCAAGCGAGGCCGTGTTGGAAATCCATATTTGGGCAAGAGTGACGACGCGTGAAACACCGAGCAGTTTAAAAGTATACGCTCACACCTCGGGGTGTCATTACATTGTTTTAGTATTCTCCCGGCTCTGAGGAGGAGGTTGTTATGAATCCAACCGAACACTCCACCAGCAGCCGTCAGCAGGTGGACAGCGGGCCTAATAGGACGGAACAGGTATCGGTGGACATCACCAACCAATCAGCAGCTAGCGCTGCGGCATCGGGACCGGCCGTGTCAGGTCCTCGCACGTCAAGTCCTCGCGCGTCAAGTCCAGCTGCGCCAGGTCCACTAGGGGCGTTACGTCAAGGTGCGCTGAGCCTCTTTAAGAGGGATTTATGGCCCCACGTCGCGGCCCTCCTAACGGTGCTGCTATGTGCTGCTTTTGTGCAGCTGATAACGACGCAAACGACCTTCTACCGACTCACCGAGGACAACCGGAATATCTCCTTTCTGAGAGAGAAAGCCGCCACGTTAGAGATGATACGCGTGACGATACGGGATAACAAACGCCTCCGCAACGTATCGGATCTGCTCGGCAAACAGAGCATCAGGCCGAGGGCCATGTTGCCCGGCGTGGAGACGCAGCTCCAGAAGTTCTGTAACTTGGAGACCAACGACTGCAGGCCGTGCCCGGCCGGCTGGAAGCTCAACGTCACCCTGAGCCGCTGCCTCCGGCTGCCCACGGAGAGAACCACGTGGGTGCAGGCCAGGATGAAGTGCATGGAAGACGGCGGTGACCTCGCCGTGGTGAAGAACAGGGGCGACCAGGACCTCTATAACAAACTGGTGTCTGGCTTTGAAACCGTGTGGAACCTCGAATACAACGACGAGGAGAAGAACGAAACGGAAATTGACGAATTGTCAAATTGTACCAAGGACGACTGTTTCAAAGCGGCGTGGATTGGTCTGGAGGATATGGTGGAGAAAAGAGTATATAAATGGGTTGATAATACAAATCTGTCGGACGACGACGACCTGTACTGGTCAGGTTCCAACCCGGACAACATCAAAGCAACAGACGCGCTGACAGGTGATATAACAATTGGATCAGACTGTGTCGGCATTGTCAAAGTTAAAGAGAGAAAAGATAGAAATAACACACTTAATGAGCTGTACAGCTGGGATGACATGGCCTGCTGGAACTCACGACATTTCCTGTGTGAAAAACCTGCACTCGTGATTCCAGAGACGTGTGTGATTGAAGAGGGCTAATCTCACCGTCAGAGACGTGTGTGATGTCGGATGAGTGTGATATTACAGGGTAGAGCTTTAAACTCACTACCAGAGCAGTAGAGTAGAGCTTTTATCTCACCACCACAGCAGTAGAGTAGAGTTTTAATCTCACTACCAGCGCAGTAGAGTAGAGCTTTAATCTCACTACCAGAGCAGTAGAGTAGAGCTTTAATCTCACTACCAGAGCAGTAGAGTAGAGCTTTAATCTCACTACCAGAGCAGTGTGATATCACAGATTAGAGTTTTAATCTCACTACCAGAGCAGTGTGATATTACAGATTAGAGTTTTAATCTCACTACCAGAGCAGTGTGATATTACAGGGTAGAGCTTTAATCTCACTACCAGAGCAGTGTGATATTACAGATTAGAGTTTTAATTGCACTACCAGAGCAGTGTGATATTACAGATTAGAGTTTTAATTGCACTACCAGAGCAGTGTGATATTAGAGATTAGACCTTTAATCTCACTACCAGAGCAGTGTGATATTACAGATTAGAGCTTTAATCTCACTACCAGAGCAGTGTGATATTAGAGATTAGACCTTTAATCTCACTACCAGAGCAGTAGATTAGACCTTTAATCTCACTACCAGAGCAGTGTGATATTAGAGATTAGACCTTTAATCTCACTACCAGAGCAGTAGATTAGACCTTTAATCTCACTACCAGAGCAGTGTGATATTACAGATTAGACCTTTAATCTCACTACCAGAGCAGTAGATTAGACCTTTAATCTCACTACCAGAGCAGTGTGATATTACAGATTAGACCTTTAATCTCACTACCAGAGCAGTGTGATACTAGAGAGTAGAGCTTTAATCTCACTACCAGAGCAGTGTGATATTACAGATTAGAGTTTTAATTGCACTACCAGAGCAGTGTGATATTACAGATTAGAGTTTTAATTGCACTACCAGAGCAGTGTGATATTAGAGATTAGACCTTTAATCTCACTACCAGAGCAGTGTGATATTACAGATTAGAGCTTTAATCTCACTACCAGAGCAGTGTGATATTAGAGATTAGACCTTTAATCTCACTACCAGAGCAGTAGATTAGACCTTTAATCTCACTACCAGAGCAGTGTGATATTAGAGATTAGACCTTTAATCTCACTACCAGAGCAGTAGATTAGACCTTTAATCTCACTACCAGAGCAGTGTGATATTACAGATTAGACCTTTAATCTCACTACCAGAGCAGTAGATTAGACCTTTAATCTCACTACCAGAGCAGTGTGATATTAGAGATTAGACCTTTAATCTCACTACCAGAGCAGTGTGATATTAGAGATTAGACCTTTAATCCCAGGCCAACGGAGGACCTCCATTCATTTATTTGATCACTTATTTTTTTAGGATATAAACAGTAGAGGAACAGGAATCAGAAGAGAGAGTAGACCGGGGACAGCATCATGTGTTACGTCATGTTATAGTACGGTACGGGGACAGCATCATGTGTTACGTCATGTTATAGTACAGGTACAGCATCATGTGTTACATCATGTTATAGTACGGTACGGGGACAGCATCATGTGTTACGTCATGTTATAGTACAGGTACAGCATCATGTGTTACGTCATGTTATAGTACGGTACGGGGACAGCATCATGTGTTACGTCATGTTATAGTACAGGTACAGCATCATGTGTTACGTCATGTTATAGTACGGTACGGGGACAGCATCATGTGTTACGTCATGTTATAGTACGGTACGGGGACAGCATCATGTGTTACGTCATGTTATAGCATGGGGTCAGCATCATGTGTTACGTCATGTTATAGTACAGGGACAGCATCATGTGTTACGTCATGTTATAGTACGGTACGGGGACAGCATCATGTGTTACGTCATGTTATAGCACGGGGTCAGCATCATGTGTTACGTCATGTTATAGTACAGGGACAGCTAGCTGGGTTGTTCCAAACGGGATATTGAGTTAAAGGTATTTCCCTAACTGGCCCCAAACAGTAAGATCAAAGTGGAACCGTTTACAAACGTGGCCCTAAATCGACAGTCAATGTAGGCTTTGCTGCCATCTTGTGGTGACAACGGACAATTGCAGAATGCAACAGTGAATTTGAAACGGTAATGTTTCACCTTCACAGGTGGTGGTATAGTGATCGCGCACACACACGCACGCGCGTGTGCGCGCGCACACACACACACACACACACACACACACACACACACACACACAAAAGACATAAACATATCGATTGATTTAGAAACCACGGCCAGACTAGCCTGTTTGACTGATTGGCAGTGACTACACTCACAATGTTTGTGACAGCTGGGGAGTCCAGGCTGAATGTGAGAAGGAAGTCTTTCTTAAATAATTTATCTTGGATCTTATTGTATATGAATAGAGCACTGGATGTAGATTACTTCTATTCATCATCATGTTTAATGTCTTATTGTATATGAATAGAACACTGGATGACTTCTATTCATCATGTTTAATGTCTTATTGTATATGAATAGAGCACTGGATGACTTCTATTCATCATCATGTTTAATGTCTTATTGTATATGAATAGAGCACTGGATGACTTCTATTCATCATCATGTTTAATGTCTTATTGTATATGAATAGAGCACTGGATGACTTCTATTCATCATGTTTAATGTCTTATTGTATATGAATAGAACACTGGATGACTTCTATTCATCATCATGTTTAATGTCTTATTGTATATGAATAGAACACTGGATGACTTCTATTCATCATGTTTAATGTCTTATTGTATATGAATAGAACACTGGATGACTTCTATTCATCATCATGTTTAATGTCTTATTGTATATGAATAGAACACTGGATGACTTCTATTCATCATCATGTTTAATGTCTTATTGTATATGAATAGAACACTGGATGACTTCTATTCATCATCATGTTTAATGTCTTATTGTATATGAATAGAACACTGGATGACTTCTATTCATCATCATGTTTAATGTCTTATTGTATATGAATAGAACACTGGATGACTTCTATTCATCATCATGTTTAATGTCTTATTGTATATGAATAGAACACTGGATGACTTCTATTCATCATCATGTTTAATGTCTTATTGTATATGAATAGAGCACTGGATGACTTCTATTCATCATGTTTAATGTCTTATTGTATATGAATAGAACACTGGATGACTTCTATTCATCATCATGTTTAATGTCTTATTGTATATGAATAGAACACTGGATGACTTCTATTCATCATGTTTAATGTCTTATTGTATATGAATAGAGCACTGGATGACTTCTATTCATCATGTTTAATGTCTTATTGTATATGAATAGAACACTGGATGACTTCTATTCATCATCATGTTTAATGTCTTATTGTATATGAATAGAGCACTGGATGACTTCTATTCATCATGTTTAATGTCTTATTGTATATGAATAGAGCACTGGATGACTTCTATTCATCATGTTTAATGTCTTATTGTATATGAATAGAACACTGGATGACTTCTATTCATCATGTTTAATGTCTTATTGTATATGAATAGAACACTGGATGACTTCTATTCATCATCATGTTTAATGTCTTATTGTATATGAATAGAACACTGGATGACTTCTATTCATCATCATGTTTAATGTCTTATTGTATATGAATAGAACACTGGATGACTTCTATTCATCATAATGTTTAATGTCTTATTGTATATGAATAGAACACTGGATGACTTCTATTCATCATGTTTAATGTCTTATTGTATATGAATAGAACACTGGATGACTTCTATTCATCATCATGTTTAATGTCTTATTGTATATGAATAGAACACTGGATGACTTCTATTCATCATGTTTAATGTCTTATTGTATATGAATAGAACACTGGATGACTTCTATTCATCATGTTTAATGTCTTATTGTATATGAATAGAACACTGGATGACTTCTATTCATCATCATGTTTAATGTCTTATTGTATATGAATAGAGCACTGGATGACTTCTATTCATCATGTTTAATGTCTTATTGTATATGAATAGAGCACTGGATGACTTCTATTCATCATGTTTAATGTCTTATTGTATATGAATAGAACACTGGATGACTTCTATTCATCATCATGTTTAATGTCTTATTGTATATGAATAGAACACTGGATGACTTCTATTCATCATCATGTTTAATGTCTTATTGTATATGAATAGAACACTGGATGGAGATGACTTCTATTAATCTAAGTAATAGATGCGTGGCGGTTTATGTCTTATTGTTTTGTTTGTTTTGTAGACGTCCAACTGGTCCAATTAAGCTCCAAGACGCCCTGCATGGCTGTATGTGTGGACACACACACACACACACACACACACACACACACACACACACACACACACACACACACACACACACACACACACACACAGACACACACACACACACACACACACACACACACACACACACACACACACACACACACACACACACACACACACACACACACACACACACACAGACAGACACACAGACACACACACACACACACACAATCACACACACACCCAAACACACACACACAGTCACACACAATCACACACACAGTCACACACACAGTCACACACACACACACACACACACACACACACACACACACACACACACACACACACACACACAGTCACACACACACACACACACACACACACACACACACACACACACACACACACACACACACACACACACACACACACACACACACACACACAGTCACACACACACACGCACGCACACACGCACGCACGCACGCACGCACACACACACACACACACACACACACACACACAGAAACGGGTAGGCCTATGCAGTGTCCCATTGCAGCTGCACACAGCTTGTAGGTCGGCTATTTATCCAGTAAAGTATACTTTTGTACCTGCAGTTTATAATTCCACTAATTGTTCTGGATGAAAATAAAATATAAATCAAGCTGCAACTCATTTACTTCTTTACCGTTGGTTTAAAGGACAACTTTATTTATTTTTGAACCACGGTTCATGTTTTCGGTTGTTATTAGAGAAAAGATGGGTGTTCATTATTTTTTGCTTTCTTTTGTTTTAGGGTATATATAGCTGTTTTTGACTGGCCTGGTGGAACCGCTCCCCCTGCTGGACAACATTTGCATTCTGTCAGAGGGATCTGGGATCTCTCAGGCAGAGACAGCTGTATGCCGCTAGAGGCCTGTTTTTGACAGGGGGGGGTATTCGAGCATGGGGCTAAATATGTATTTTTTTGCAGAATTGTATAGCGATTTCTTTTTTTATTATTTACTATAGTCATCAGTCCCACTAGACCCCAAGAAATTATATTTGGCCACCAAAGATCACGGGATCTATACTGAATGTGTCAAACTGACATATTGAGCCTATGACACACCCTGTATTTTGCGTGTCTTATAAGTACCAGGTCTTATTACCTAACTTGAGTAAACTAAAGACCTGGAGGCGTGATCAATGCTCTTTGGCTATTCTGAGTGGCCAAGGAGCATTGATCACGCCTCCAGGTCTTTGTGTGTGTGCTAGCCATGCGTGAATAGGACCGATCTATGGCTGTGTGTTTGGAATTCATGAAATTAAATATCACAGAAATTCTGTGATACTGAGAATATTCATCTAATATTCAAGACCATGTCTGAATATTTAAACATGTACATTCAAACATGTGTTCACCAAAGCCAATTTACAATTAGTTGATTTAGAATAATAATAGCTCAAATTTGTAAATACCCAAAGCGCTTTACATAGGAACACTAGGAACAGACTTTAACCCATTCTGACTGGGCACCCATTTTGGTGTCGGCATCATGTTATGCTTTAGCTATTTAAAAATAGCAGATCTACAAGCTCATATCGCGCCACCGAGTGGCGCGATACGAGCTTGTAGGTCTGCTATTTTTGAAAAATCGAAGAGCGACTGACATTTTTAGAATCTGATCTCAGGTCAGAATGGGTTAATAAGAAAAAACAAAAACAAAGCAAAACATAACATATACAACAACAGTACAGGGTTAAAAAGATAAAAGGATGAACGAGGCCTCAGCTGGGGAAAGCTATCCTGAAGAGGTGGGTTTTGAGTGAGGTTTTGAAGGAGAGGAGAGAGAGAGGGAGCAACTCTGAGATGGTTGGGGAGTTCATTCCAGAGTTTGGGGGCCGAAACATAGAAGGCCCTGTCTGTCCCCCCCCCCCAGGTACGGTACTTGGCCTTGTGGACCTTCAGGTGGTTGGCTTCACTGGACCTGAGGGAGCGGGGGGGGGACATATGGTTCGAGAAGATCGGAGAGGTAGGGGGGAGCCAGGTTATTGAGGGCTTTGTATAGGTGGTGAGCAGGATTTTGTAGTGCATTCTTTGTTTGACGGAAAGCCAGTGTAGGTCGTGGAGGACGGGTGTGATGTGGTTATCTGGAGCGTGTACTGGTGAGGACGGGTGTGATGTGGTCTCTGGAGCGTGTACTGGTGAGGACGGGTGTGATGTGGTCTCTGGAGCGTGTACTGGTGAGGACGGGTGTGATGTGGTTATCTGGAGCGTGTACTGGTGAGGACGGGTGTGATGTGGTCTCTGGAGCGTGTACTGGTGAGCAGGGTGTGATGTGGGCTCTGGAGCGTGTACTGGTGAGCAGGGTGTGATGTGGTCTCTGGAGCGTGTTCTGGTGAGCAGGGTGTGATGTGGGCTCTGGAGCGTGTAATGGTGAGCAGGGTGTGATGTGGGCTCTGGAGCGTGTAATGGTGAGCAGGGTGTGATGTGGTCTCTGGAGCGTGTACTGGTGAGCAGGGTGTGATGTGGTATCTGGAGCGTGTTCTGGTGAGCAGGGTGTGATGTGGTCTCTGGAGCGTGTACTGGTGGTGAGCAGGGTGTGATGTGGTCTCTGGAGCGTGTACTGGTGGTGAGCAGGGTGTGATGTGGTCTCTGGAGCGTGTACTGGTGGTGAGCAGGGTGTGATGTGGTCTCTGGAGCGTGTACTGGTGAGCAGGCGGGCAGAATACATGTTCTGTGCTCGTGCGTCGGACAAGTGACTTTGTGCGGTCAGCAGTGTGAGGTGGAATGAACCGGGTCCTCTTTCAAACGGACACTCAGTGGTAATTAATTACCGGGACTTAAAGATGCTTAAAGGTATACTTGGACTTAATCCACAGGGCTTACGGTAAGGCAGGGCAAGGCAGGGCGCGATTATGAAATAATGACCGATATCCGATCTCAGATTATCTGCAGGGTCATCATATCTGCCCGATAGCGATTCTGACCGATTCCGATGTTCTACAGACTAAGACCACAATGGAGACAAAGTAACAGACGATCTGCGACGCGCAGCTTGTAGATGGGCTATTTTCACGAGCTTGGTTCTCTTTTGGAACCTGTCCAGTGGTCAGGCTTGTGGTGGACATTTTTGTCAAAATATATTTTTGGGCCCAGGCGGTGACTGGTAATCCAGTCGCAGTGTGCCGCGGGTTCGACTCCCGAGCCCGACACTGCCTTTACTGCATGTCTTCACCCCCCCATCTCTCTCCCGTTTCCTGTCAGCCTACTGTCTGTCCCTTCAAAAAAACCATAAAAGGCGTAAGCCGCAAAGAAATATCTTTAAAAAAAAATATATATATATATATATATATATATATATATTATTATTTTTTGCCATGCACGGAGATACAAAATGAGCGGACAATAATATTTACAGAATCGGGTAAATAGATGAATGACCATTACAGGTGTGTAACTCTGAGAGTGTTGCGGGTCCATTTGGTTCCATGTGTACACTGTAACCCATTGATTCCAAAGTGGAAACGGTCAGCGCTTCTCTCCAAAACCACCAGTTGCACCTCCAGTGAGCTCAGAGCAGAGGAGACATATTAACCACTTCAAATTTGGCCATTTGAAAATAGCAGATCTACAAGCTCACAATGCTCGTGATCTGCTATCAAGCTCACAATGCGTTGCGAGGCATTGTGAGCTTGTAGATCTGCTATTTTCAAATTGTGTACAATCTTCAATTTGTACACATTTTGAACATCCTGCAACGTGAGTACTTTTACTTTTAGTACTTTAAGTACATTTTGATGCCGATACATTTGTACACTTTCTTTTTGTCTTTTTCTTGCGCTATAGATGTTTGTTTATGTCCTGTGTATGTAAGACTGAGAGTGCTCTGAGCTAAATAACTTTCATTGTATTTATACTCTGTATCTAATAGATACAGAGTATAAATACAATTACTATCTATACACATGACAAATAAACCTGAACCTGAACCTGAACTTTAATCAAGTATGCATGTTTTACTTGTAACGAAGTAGTTCTATATTGCAGTATTGGTATTTTTACTGAGTATTTCTTCCACCACTGCTTTTAAGTAGGCCTGCATTTTGATGCCAATGCGTTTCTACTCTTACTGCAGTAATTACAGTATTGATACTTTACTGTATTATACATCACAGCACTGATACTTTACTGTATTCTACATCACAGCACTGATACTTTACTGTATTCTACATCACAGTACTGATACTTTACTGTGTTCTACATCACAGTACTGATACTTTACTGTGTTCTACATCACAGTACTGATACTTTACTGTGTTCTACATCACAGTATTGATATTTTACTGTGTTCTACATCACAGTACTGATACTTTACTGTATTCTACATCACAGTACTGATACTTTACTGTATGCTACATCACAGCACTGATACTTTACTGTATTCTACATCACAGTACTGATACTTTACTGTATTCTACATCAGCAGTATTAATACTTTTACTCATAGCCATACGAACTGGGAGTACTTTTACCACCACTGAACCTAGTGTGTGTGTGTGTGTGTGTGTGTGTGTGTGTGTGTGTGTGTGTGTGTGTGTGTGTGTGTGTGTGTGTGTGTGTGTGTGTGTGTGTGTGTGTGTGTGTGTGTGTGTGTGTGTGTGTGTGGACTCATCTAATTGTTCTTTCTTGAGGAGGACGATAATTAGTGGAGGAACTGTTCGTTCCTGTGCAGGGCAGAGGGGGCGGAGTCTCTCTCTCTGTCTCTCTTTCTCTCTGTCTGTCTCTCTCTCTCTCTCTCTCTCTCTCTGTCTCTCTCTCTCTCTCTCTCTGTCTCTCTGTCTCTGTCTCTCTCTCTGTCTCTCTGTCTCTCTCTCTCTCTCTCTCTCTCTGTCTCTCTCTCTCTCTCTCTCTCTCTCTGTCTCTCTGTCTCTCGGTCTCTCTCTCTCTTTCTCTGTCTCTATGGAGGGTCTGTTCTTAGACTGGTTCACACTTAGGTTCACACTTGAAAAAGAGACTCAATGTGTTTGTGTGATTTGTGTGTAGTGCATGTGTGCAAGTACCTCATGTACATTTGTGTGTAGTGTGCATGTACTGCATGTATGTGTGTGTGCATGTACTTCATGTATATGTGTGTGCATGTATACTTCATGTATATGTGTGTATGTATACTTCATGTATATGTGTGTGTGCATGTATACTTCATGTATATATGTGTGTGCATGTATACTTCATGTATATGTGTGTATGTATACTTCATGTATATGTGTGTGTGCATGTATACTTCATGTATATATGTGTGCATGTATACTTCATGTATATGTGTGTGCATGTATACTTCATGTATATATGTGTGCATGTATACTTCATGTATATGTGTGTATGTATACTTCATGTATATGTGTGCATG